>NC_040011.1:1310278-1639653 GCF_000972845.2 Larimichthys crocea | reverse complement strand
CTGACTGCCTTGTTTCAGCTGGAGAAATAAAATATATTAATGTATAACTCTATCTTCTGATTTTGAGTCATGCTGAAACCCTTCACATCATTGGGATGAGATAGCAAAAACATGTTGGATTCATCTTTGTGAATGCATCGAGATAACCTTACCAGCCTGACTGCTGAGCAGCAAGTCTGCTCTCATGAGTTATTAAATCTATTGACATGTTTATCAGACACTATATTCATGTGTCAAGTAGAATCATTTATTTAACTCCCTTTACAAATGCAAGGAATGTGAAAACATATATGACATATATGAAGATCTAAATGAAAGCATGAGCAATCACAGACAAAATCTAATGATGCTATCATTTCATCCACAGATGAATAAATTATTGCACAGCGGGACTGTTGCTACCAACACTGACCTTCTAAACATTGAAAAAGTTACTCATTCTTTTTATATTCTTTTTATTATTTATTACTTTGCCTAAAATCCTACTAGTCTCAGTGTTCACAGCTGTGCTAATGGTACTATGTGGTTATAAAGCCATCACCAACCGGAAAATAAAAATCTGAAAGATTAGTGCCAGAAATGAGCAAAAGTTTGTCTTGTGTGTAAATTAGAAATGTACAGTGGCAAAGCTAACATTATGTCATTGTGCTAACGTCAGCTTTTCAACTACTGGATATTTCCATAATGATGTTTAGCATGTCACATGTATCATGCCAGTTTTGTAACAGGGTCACATTTTGCTATGTAAGTGTGATGCACCAACAGTTAGCATGTGATTATGCTGAAATTAGAAAGCATTTATTTGTTTTAGTACTGCTTTGACTGACATCATTAGACTTATAGATATTCTTTAATTTTATTTAATTGGATAGAATTTCAGACGTCTATCCATTTTCTGTAATCGCTTATCCTCAGAGGGGCTAGAGCCTATCCTAGCTGACTTAGGGCGAGAGGTGGGTTACACCCTGGAGAAGTCATACAGACATTGGCGTATTGAAATAGGCTATAATCACCCTCCTTGTCCATTGATCCTTGTCCTCTCTGAAACTCTAAAACTTGCACTGCCATCCCTACAAATATACCACTTGTTGACTTGCATTTACAAAATTGAATTTGCAAATAATCTCTGTAAGCACTTACTGTGTATTGTGATGAATCACATTTACATTTCGAGTTATAAATGCATGAGGTCACCAGTTATTTTTGGTCAATTGAACTGAGAAAAACACCACAGTTGTTGATTTTCATGACCTACCTAGGTGAGATGTCACAGCCTTGGCGCATGAAGGCTCCAAGGGAGAACCACAGGCTGTTGAATATGCCAAACTCGTTAGTCGACTCATTGGTCTGGATCTGGCCATCCTCATACTCCTCTGTGTGCCACTCATATGGGCTGAAGCGGCTGACGAGGAACAGCACCACGCTGACACCAATGTAGGCAAAAACGATACACATCCAGATCTCATAGGCCAGTGGGTCCAGGAAAGAGAAGACTCCTGGTTTCGATTTCTGAGGCTTCTTTATCATGATAGAGATTCCCAGAGACATGAAGGGTTTGGAGAAGTCAATCACCTCCTCTCGTACCAAAGTGATGGTCAGAGGAGCCACTGCAATGTCTGCTTTCTATCAAACAAAACAGGACAACGGTTATTAAATTGGAATGAAACATATTTGATCAGCTATGAAAATGCTGCAATTCCAGCCTCAAGCATTGTCTTGAGATATTAAGCAGAATAAGTAGCATGCAAGGTTAATCAAGGTTTGAAGTGACTTCTTATTAAAAATACTCACCCCATACACTAACTCTCCAACCATCCCATTCCAGATTTTGGTCTCTGCATCTCTGGCTCCATATTTCCCATCTCCTACTATTTTCAGTTGATATTTGAAGCCGCAGTGCTTCGCTATCTCTGCAGCCAGATCTACACAGTAACCCTCGTAGCGCTCATTGTCAACAAAAAGGTCAGCATTCTTTTTCAGCATTACGTATGGTGCTTCCTGGAGGACAGACACAAAAACAGAAAACACTGCTCAGCACAAGAGGTTTGAACTACGATGTAAAAAGCAGCTTCAGAGACAAGGGTTTCACATCAGGGTGACAGGTCATTATGAATAAAAGAGGGTACTGGTTTTAAAACAAAGCATATTCTTGTAGCAGGAAAATAGTGGCCAGCATAGTGTTATTCTGGTTGTCAACCTACAGATAAGATAAAGCAGAAGTGGTAAGTCTCCTTCTGTGAGATATATAAAATATTTACCAAGATGGTGGTGACGATAACAGTTTTGTTTTCCATTCCTGTTGTGTCATTTGCAAAGACATCAGACTTGGTGACGGCCATTTTGTCAACTTCATTCCAGTATCCAATCTGTCAGGAGGAAAAAACATGATATTTATGAAAGCAACATGTATGAATAATCTTCTTATCCATCAACATTAAACATATGTACATTACATATGTATTCAGCTTCATTTCTAAGAAGGGAACAACCCAAATGCTTACCTTTACAGGGCCGTTACTCTTTAATTCCATGATATTCACAGAGTAGTTGACTCGCTTGCCATGTTGATCAAACTGGATGTTTCCTGTCAGGCCTTCCACGCGTACCTTTGAGACAGAACATCAAACTGTTACAACACACAATCTTCAAACTGGCATTTGCAGCATGCACTGAGACTAATCTGTTGCATGAAAACAGTTTCTTGATGTATTTTGTATAATTCATCATATTGCATTCTGGCTGAAACAGGTAGAGGAATGTGAGTTACTGTTGAAAGAGACAATGTGCAAAATCTCAAGGGCTAAAGAAATGCTCAGTAATCTTATACTGCCGCACAAAGTCTATTAATAGTGAAGACAACCACCAGCATGCAAGTGGAGTGGTACAACAAGAGGGTGATTGGAGAAAAACAAAATTGTGATAGAATTTCCATCTACCGATTATTATGCAGTGAGGTCACTTTATTTACTGCATTCCAGGAGATCATCATCTCATATTTATGATAGACATCCTCTGTCACTCTGTCAGAAGATACTGAACTCTACCTATTGGCCATTAGACACAGTGGAGATGGGCATCCTGTTACTCTCTCCTCTTCTAAGTCAATGCCAAAATCCTAAATGGCTTCAAATGGTGTTTCAAGCTGAGCTACAAAGCAGTGGAAAGATATAAAGAAACTACTGATGTCTAACTAACAGTGTCCGGATGGGGGAGTAGATGGCAGTATAGACACAGCATGTGTTAAACACTTGAAAAAATATTCTCCATTCTTTCTCTTAGTGGCAGCCATCTTAAAAACAGAAGGGTTTAAACACAGTTACATTTAAATGTGTTCCCAACCAAAACATACTGACACAAACTCCTAACTAAACATGTTAAATAGATTTCTCATAAAACATGGACTTATTGTCTGATATGTTTGATCCTGACACAGTGACCTTGTCTTCACAGGGTGGCTAAAGGCTGCTAATCCTCATGTTATATATGCATATCCAGACTCAAAGCTCCAGCATCAAAGCCAAGTATACTTTACATGTTGTCGATTCATTCTGGAGAATCTCCCTGAGACCTCCATTATCAAACGGCACAGAAATCTCACCCTACAGCTGTCATCTCGATGGTACCTCATGAATGAGTGGCAGAGATACAGATGAAAGGAAAAACCTGTCAGTTGGTTGATTGATCTTATGGGAATCCAAGATGATGACCCTGAACCCTTGGTGCAACACAATAGGCGTCTTTGCAGAATATGCCTGATGTATTTGACAGGTGCTTTTTCTTTGAATTTATCTCCTCAGATACACAATGTAATTTCAGATGAAGAAAATGTTTTCTGAATGTGAATACCTAATGTCAAGAGATTCCATTGAGATCTGCCATCAGCTGCTTTTGGCATACAAGCCAGAACCTCTCTGAATTTAACTTATGTTTCAAGTTCAGAATCTGCAGCTACAACCTGAAAAACTTCAAATAAAAGAAAAAAAATCACTTTGGCTTCACTTTGGCTGTCAAGCTTCATTCTCAGCAGGAGTAAAGCTAATCTTGCCTTGCATCAAAGCTCAGAGGACAGTCTTTCAGTAGACTTCTGTTTCTATTCTGAAGACTAGCTGTCAGTATATCTGAGGAAGAGGATGTATGTATGTATGTGCAATGTGTTACCTGTTTCAGTGCTCGCTCGATCTCCACTCCCTGAGCCCAGGGAACAGCAGGATTGGCAAGGCAGTCACCATTGTTGGCTCTCCTGGTGAAGTCGATGCGTTGTTTGTGCAAGTAGCGGAAGGCTTCTGTCATCACCTGCACGGCGTCGTAGGTCAATGCAGATGTGTACTAGAGGAGGACAACGAGAAAAGATGTTGTGAATAAGGAGGTAACCCTCAGCCTGACCCAACTCTGATGTGGCTTAAACAAAAAAAAGGCCTAGATGTAAATCACAGAGCCTAAAACTGAGGCCTATAGGAAAACATCCATTTTACTTTTGATTCTGTGCCAATTGTTAAAAGCTACAGAGAATACCGTTTTATTGATTTATGTAGCATTTAGAAAACTAGAACTAAATACGTGATATATATAAATACATTATTTTTAAGATTTTAACAGGAATGAATGGGCTTAGATCATAGAGCAAAAGAGAAGGACTTAATGGACTTAACCTCCATGTTTACCAGCTCAGCTGATTAAAGATCTATACTAAAGGACGTCAGAGACATGAAAAGTAGTACATGCAACACTGGTCAGACATTGCAGTGCATATAAATTTTCACCAAAATGTATTTTTGTCACTTGCTATGGGTCGACAGATTTCCCCCAAAAATGGCAACAATGGCAAATCTGTGGGGTCTCAGTTAGCAAGAATGTGATGTTTTGCTCCACTGCAAATGACTTTGTAAGTAGTCTTAACAGCATGCATGCATTTCAATATGATTTGGCGATGTCTAAGGCAGTTGGAAGGGAAAGTTGGTACCTCAAGTCAAACCATCTCACATACAACCTCACCGTGCCTCATCCAATTTTTCGGGATGGAATCATAAGTTTACAAAACTCTAAGTTCTAATCTAAAATTCACCTATCAAACAAATGAGAATGACCAACATGAGCCACTTAAAATAAAACTTCTTCCTCTTCCTAAAGCATTCACACACATACACACCACGCATCCTGCTCATTATCCTCCATGGTATCTTGTCTTAATTAGGGTGCATTTTATGTCTGGTGCCGGTGGTCTTTTTTATTTTTTAGCTGTTGTATTTATCTTCCGTGCAGCACTGTGTTGTAAATGTCAGAATGATTTTTCACCCAGACTTGAACCACCGGGCTGTGTGGCAATAAATATAAAAATAAGAATTAGAGAATATTTCTGGCGATGGGTGATTTCAAATATGAGAAGTTTACAGTGTCTGAGTTTTTGGACAAAGAGTTTTCATTTTTGAGGGAGATATTATATTATAGGGCTAGTATCATTAGCCATTTACAATACAAGTATAGGACATATGGTAACTGGTATAAAAAGCTACTTCAGTCAGCTCATAAAAAAGTGCATATGCATCTTTATTTAGAGATGTGTTTAATAATGCACACAATGAGTGGAAAGCTGGGTGATGTAAGTGAAGGCGGTATAATATATGTTGAGGTTACAAACACATAATAGCAACTCAGGCACATTTAGGTGCTTACAAAGACATTTTCAACTGACAATCCTGCCCCACAAATAAAGGAAGTGTGTGTTTGAATGCTTAGACTCACCCTTATTTTACTGTCAGCACCAGGATACTCCTTTTCTTCTAGAGCCTCCCATCTCTGGTCAAACTTGGACACCAAAGGATCATCAAAATCAACAATCTGAAAGCCTGACACGTTGGCGCCACCATACTGGATTTTTGATAGATCCCCATCAATGAAACCCTAAAAAAAAAGAAAAAAAAGATCCACAAATGTTATATATCAATAAGAGGGATTTAAGAAACATAACACAATCATTATACGTTACGTAAACTTACCAGATTGGCTATAATGTAGTGGTAGCCTTTAACATGTCTGCCGATTGTGATGACCTGCAGAGACACACAAATATAAACCATAAGAATAAGATGCCATTGGAATAAATCAAGAAATGTTGGTTGAATGAGACAGCATAATAAAAGTTTGTGAAAGAAGTTCTTTTTTCCATATGTGACTTTGCTAACATAGTTTGAAACTAACTCGCCATATCAAAGCTTGTTTCTGTTGTCACTATTATTATTCTTTTTACATTGAGTGTGACAACTGTAATTGTCACATTCTGTTATTCCTAAGATTGTGAAAACTAGAGATAAGGAAATCATAAATGTAATAGCTATACTCAGACTACATAATACTACCATTATATTCAGATATTCTAATTGGTCTCTACACTGATGTGACTTACCGCAATGACAAACAAAGTGGTGTCGGAGTAGAGCAATAGAGCAACAGAAAATAACAGCAATATCTAAACCATGTGGCATTTCAGTACCTCACATGAATGACACACCTTAAACTAATCCTCCTGCTTGACTGGCACCTCTGTTTGTTTGTCAGGGCTTCTACTTGAAGCACATTTAAATAATAACAGCTAATACCCCCCTCATGAATGTCTTTGACATGAAGCAAACAAATCTTCCACCTGAACAGATTCTGTTTTTCCGTGATAAACAGGCACTGAGGCTGCAGGACTTAATTTGATTGTGGTTAAAGAGATGTTGGCATGCTTTAAATGCTAATCGATAAGCATCTCCCCTGGGTAAAAGGTAGAGTAAAAATAACCCATTTATGTGCGTCTGTTTTCCCTTTAATTGCTGTTTTGTTTACAGACTAAATGAACAATTAGTATAATTGTTATTGTGCCTTTCTACATTTGCTGGACTGCCACATCCATGTAACAATGCTGTTTGTCTAAGCACTGTATCAAATGCACACATTTGGGCTGGACATCATTTTTGTCCTAATTAATGGAGAATAGAGTTGTTAGCCTTTCCTGTGTTCCCATACTCTTTCAAAAAATACTGCCAATAATTGTGTTATTTATACTTCTCAATGCTATTCTCACATAATGAGGTTTTTTTTTCTTCTTAACTGTTTTCAAATGAAATAGCATGGCCAAATACAAAGAAGATTATTTTAATTTAATGTTTGTCTATTGACTTAACTCAGCTGCAGTTTACTTAAAGTGAGACTGTAACTTTTAAAAGAAAATTTTCTCAGTCTTACAAATAAATTCTTGAATTCCCAAGTAATAAAATTCACCCATCCTCAGTTCAATACAAGCGCCAACCTCTGTGCTTGGAAAGTGAAGCCGATGCATAAGTGCAAAAAACTACTGTTCCTTGAATGGCCACTTAATGCTGGCTACAGAACAAGTCATAGTTTCCATAAGCCCCCAGAATAAAATGTCCAACTTCACATAGGCATCATTAAGCCTGCCTCAGGTCCAACCACAATCCACATCTTTGCCCATTTTTAGATTAACTGGGAGGCAGAAGAGGCAGGACTGCCAAGATGGTGGCAGCCAGAGCCACCACAACGACTCTTTAGAAACCTGTGGGTGACATCACGGATATGTCATCCAGATCATGACAATATGGTAGCAGACAGCAGGCAAAACCTGGATTATTTCCTACATCTTTTTTTTTATCATCATTTGTCCCTTAACACTTTTTATTTGACAGTAAAGAGAAAAACATAAGATACTAGCTTTGTTGACTTGCTGTCAAACCAGAGGTCTGCCCCATGACACCCAGAAGCCACATACATTTGGAATCAAAGAGCTAAAAGAAGCCAAGCTGGGTCTGACCATCCCACAGCAGTCTGACTTCTGACAGCAGACTGCTGCTCTAAGTGCAATATTTGTTCCAAGTCGAAAACATGGCAGCAGTATCCAGTATTCCTCTACCTGAATCCCAGTTCACTTAACCCGCACGAAAGTGTGGTGTCAGCAGAGAAATACAAAACTGTTTCACTGTCAGATCAAATGAATGCAACACTAAAACCCCTGTGCTAACAAAGCTGTCCAATGCATGTAAAGGTAACACTAGTACTGTAGTGTAATGTGCTGTTGTGTACTGGTGTCAACATTTTAGTATTTCTGTAAAATTGGAGCTACTAAGAACATTATACCTCTTAGGGAAACAGTATGTTCTGCTCTATCAGTAGCTTAAAGGATTAGAATGATTATCATCTCATCTTGGAACTTTACCTGCTCCATGATATCTTTTACTTTGTCCTGTTCACAGTCCAGGATTACCCTCCTCTCCTTCTTGTTCTCCAGATCTTGGAACAGTGAGCGGTAGGCCTCATCCTTCCTCTCATCTTTCAGGTTCCCCACGTTGATGGCTGTCACCTGCCACTTCCTTTCTGCTGCTGTGTCTAGAACAACCTGGAGAGTTGTCAGGCCTGTAGATGGAAATAAGTTCAATGAAAACATCATTCATACACTTTGGCTGACTGATTTATTGGTACTGAAGACTTTTAGACAACTGTTGATGTTTTAGAGACATGCTGATGACAAATGGGACCAAAAACATTTAGAATTTACACTTAGAATCAAATGAATAAAGAAGACACTATGCATTGTGTGTCTGCACATTATCTTTCTCTTTGTTGTTGATTTCCCTGAAATTACCCCTCTGCGCCAAAGTATACCACTTTGTGGAGGCTTTGTGGATTGTTATTGTTATTATGGGCACAACCACAAACAAATTTTAAAAGCTGGTACAAAAAATGTTATGGCAACATAGCACAAACAGCAATGGCAAAAGCATGGAAAATATGACAATAAATTCAAAACAAATTATGGGCAGACAAATCTTCAAATCTATGGATGAACATAGTTCTTCTATTGCATATTGGCTGTATTCACTGTCTGCTTATTCAGAGCCTGCAGAGGTTTTATCGAGACTCAGAGCCTTATGTAAAGAGCTCATCAAGATGACTCACAGGAGTTCTGGCATGAACCTGACCACCATGTGGGAGGAAAGTGTGTCTAACAATATACTTGACTGCATCAACACCGAAAGTTTTATATTGCTGATTATTGGCTGTTTCTTAACATAACCTTTTGTGTTTTTTCCTCACAGTTTCCAAACAACTTAGTCACTGACGAAATAATCTCTTCTTAAGGTTCACTTTCTAACTTGTTCTGATCATTTTCAGCCTTCATCAGCACATGAAGTTTGTTCAGTTGACACAGAACACAAGATGCTCAAACCAGAATGAACAGTCAGAGTTTAACATTGAGGTCAACAGTTTAAACAGATACAGTTTCATGACAACTGAGCAAACATTATATGGTCAAAAGCTTCTGAAAAGTGAAAAAAAAACACCTTGAATGGAGATTGTTTTAAAAGTGTAGACAGTCGTGTTGTTCCCTCCATGTCTCCCTTGCTTCCCACCCATTAAAATGACTAAATGTTAGTTGAAGCACTCAAGCCAGCCTTGAGGCAACTTCCCCCATGCCTACTTAGGTTGGTGGGCGTTAATAACATCACTACCATCTTATGCACTCACATGTTTTATCCTTTACCCCAAAACCATATCTGAGTGATTCAATTACATGTAGCACCCGTTCATCAGTCTGAACTGCAGTCTATTTAAGGCAAAGACTACAGTCTCCATTTTAACTTATATTCCTATCACCGTCTCCGTCGAGTTTCACAGCTGAATCTCCACTGATATTGATCCCTGGTCTGCAGAGGGCAGTTGGAGAGTGGTTTGATAAAAGGGTCGAGTGTTTCATTCTGCCTTGCTACAGCGAGGTGAATTACAGATGTAATCAATTTCATGCGACACAGCAGCGGTTTTACGATGGTAGAGAGGAAAATGGAGGCTTGCAGTTTTATCGGAATGAACTCTACATCATAATTACAGTAAGGCCATTATGGTGTGGTTAGATTTGACTGTTCATTAATGCTTATTAAATGAGATCATTAGAATTTAGAGTGATAAAAGTGATTAAAGTGAAGATAAAGCAACGACGAGAGCAAAATTTTAAAGCAAATGTTGATTATGCATTAAACATGATTAAGGTTAGGTAATAATTTTACATGTTTATTGTCTTTGAACTGCATGTGAGGGTTGGGCCGTCCTTGTAGTGAGCATGCCAGATAGTAGATTTTTACATTTTCTTATATTTTTAATAATAGCATTTTTTTTAATTATTTTTTTTAGAAAAGGTACTACAAAACTACAGCTTGTCCTACCAAAGAACAGTAATGTTTACTCATTCAGGTTGAAAAAGATGCCAACACAGTTCAATTAAAATAAAACTATACATGGACGGAAATATGAGTAACATGGAACATGTTCCTTTCTGTTAACTAGACATCTAAAATAGCAGTTTAACAAGTGGGGCCCAAGGTAACCGTGGCAGCAGTGTTTTTTCTTCATTTAAATCTCGCTGGCAGTTCTAACCATGAGTCACCTAAAAGACAAACAAGGAGTTATTTTACCTCGGCTAGAGGCTTTCAGTGTTTCAGTGTTAGTTTTGTACTTCAAAAGTGTTCTGCATTATTCATCAAAATTACTTTGTTAATGACTTATTGATACAAGTAGTTTGGTGCATTGTTCATTACATTCCATGTGTCTGTACCATATTTAACATATGTCAGAATTAATTACGATGTGTTGTAGTTTAACAAGTAGCATCACATGACCATCACAAGCTGATGCTAGCTTTGAATTTGCAACTTTTAGAATTCCTTTCCGCCAACTCTGAACCTAAACCGGGTCCTTGCAATCTTACAAGTGGTCAGCTAAGATGATGCTCACAAGATGTATTTTGTGAATTTTGGAGGCAAGTTTGGAGGTGGAGAGAAGCTATAGCCATCTCCCTCCAACCTGCCGCCCCTGCTCCAAGCAGATAGACAACACATCCCAGACAAGCCTGCATTGAGCACACAGAGACAAATGTCAAATCAATTCTCAAATCCAACTCCTAGTGAAGTTGTTTAAAAGCCACCACCCAAAATGTTGAAGTAGTTCATGCGATAAGTAACCTAACTATATAGTTAGTAATGCATTACGGCCAATGGTATTTAAAATAAAATAAAATAAAAATCTGGAGTGGACTGAAGATGCATTTTTAGTTTAATATGGTGCAACAGTTAGCCAGTTACCTCCTTTACCTAGATTTGAGTTAATGCCCACAATGATATCAAAATGTCACAAAGTGCACTACTCTTTAAATAATTCTAATGATTTGTCTTTCTTTCTCCAATCTGCTGCACATTACTCCACTGTATATGTATATCTGTGTAAATGAATATATATGTAATTTACACAGAAACTAGGATTTCCTCTGCAGTTCCTCAACTGCGGCATATTCTTTCCCTTGGAGGAATGGCTTATTATCGCTTCTGTTTAGAATGAGACATATGTTCTATCTTGGCTTGCAGCCAACATTATACCATCCATTCAAGCAGGCACAGAGCTACCACTGCGTTGGAGAGCAAAGATATGTCATGTGAACTCACATTTACCCCTAAATTGTCCTGGATTTAAAAGGTCATGGGGGAATAGCAAGACATGAAGTACTGTGTAAAGTAGCATTTTGAAAAAGCATACACGTAATCACAACTGTGCTGCTGGAGTGACAACAAACATAACTTCCTCTTTCCCCGGTGACGAGATTATTTCTTCTCTTCTAGTGATTGCACACATAGCCTTGATTGTGACAGCTTAACTTCATGCTTATTGATCAAAAACATCTCAGTGAGTTGATGCATGTGAATGTATGGGCATATGCATAATGCAATGCAAAACTATTCAAATGAGGTAAGAACAGGCTCATAAATAATGCATAGAGGAAAGCAGTTCAATACCTGCAAATGCAGCTTCATATGAGCTATAATCTCTTTGCTTCAAGCTATTGTTGCCTCACTCATCTACCATAGTAAAGGTCCAGCATCTTTCCCCCAGGTATGCCTGTCCACTTTCTGCATTATACAAATACCAAGCACCACTTAAATCAATTGGTAAGTGGTTATAGGCACTGTTTGAATGATATGAGAGCAACATTTTGTGATTGCCTGCACTAGTGCCATTAGAGAAAGAGCTCAAATTTGCAAATGGTAATTCCATCCTCTCATGGTTTATGAATTGTTTTAATTTGTATTTGGTATTTTAATATTATGAAACATACTAATTAAACAAATCTAAACATGCAAATGGAAACATGTAGTATCAGCAGTGAGCAAGATGCCCTGTAAAATTTAAAGTCAAGTAAAATGTTATCTTAACAAAATACTTTACAACCCCATCACTAGCCAAAAACTTTGATATTAAAAATCACCTCTTATGGTTATATCACGGACCAACTAACTCTTAGGGAAAATAAATGTTTTTTTAGCTACTGAATGCTTCTATGAATTTACCAGCTTGGGCTGAGCTCTAACTGAAGCGACTGGCAGGCCAAGTGCCTAGTTGTACCTAAATGAAACAAAACTTAGCTGGTCAGCAATAGCTAAAGCCATAGCCACAATAACAAAATGGCTATAGTCGCAGCAAAAGGTGTGCAGTGGTTGTAGCAAGTACCAATGGCTACAGTCAGAGCTCAGCTTCAGCATCAGGAGAGTTCATCGTTAGCGATCCCTTCACATACAACTAGCCATAGTCACAGAATCCACCAGCAGCTTTATGGTTAGAGCCTTGCTTAGGATACTTAGGAAGGGTAGGGGAAGATCAAAGTTGTGCCTAAAAGAAAAAAAAAATATTTATAGGTCTTGAAGGGTTTCTATAATAATGTGCACAGTACTTCCTGCATTGACATTGAACTTTGACTCTGGATGTCAATGCAGTTCCTCAGGATAATAGGCTGTTTTTATGGGAATGGTTCCCAAATACATAGGTTGTAAAAAAAATATATTTGTCTTTATATCCCTTGTCTACTTCCCTATAAATCGAATTGGCAGTACTAAAATATCAAGGATCTGGTGAGAAATCCTCCTTAAAACTCCACTAAGGACATATCTGCATTCAGTGAGCCAATGAAGTATAAAAATGAATTTCTATCCGCCTACTTATCCATCCATTATCTAAACTGACTTACTGACAACTGCTGACAGTGGTTATGTTGGTTCATCCATTAGTCTCAATGTGATAATAGAATTCATCATAACCAGTGGCAACTGTATTGCCTCCTCTCCCTTGGCTCCTTCTTTGACTGAGAAACACCCACACACTCATCCTTGCATCATTTACCAACCAGCTCAGTTACTTACAATCTCTCCCCCTCTCTCTGTCTCTCTCCATCTCTCTCCACACTTTGGTTGCCATGGGAATGAGTGGATCACGCTGACCTAATTAGACAGCCATACAATGATGAAATATGCACAACAGGGCATTTAGTGCCACTGTGGATGTACAGTAGAGACAGGAGGTCAGAGCTAGCATTAGCATGAGGACAATCTGAAGCAGCTTCCCTACTGATTTGGAGACGAACAGTTTTTGATTCTGCTGGCAGTCAGAGTATGGCTGACTGGAGAGATTAGCAATGGATTCTGGGAGAAACGGAAAGAGACCGAGGAGGGTCAAGTAGTCGAGTTTGAGTGATGGGAAATGATAGTTAACAACAGTAATACAGAGCAGAAATGCAGTAAATCCCTCCCAAATCATTGGCTCTGCATTTTATTCAGCCTAGACACACGTGTATAGAAAGCTATGATCCCATTTCTCTGAGTAGATTCACCTTAAGCCACTCAATGTGTTATATAAAATCTCTGGTAAGCCATCTTAGGGCATTCATAAAGTATCATTCAATGCCCTCAAAGTGCTTTTTGAACGTGATCCCAAAACACATCCTTTGAGTGTGCTAAAAATAAAAATAATTAAAGATGTTCCTTTCTATAATGGGGAGTAATGGAGGGGCTTATGAAATGTAACCTGAAAGCCAAGCATCCCTGTTAAAAAAAGACTTCTTAGTGTTATTCCACTGTAACTGGATACTATTGAGGTCCTAATTGTATTCTTTCATGGCAGCAACCGATATTAAAATAGAATTAAACTCTATTTGCCAAAGAGATTTCCTTTTCAGTGCTGTATGGTCCCTCTATGCTGCAAGAGGCTGCATTGTTCTGAAAGGGTACAACTCAGAGAATCATAATTAGCAAACGACACAACGAAATGAGATGCATGACACAGCAAAGCCAAATAATACACAAGCAGCAAGCAGTGTTCATTAACCTTTTACACTTTACACGTAACTTTTTAAAGAGCCATGTTGTGTGATACTCAGACATTGCCTGCATGTATAGTAATGGAAAAACTGTTTAAGCTGATAAAATATGTATTGTGTACAGAACCATTCACACAGTGCAGATATCTGCTAAAAATGAGGAGAAGTAAAACATTATTGATGAAAAGGATAAAAGAATAAAGACAGAATATAAAATTTAAATGTGAAATAAGTCTGAATATTACAGTTTGACGGTGGACAATATTTCATCTTTTACTGCCTTGCAAAAAATCAATCCATGATATTATCCAATTACAATTTCAGGTGCACAGATTTAACATGTACGCACTTTTACGTCAAACCGCTAAAAGGGAATTGTTGCTGTATTAAAGAAGCAGTGTGTGGGATTTAGTGACATCTAGCATGTGTAGATATAAAAGCCTTATTTTTTAATTTCTGCCATATATCTGTAAATAGAGCCCCTAAAATCTGGACCTATAATTACTTTTTGTTTACTTGAATGTGCATGCTGATAAATAATGAATGTTTTAGCATCCTTTTGCATGCACTCACTAAATTGCAGCTACAGGGAAGGTCTATTCATTTAACTGATTGATTGACCAGGGGCTGGTGAGGCTTGAATGAGGTTGAACCACTAGCCAGCTGGCTATGTGTGTTTGTATGTGTGTGTTTTTGGTATAAGTGTGGGTATTTGTTGTTGCACTAAAAGGCACCATTGACCCAGAGGCCAAGAGTATAAGAATAGTCCCCAGTGCAAAGTAGTGAGTTGAAAAAGAGCTTAAAATGAATGCAATTGATAAACAGACAACTGTAAGTAAAACCTTCCATGGACATTAGTTTTGCTGCCAGTAGAGGTTAGAATATGTCTTTTGGTGACAAGTGGAATATTTGGTAATACCCCTTCCTGAAGGGTGACTTTATTAATCTATGAAGATTTTATTCACTTAATGAAAAAAAAGTATAATGTGGTAAATGTTCGATTTGTTGTATTTGTTGATTCCCCAAATCCAATAAAAATGATTTGTTATAGTATAACACCTGGTTGAATGTCAAATCTAATTCCAAATTGTAAATGTAATTTCTTAATTTGATGTTTTGGATTTTGAAGATTCTCATTTTTGTTCAACACCTGTCTGCATAATTTCATACAGCAAGGTTGATATGGACAAACATTTTTATTTGTGAAGCCAGACAAATGTGTAGAATGAGCGAGTACATGTCTGCAAGGCACATCGCCTCCACTGCACGTCAAAGATGACAGCCTCCCCTCCCTTTGATAGTACATAAAACAGACTCTCAAACACAAGAGGTGCTATAGTTGACTGTATGTGACAAGCTGTTTGTAATGAAGCAAAATGCCCTTTACCTAGAGTTACCTGCACTTTGCTACATGCATACAGTGTGTTTTGCACATAACTGGTGTTTGGCTAAAAGAAGGAGTTTTCTTTGGGTTTCATGAAGTCAAATAATTTCCCATTCTTTGAAAAAGACATAATTATGACAGGTATAGTCTGTCATGTTATTCAGGGAAAAAGCATGTAATTTTTAAACATGGTAGAAATAAGTGGCTGTTAATATATAGCCCCATAATATATCCCATTAGACTCTAGAGCTGTAGTTTCTTATGAGGAAAACGGTGATAACATTAGAGGAAATTCAGATGCGGAACATGCTTTCGAAAGAGCCAAAATGTTGTCCATGTCTTACCTCGATCACTGTCGTACAAGTAGGCAAACTTGTCCCACTTGTAGTACTCGATAAGGCTGAGGAGAGGCCCCTTGATATCAGGTCTCATCTGGATGATAAACTGCTGATTCCCATCCAGAGGGAAGCTGGGTGTTATGAAGGAGACATGGAGCGTCCCGCAAAATGACGTGATGGTGTTGACAGACTTCTTGTCATAGAATCCGAAAATGGCGTACACTCCTCTTGAGAACTGCGAACAAACTGAAGCAGAAGAAAAGGTTTTGTTAAGGTAGGTTGCTTGATAATACCCATCTTCTAAATCTGTTCCTCATAGGTTTTTTCCTTTCACAAACAAACCTTTCTGACATTTATTTGCATGGCTTTCACAGCTTTCTGCCATAACTCATGACAACGTATATACCCAAGACTTGTATTGCAATCCAGTAGTGCACATTAGGGCTGCACATAAGCATTAAGGGACGTCTCTTTCAGTTTTTCTTTCGGCTGATTAATGTATAGCTGCTTTCCATAAGCTCTGCCAGGGGAGTGCTTGTATCCTAGAGTAAGATATCCACTGTACTCAAGCCACTATGTGAAACTTTTATGAGTGGCCTTATGACTTTTTGATACAGTGGGAATAAGCTACACTGCGTATGAGTCAAGCAGTTACCAAAACCGCACATTAATTCTTCATATGCAATATCCATGTGCACTGTGCCATGATATTCTGTAATGGTGCCGTGTTTTCTTTGATTTCTCCTAAGGCAGAAAACTAATTCAGGCTTCTTTTGCTACATGAGAACATAGCCAAGCACATATGCCACAGATGACTGCTTCATGATCACATCATCAGTAGATGTGCATACGGTAGGCCATAAACCAAAATGATTGCCCTTATTAAGACCCTTTAGTGTATGCAACCAGCATTTATGATGACTGTGTGTTTGAATGAGATTATTTGTATTAAATCTTCATCTTGTTGACTTTGCAAAATCATCTTTGTTCAATAATTCATGGCCCATGCTTAGGTACATACAGTACAGTACCGTTGCTGGCCTCTTAACATTCATTATGCACAGACCAGAAAAGGGCGCTGTGGACTGAAGGTAAACATGAATGCTGAATGTCTAAGTAATCCTGAGGTTGCAGGCGGTTTCTCAAACATTGTACCAGGGTCAGCAGATCGGCATGTTGCCTGTAAATGTGTATTGATCAAATGTAATTTAATCAGGCTTATTGACTTGGACATATGTGTCCTCCAGTGTAATTAAACTAATGAGTAATTTCCTTATGCACAATATAACTGTGATGACTTGCTGACAACACGGAACTGGAGTCCATATATCAGATATAAGTAAGCATCCTGACACTTACATGTACTGACTGTGGCAGCTATCATTGATGAGATGTACACATGTTAGGCAGCACAAAGAGAGACTGCTGTGGTCTTAGCGACATGCGAGTAAGGGAATGTTATCATCAGATTCACACAGAAGCTTTGCTCTTCAGCCTGTGTGTTTGCTCAGTTCCTGCTTTAATGTTTCACATGAACACACAGTGAGTACTCTTTAGAGCCACTTTCTTTCTGTTCTTGAGCAGCTTCAAGTTTGGGTGGAAATTAACAGCAGCTCATTAAAATTTGTCTCTGGCGAATGAATCAAGCAGTCTGCAGTATTCAGTCTTCGTCTATTCTTCGAAGTTGTCTCTGCTGAATGAGACAAGACTCACTTGGACCATGAAGAACTTAAATTAAACTAAAACTAATTCCTCCTGTCTCGAGTAGGGCTGTGAAGTTATTTCAGGCACCCATGGTTCCTGAAGTAAAAGTCTCATTTATTTTCCGCACAGACAATGGTGGCCAACAGTTGGAGCACTTAAAGGCTTGGGTGGACATGAAACTCTTGTTTAATCATCAGTGGAACAAACAAGCATTTGCTGGTTCTTTAATGATAATAAAAAGCCCTTAGGTGGATCCATTCAGACATCATGATGGTCTGAAGACCATTAGATATTATCAGTTTTATAAAATGCTTGTTATAAAACTGATAATATCTGAGTCTTCAATCAATTCACTTTCTAGATAAAAAACATTTGCTATACCAAAATAATGGAAAAAAAAACAACAGATATTCTCTGATGTCTGCAAACCTTCACTTATAGAAATGGTGCATCATCCATGAAAGTCCCATGTGTCTATATTAAAGGATTCTGATGATATTATTAAAATAAAAATTTCTAACTGACAACCCTTCAATTCAAGGAAAGATTGTTCTACATTAAGCATCTTGCTAAAAAAAGTGTGCTTCTCTGGTTCAAAGTGTCAGGAGTGTTTTACCTAACCTAAGTGTGCTCTTTTGCATCTGTTACCATAACAAGAGTGATGTCATGGAGTACTGACACACCCAGGAGTACACGTTGACAACACTGTTGCAAAGCGGCAAAGTTTAACCACAAGAGGACAACAGAAACATTCTGGTTTTTAGGGATTAAGTTGCTCTTTAATGAAAGATAGTCATATTAATTAATTGCTGCTGGCTGATATATACTTAATTTTTCTAAATGTATCCCTTGGTAAGTAAAAAGTAGGTTGAATGCTGTTCACCAAGTGATATTTTGTCAAGCAAAGAGAGTTATTCATACACTTCAAACTCAGATGTTCTACTTAGTCTGGGGTATTCATTCTATAATCAAAAGCTCAATGATCTCAAGGCTAGTTCAACCCTTGCTGCACTTTTCCCTTAAGTCTCAAAACATGCAGAGATCATCAAGAACAGGCCAAAATAAATGGGGGACACGGCCAGCTTCAATCTACTGCCAGTATTCATGTGCTTCCAAAATCTTTACCGGTCCGTCAACTCAAGCAATTAAATGTTCATTGCAGTCATCCGAGACAAACTGTTAACAGCGGTTAACAGCACCTCCATCATTCAGTGGCAGCATTCCTAATGTTTTTAGCAGATGACAGAGGCCAGTGATGTGGCCACTAATCCAATTTCACTTTTGTCTAACTGAGTTTGTTAACTGTTGAGATCAAATAGGAAGATGCTTCTGTACAATTCAGTGAAGAGGATTAAACATTCCTCAGAGAAGGGTGAGGGTTATGCTACATGATAATTAATGGCCGTGTGTTTGATGGGTTCGAATTTGACCTTGCTTCCTTTGCTGCATGTCATCCCCCCTATCTCTCTCCTCTCCACATTCCTGAAACTCTTCAGCTGCATCTTTACAATAATGAATGAAAATATTGTTATAGTTTAAACAACCAGTGAGATCTGCCTAGTTCTGCCCAGTATGTTCAGTTTTGATAGTTTGACACTGCACTGTATGGTACTGCCATGCATAATGTGAGTGCTACTTTAGCTCAAGAAAATCATTTGAAGACTTCTTGCACCTGACTACGCAAGTCTTGATTGGCTGCATGTCTGACATATTTGTTCTCAGAAGAGAAAAAAAAGAACATCCTATCTCATCATGGCAACACAGAACAAATATATCCTAGTACTCCTCATTGCCACTCCCTGAAGCTGATAGAGCTGTAGTTTCCTTCTGTTTTTTTCTCTGACAGTCTCTATTGTCATGTTTCTTTCTTTGCTGACGCTCTCTCACTAGAGAGCTTGCTGAGTTTGCCCAGGATTAAAGCTCTCCGAGCTCATGCTTACAGACTGGATATCCCCATCACTGTGCTGCAGCTTATGCCAGCGCGAACAGTTTGACAACATGTTACTTTATTACCAAATATGGTAATTCACATCCAGAAGCAATGCGCTAGCCATTTCTCCGTGCAACGTCTGTTCAGATAGGATTTTGCAGGAATGTGACAGCAAAAGAATGAAGAGCAAGATGTTTTTAATGGGCAACCTACGTGTTCCTCTGCATAGAGGAATTCAAGAATTAAGGAAGTTTGATTAAGGAAGAAAAGCCACTGTAACTTTTAGAAACAGCGAGAATTGTGGAAAAAGCCATTAAGCCTCAGTCACATCTGACTGCTTTTCAATGAAACTAAGAAGCATTTTCCCAAAGAAATCCCCCTCCGAACACAGAAAGAAGAAGTGACTGGATAAATCTTTTTCTTTTCAGTGCTGATGAAGTCACGCTAATTAGGAACCATGAGCAAAATGTTGTAACAAACCTTATTATTGCTCAGGGCTGGGTGTGTAAACGGTGGTATGGACCCAGTTTTCCCTCCCTATCTTGCTATTCAAAAAGATAAAAGGACTTAATCTGGGAATGTTCAAGTAAGATAAACACACTGTCTACGTGGGGACTTGTAATCCTAACACTGTAGTCACAGCCAACAATGCATAGTGAATAATACACTCTATGTGCACTCGTACATGTGTTTCTGGTTTCTCTGTTTCTTTCTCTGTTTGGCTGGTCTCAAAATTCTTCTTGAATGTTTTTAATGGTTTTTATATGTGATCCAGTAATGAAAGTAAGGAAATTAGTCTTTTGATGAGGACAATGTAAAACATAAGTTGAATTCCTAAGAGAAGGTTGTATATGTAGAGCAAGAGCAAAGCGAATGGTCATTATATTACTGTAAGACTATGTTTCATATTTATTTATCTACATGTAAAATGTATTTAAAATGAAATATTATTTGAAAGAAAAACATCAGGTGAATATCTTTCTGTGATGTTTGCATACATGCCTAAGGGGTTGTGAGTGTGTTTCATTCATGCATTGTGTTCCCTGAGAGAAGGAGATATGTCTAACCTTCACATCTAAAAGTCAAGTTGTTTTGTACTTTTGTTAAAATATGTATCTGTAATATTGTTGGTTTTGCTAAAAAAGATCTTTTAGATGATTTCTTCATCAGAAGCAGCTTTAAACAGTCAAATTTTCAAAACATGCAAGTGACTACTTTCACTGAGGAAGTAAATATTCCCACATATATGGTCAAAGAACTGCTTGCATTTAACTGATTGTTGTTGATAAACACTGACAGTTGAGAAAATTATTCCATAAAAGCTACAGTTATATTAGAATAAGCTATATTTTTCATATATATTATCTGTGGTGATTTGATATTGATTGATTGGTTTGATATTAATAGTTATATAATATTATATAATTTCGTAAAATAAATGCTTAATAAAGTCATCATGTTGAGACTAGTACATATAACCAAGAAGAAATGCAAGAAGAAAAGATTGTAAATGGACCTGAACCTGAAATCTGCCATGAATGTATATACTAATATGTAATCCATCCATTACCTGTAACAGCCTATCCTCATCAGGATCACGTGGGGCTGGAACCTAGCAGACTCAGGGCAAGTCATGGGGCACGGCACGGACAAGTTTATGTACTGTACATAAACTATGTACAATATATATGTATGCACAGCACCATTAAACAGAAAACAAACTGAATCATTTGTGGTTATGTTACTTTTGTTTGTGTTGACTTAGCCTAAAGTTGGGGTTAGATAAATGACTGGAAAAGATTCTCATTTCTTTACACCTCAATAATTTGCTCCTGCAGTTTCTGTAAATTTGTACCACAGATGTAAGAGCCCTCATCAGACACTCTGTGGTCATCAGAAGGTCTTAATCACCTCATTATCACCAGCATGTTAAATTTGTCGCAGCAGTGACTCTGGAACTGCATCACCTTCCGAGGAGAAGGTGCACCGTGTGAAATATATTTAGCCGTCCCAATTAGATGACCTCATTTTCACCACTATGGCACTGAAGGCATCTCCACCACTTCACCACTGTTTACTGCCCTGTCACTGATCAAAGATAAAATTTGCATTAATGAACAAATTAGCTGATAAAAAAAAAATCCAAACTCAGCTCAAATCTAATATACCTTACATAAGTGTGAACCTTTATGAGAGGATGACAGATACTGGTAATTAATTTGGTCTTTGGTGTTCACTTAGTTTGATCATTCCAAATAACCCCCAAACGTATACTATGTACACCATTGATTACAAGAAATCCATTGGTTTCAGGATTTTTAAATGTCATAGGTGTCATGCCAGGATTTAAGTCATTAGCAATGGGTTTTAAGCTATACACTTCATCATCTAACACAACAATTACACCGATCTACATAATCATATACGAGACTTGCATACATTAGTCATTTTAATTGAGTAAAAAAATGTTTCATTGCAGATTCTATGGTATGTTTTTATGTAGCTGTGGTGATCACAGAGGACTTTTATTAAATACTATCTGATATTTTATAGAAGACAGAAGCTCAGTGCATCAGCAAAATGATGAATCAGTTTAACACTCACACGCACGCACAGACCACGTCACTGTGGTGATGATCATCAGCAGTCCAGTCACAGCTAACAGAAGTGACTGTTAGATATCTCACCCTCTCCAACACCCCTGTTCTCACCACAGAGAAAAAGGCCTCTGGACTTTAGGGATTTTATGTAAAACTGATCTGTCACCAGTTGGCGAGGCAGCTTAAAGCCACCACCCTCCTTCCGTCAGAGCAACCTGAGCACATTTATCACCGATATAGTTTCTGCGCAGCTAGATTTTGACTTTGTATATCTCCAGCAAAACTGGAAAAACTAGGTGGTTTGTCTGCGCTTTCCTAAGTGACCCATATGACTGATCCAAAAACAGCTTGTAAGTAATTTCTATACTGCCACACAATGTTTAAAGAATGTTTTTTTTAGGCAACTAAAACTGCTTGGATAGGGTTAGCACAAATATGTGTATTTCCCTTGTGGGAAATACACATATTTGTGCCACTCTTGTGTCTGTCTAGGACTAGGAGCTTATTTTAGCATAAAGACTTATCATGGAAAAACAGGTTAAAAATGAACCCAGAGTGCATGTCCAATATACCTCTGACCCATAACTGAGTTACCTTTTAGCCATTAACAATTGAGGGTTTTTATCCAGTGTCAGTGTTATTGAGCTTTTCTAAGTACCAATACATTAAATGTAAAATTAAGGTCAAAATAACAATGAAACTGGGTCCAAAACCCCTTAATGGTGCTGAATAAAGTTAACCCAGTATTGTGTCTGTGCTCCAACCCCATTCTGAGTCTATTTTTACCCGTTCATCCATCCATCCATTATCAGTAACCATTTCTCTGGAGGGTCCCGGGAGGCTGAAGCCGATCCTTGCTGCCATTTGGTCAGATGGGGTCAATCCAGTGTTTTTAGTGTTTAGCCTGGTCAGCAAAGGTAACAAAATCTGCCTACCAGTGCCTTTTAAAGAAGACTGATTAACATGTGCATGACAATAAAAAAAAAATACTGACTTGACTAACTTGCCGAATGAAAATAACATTTCTATATTTCTGCTTTATTCAAGGCAACAGACACACTGAAGCATTTAGAGAAATCCTGTTTAAGCTCCCCTGGGTGATCGCAACACTCTCAAAGGTCTTTCAGAGTCTTACACTGCTGTCGCTAAAGCAAAGACAACTCCAATATGCTTTTGAAACCAAAATTATCGCTGTCTTTCTAAATGTGCTTGTAATATTAGACTCTTTCTATTTTCATGTATTTAGTTCCATATCATTAAACCTCAGAAATAGAAAACAGTCAGACATCTTTCACTTGAGGCTCTGATGCTGGAACATTTCTGAGATTATTATTATTATTATTATTATTGTTTTCTCTTTTCTTCTCATCTAAATTAATATACTGTTTATAGCCCTCAGCTGAATTTGTAGTTTCCTGATTCCCAAAGGATGCATTTTAGGCTAAAAGAATATAAAAGACCTGACATGCTTCATAAGGCTGGAACACACAACTCATAAGGAGCAAAAAACAAAATATATATCAATAAGCTATGAAACTGATGGAGCGTAGGCAGTGTTTTAACTAAACTAAAGAGTTTTTGTCTGCAGCCCACAAAGGCACGATCTGGTTTCATTCTCTCTGTAGACTGTTGCCAGGGTAATATATTTCAGCCATGTTCCCTCTCTACACTGCAGAAAATGTTCACCTCAGCACATCATTTCAGTGTTGAGGCATGAAATGTCATTTTTCTGAAAGCAACTGAAGGAATCAGCCAAATGGGTTAGACTTCTCAAAATATACATGTGAATATTGTTAGTTTTGAATTTAAAGAGGTTATATTAAACTTTACTATATAATAAAATGCATTGCAGCATCGCAGGCTGTTGCCGTGGTGACAGCTCTCAGTCACACTCTTGAGTGGCCGATAGAAAGACTTCTGGGAGGTGTCACTGTGGGCCAGTGAGGCGCACTGGGAAGTGTTTTTGTCTGCCTTAGAGCAGCTCTTCCGGCAGCTGGTGTCTTGAAGAACAGTACAGCTCAGTTCTTATCAACTTCTGACCCCTCCTCCTCCCATCTCCCATCCTTTTTCTCTCTGTCTCTTTCTCCATCTTTCCTTTTGTTCACTGACCTGTTTCCTGAAGGCTTTTTTGATGGCTGTGGAGGGAGGATGTAGGCTTCAAGAGAACAGAGCCTGCTGAATGCTGTCTATAGGACCAATCGTTGCATAGCGCCCCCGATATCCCAGTCATCATTTCAGCTCTGCTTTTTGTTGTTATCTGTGCACTTTTGAATGCTCAACCAATGGCTGAAGGGATGGGGGAGGAGCTGGAAGCTGCCTGAGCAGCTCATCCATGCCATTTATTGAGTTGGACTGCTGACTATAGCTACATCACCGTCCACTTACTAACAATGTACTGCACCAGCATTTCTCCTGTGAATTTTGAGTCGATACTATAATTAATGTAAAAAAAAAAATGTAAAAATGTAAAAAAAAATTCCACTCATTTTATACATCAAAGTCATTTAATTAGTTTATCATGATTAGTATTATTCAGTACCTAATATTTGTAGGATTATTTGGCTCTAGAGGACCATTTTAAAGTCTGGAAGATAAATCCCAAAGTGATGTCACCAGGGTTAGCTTGGGTCCAGTGTATGATCCAGCATTTTTGGACCATGGTTTCTACAATATTGTTGAATGCACCAACTATAAAAATGTAGTCAACATTGATTTTATCATATTGCAGAAGAGGATTTTCACATACTAACCAGTGCAATTAGACTCTTTAATCTAATTCCAATGAAGCCCAAAAACATTATCTCTAGTTTAATATGTACAGATCTACTTACTTATAAATGATGCATATTGTAAAGAAACACTATTATTGGTCCAACACTGGACTTCTGATTAATTAAATCAGAACATCCTACTAGTGGCAGTTGTATGTAAACATTATTCAGCAATTATATTTTTTTCATATGTTTCCTATTTTCAAATCTCAGCTGAAGTCCTGCGTTTTAGATCTGAATAAAGAATAGCCTTCCATTGTTTTGCTGTGCACAAGCAGCCCAATCCATCCCACTAAGCACAATACAGAATTCTTCAGCTATATTGATTCTATGAACTCGGCCCATACATCACACACAGTGTCTTTGTTCACATTTCATCTGACTCCTATAATAAAACATATCACATGTCCACTGACCTTTAGTGGAAATACCAAAGCAGCCCTTTGGATCTGATATTGTTCTAATGATCTCAGAACCTGCCAGACCGAAATTAGTTACATCTATAAAAACAAAGCTTCATCCAGCATCTGAGGGAGCAGCTGCCATAGCAACCAGACATTCTGTGTTTGCTAAAGATGAATAAGGATCAACTCGGAGAGGTAGAGCGAGCAATGCGAGAATACACAAGATGCTGTGTTTGATGGTTCCTGTTCAAACTACTTTTTATATCATACATATATTATCAAAATCCAATCATAATATTTTTAGTAACACTGTAAAATGTCAAAGCCTATTTAAGTGTACCAAATACTTTCTTGTTTGTCTCACATCTGTTATCTCAAAAAGCCATTTCCCCCTTTCTCTCTCTCTCTCCTCTCTCTCTCTCTCATCAAAATAACAACAGTGGGAGAAAGATGAGAAGTCATGAGATGACCCATCAATAAGAACTTGCCACCTCCATGAATATCAGCTCACTGGGTCACTCAAGATGACCCCAGGCTTCTCATTAGCTGTCCATCTCCATTTGACCCCTAACTCATTCCCTCTTCATTGGTCTTAAGTACATCCCTTTGTCCCCGACCTTTACACAACCATTTATCAATCACTTATTTCAATACTTGAATTAATGCAGTTGTGGATGTGGTTTGGTAAAATAACATTCATGTAACATGTTGAAACTGCAGCAGGGACAAGGCCGTGTGGTTATTTGAAAATAGAGCACATCCCCGTCTATCAAAATCAAATATGGTCTTTAGCCATTAAGCCATAGTAGATTAATTAGTATTAAATGTATACTATCCATGGATGTGGCCAGCACAAAGACATAAATGCCAGTCTCTAATTAGGTTAGGTTAGGTAAAACATGAAATGAAGGTGGAATTGTACTCTTAAAGTTCATTTATAAATCACTAATTCAACCAAGCAATAGAAATACTTTTAATACTTTAATACTTTTAATACTGATAGAATTAGTACTATGGAAATTTATCAAGGCAACAAGTCAACATGGACATTTTTTTAAGAGAAATGAGAAATAAAAGTCCGACTCTTACAGAACCAGCAGTGATTAATAGATATATGGAATATAATGCTATACATAACATAATTAAACAGAGGAGATGATGAGGTGCAGACTGACTTATTTACAGACAGAAACTCCTGAGAATTACTTCATTTTCCATTCACAGTGCTCCCTTTACTTTCTAAAACATGTTTGACGTTGTGTCTTTGTGTCAAAGCTTACAAACTTTGAATTAGTGCCAATGTAAAGTCCCGCAGAAGAAGATACTGTAGATATTACACAGTACACACACTTCAAATGGAAGCAAACAGAGATGTGACCCCCGATCAGTGTGGCCTTGGATTTCAACAAAAAAATGAGCAGTAAAAAGTAAGATTGAGACTACAGCTGCAGTCTTTTTCAATGTCTTCCGTACTGTGGGGTATTTTCATACAAATCATTTTTTGACAAACAACTTTATTATATAGAAGGCTAATTTGTAGTGCAGGCACAAAACAGAACATTTTATGTTGACAGAACACTGAACCATGAAATAGTGATATTTGCTCAGCAGCAATCTTTGTGAATGGCTGAAAAGAAATAGAAAGTATAGTATAGCAGTATATAAGGTTTTAAATGTGATTAGGATAGTAATGTAGCAGACATTGTGGATGGTCCTAATTCTGTTCAGTTCATCTTTACTACTACAAAGTGACAATGACAATACAGTTTAATCTAATCATGAATTGGCAACAACTGCCATTATGATTAGCAGAGTTCTCTTGTTTTGTTGTCTAGATATTTGCAATAAATATCTTCCATTGCCTGGATAAGCGGGAGAGGACGGACGGATCTTCCATTGTTATCCATCCATCCATCCATCCATCCATCCATTTTTATCACTGTACTACCACAATGAGACAGACTGGGAATGGGATATCAGTACTTGATGACAGACTTATTATACATGTTAAACAAGAATATTTTCACATTATCTAACTTACCACGTTTAGTGGTAAATTAGTCCGCATTCTCATTAGATTTAATCAAACCTAACTAAACAATGAATGACAGCTTAAAGGCAGAAAGTTGCACAGTTATGCTGGGCTCTTATAAGCCACTAGCACTTACTCGTGTTCCACACACCATCTTTACTTTGTGCCTAATGCTAATAAGCAAATATTAGCATGTGAACATTAAGCTAACAGTAAGCTAAGATAGTGAACATGGTAAATAATATATCTGCCAGCATGTTTGCATTGTCATTGTTATAACTGAGAACATGCTCATGTAAGCATTTACAGACTGACAAGCTGGCTGTCAACTCAGGTCCTAAATAATTTCGACTGTAATATGGATACTCATAGTTAGAAATTATCAACTTTTCTTTGGTAAGTCTTCCAAGATTTTGTTGTCTTGCTTTTTCTGAAAATTATCATAAATGCATTAGTAAAACAGACAAACAACAAAACAGGGTTAGGAGCAGAGATAAAGTGATAATCCCCATGTCTATCATCTGACATCCTATTCATTTAGGCAGAGCAAAGAGAGAATAAAAGGTCAACATTTGGGTGTATTTTATTGGATCTACTGCTCTTACTCTGACTTCCTTCCGGCGAGCAAATGGTGAAATCATAAAATGTCAGATAATTTATGCAGCTGCCCCCTTTTCCCAATGTTTCTCCTGCTGTTTTATCACAGCAGGGGGGATGTGGAGCTGCTAAGAGATGTGAGGGCTGTTCTTTCAGCTCGTGTCATTTTGAAATGTTTGTGCTGGACTTGGACTGTTGGTCTCATGTCCTAAAGTTATACAGATGTCCACATAAGGACCAACATTCTCAACTTTATTTTGAAGTAGGAGGACAGTTGGGAACAGTTTGGAGTTTCCTCTTGCCTGCTGCATCATTACACTCTCTGCCTGACTGCTGCCCGAGTGTGGACGTAGCAGAATATATCTTCTCTGAGTGTGTGTATGTAGGTGTCTGTTTGTTTGCCCTGTCTGTCAGGGACCTGTCACACATAGTGATATCACCTGCTGCTGGGTACAGCTGCTGACCTAGCTTTTGTGGACTTGCCGCTGGCCAAAGCCCTATCTCTCTCTGCCTCATCATATTTCAGTCCGATTTGTTTTCTTATCTACTCCCAGTGGTTCATGTCATTGTCAGTTTAATGGTGTTGTCCTGGCACCTATTACATACTTGGCTGTCATTGGGGTTGAGTCTTTGAATTGGTTTTACTGTTGTGAATTTAACCATATCTTACTATGTGAGTCTGCTGAGTCTACACTATATTTAGTTAGACATTATTGGTTCCCTATATATGCTCTTTTGCAATATATATTTTTTTACACAAAGCACTGCATCATATTGTTGTGATGATTAATTTTCTGTTGCAGAAAACATGAGGATTAAGTGCTTTCCTATTACCACTGTTGCAATTTCTGCTGACTACAATTTCTCTCAATGGACGATCAAAAACTACTAAATGTCCCTTTAAAGGGTCAGGTCACCCACCTTATGAAAAAAACAAACAAAAAAAACAAAAAACACTTCATCACTGTAATGGTATCCAGCCAGACAATAAGATAATTTTGATTTAATGTGCCTAGGTTTCTTTTAGTGGCCACCTAAGGTTCAATTTCTTTTGTGGTGTTCAAAAAGAAGAAGTGGATCTCTGGACGAGCATCAGAAATGTTCCTTTAGCCTCCAAGATCTCAGAGTGGGTGAGCTAGTATATAATTTTGACTGACGGCTGAACTGACAGGGGTAGCGAGACACAATGCAAAGACATTTTTCTGCTAACAGTAGCTTACAGGCCGAGAAGAGACAGTATTGTGTTATTAGTTGTATAAAAAATAAAGGCCATACCACTTCTAAACTGAACAGTCAGGTTTCTTGTTGCAGGATAAGACATGCGTCCCTTCTTGTAAATAAAAGGGTTCTGTTACTGTATATTGATTTCCCAAGATCAGAGAGAGTTTTAGGGCATTATTTTCTACATGCTCTGCTCTAATTCAATACTC
Organism: Larimichthys crocea; assembly: GCF_000972845.2. NCBI lineage: Eukaryota > Metazoa > Chordata > Actinopteri > Sciaenidae > Larimichthys > Larimichthys crocea. The sequence goes on along the minus strand of NC_040011.1, from coordinate 1,610,284 downwards.
TTTTTTTTTTTGTCTGATTTTGGAATGTTTTAACAGTAACTTTGCAATTTAGTGATGGACTGTTCCTTTCCTTTTTATCTTTGAACAAACCAATAGGGTAATAGATCAAAACAAAAATACGAGAAAACATTAAAAAAAACACCCTCAGACACATAAAGACACAACCAAACATTCACTGCATATTCACTCTAAGAATGAGTAAGCAGCCCTGTTTCTCTCTCTCCACTGAATTCATCAAAAACTGACCCATGAGACGGCGCAGATCAAAGAAAGTGCTCACAGACTTTGGCCTTACAGGCCTTCACATGGTGAGCACATGAGGTTCCTTTAAACATCTTCACACAGCCAAGCAGTAGGAGAGCAAGGCCAGCTGAAAACAAACTTGAAGGTTCACCTTTGAACACTCCAAACTTCACTCCACTCATTTGTAATGATAATAAACCGATTTCAACATTGACTTTATTGTCAGGGTAAATTTGCACTTGCAGCCAGGTTTTACAGATTTAAACATAAAAACAAGCGCTCAGTATGCACGCTCAATATTTGATCTCAATTTCTTATATTTTTGTTACATATTATTCTCTCATTGTCACTGCACGAGTAACAAAGGTAGTTGAGTCAGTCAACTTTGTGACACATGTGCACTAAATATCAGTTATAATGTTACTGTTTTGCTGGCCTCTAAAGGTAAAAACTAAGAATTTGTTTTCTAGACTCATCATTTTAGATTAATGTTAAACGTCATTAATTGAGCCGAGCCATGCTATTTTTATTTTTTCACAACATTTTAGGTTTTGAGTTTTGGAATTAATAACAATTTTTCTAGCATAAAAACAGGGGAAGTAGACAAGGCAGACAAAGAAAATGGTTCCAGTAAATTCACATTATAAAGTGTTATAACATTGGATTTGTTTGCTTTACAAGGATCAGTGTGCAGGATTTTGTGTCATCTAGTGGTGTAGTTGCTATATTACGGTGGCTGTGAAAGCCATGAAAAGAGCAAAACACTAGTGTTTAGTTTGTCCATTCTGGGCTACTCTAGAAACATGGCAGTTCAAAATGGCGGAGTTGGTGAAAGAGGACCTGCGATGGCTGTAGATCTAAAAGGCTCAGTATAATAATAATATTATAATAATAATAATAATGAATAAAAATACATGGCATCTTATCAATTTCTGTCTATTACAGTCTGTAAATAGAGACCCCTAAATGAATAAGCAAGGAACATGGAAAGTGTAATATCAGTTCCACAGCTCGCACCTTTTGTGCATCATGCACACAATTCTGTATAATTGTAGAAAATACAACTGACAAGCCAACACTTGCTGAGATATGTTGACTAAAGTCCAGATATGACCTTTTGTTTAAGCAGGAAGACCTATAGGGAACAAGTTCTGACACAAGTACAATAGTGCTGTCTGGAAAACAGACACTGCTTAACAGCACTGCTGACAACATAAAGACGTGTTTCAAGTGGATCAAAGCTCTAAATGAAGTAGACAAAGTGAGCTCTAGTTAAGAGACAGAGCAGACTGCACAGAAATGTACTCATCAGCCCTGCATGCTCATTTACTTGGTTGCTTGGAGACATGACACTGTGGAATTTGCAGAAACACATTCTTTAGCAAAAGGTGAGAAAACAGTTGATGTGAATCAATGTTACATAAGATAAAACTGAGGATGAATTATGCTAATTGCATATGAATGTGAAATGATTATGAGCAAAGCTCTGTCAGTAGTCCCTGTACCCAATCCCAGTAGATGTCCAGTTGCATAAACGTTCTTTTTGTGAATTAAATGAAGCATTAATAGATGAATATATTTATTAATGGGTTACAAAGCAGGTTAAAAGCTACTCTGCTGTCACAAAACAGAGATTTTCCCTGATCGTATCCACCTTTAGCCTGAGTCATCCTGCCCTTTTTCAAAGGACACAGCCGGCCTAAAGACAATCGCTCTACATTTACATTACATTTACATTTTGCTCAGCAAGACATAGCATTACAACAACAAAGATCACAGGGTCACTCCTGTCTGTACATTGCACCCATGCTCTGCTTATCACCCTATAAAGTTGTTCCATCTCTGCACTGTCATTTTCATTTATCATTTTTTATATTTCTTTCTCTCTCTCTCTCTCTCTCTCTCTCTCTCTCTCTCTCTCCACACACACACACACACACACACACACACACACACACACACACACACACACACTCAACTCCTAATAGGTTTGACAAGAACACCCTGTACGACCAGACAAGGCAACCAGATCAAATCTTAATCACACGATGATGAGAAGGACAGAGTCTCTTCTATGCATGCTAATGCGCATCCCCTTTCAGCAGAAAAGGTTTTTCTGTGAATTAAAAGAAATTCAAATCAGACTGTCAGATTCACATGGAGAAGTGGTCTCTTAGATTTTTAAACACTTGTGAGAAGCTAGTTCCACTTTCACATTGTGTAAAAATGTTAACAATGCACTAATAATAAAAATAATCATTGTTTGGTTTTTTGGTGGCTAACTGAGTTACAAATACTCCATGAGATATACGTAGCTAATACTGTAGCTCTGCAGGTAAACTTTATTCAGGTGTTTTATTAATAAATTGTTAACAAAATTATGATTTGGCAACTTTAAAATGAAAAGAATGTGACTTAGCCCTTGCACATAAACATAAAGATGGCAAAATAGAGCTAAATAATTGTTTTGCTCTGGTTTTAAGAAAATGTATTTTCTGTCAAATAACCTTGGCTGGCTGTTAGTTGGTATTTTCTATGCTGGAGCCCGAAAGACATAAATGTTGTAAATATGACCATCTGTTTGTGTTTTTATGTCTTTAAGCTGCTACTGAATTGACAAGATGACCGTATGGCTGCAAAACTCCATTTAGCCAGTGATGAAGTGATGGCAGCTGAGCTGTAATCATTTCGAGACACATACACTGCATCTCCACGATGCTCTCATAATAAATGTAGCTTCTGCCGCTGCGACAGCCGTACACTGGTACATGACTTACACACATATCAGAACGGTAAGAGTAAACGGAGCTGACACTGTTGTCATAGGCTTTTAGAGTTTGATAAAAGGTTGCAGAGTATTGAACAAGTTGTTTTTATTTTTCAGAGAGATATGAGAGGGGACATCTAGATAGAGGGCCAAGGATAAAGCCCTGGTTACATTTTGCTCGGATAAGGATCGAATGAATGAATTAAACTTTATCTTCTTAGTGACAGGATGCACATCTGTTCTGAAGTCATCATTGGAGGAAGTTGACTCAGTTGTCGTCGCTTCAAGTTCCATACTTTTTCGAGATGCACTAGCCACTGTCACTCGAGGACAAACAAGTTACTTCCCAGTTAATGCATTTGAGCCACCTGCCTTGAAGGCAGAAAACTAAGTCATTGGATGTAAGCCGACTTCCAGCTGAAAGCCTTTGAATCATGTTGTAACTGATTCTATCTCAGTCTTGTGTTTTTTGAGGACAGAGTGATAAGGGCTTGGTTGAGGGCTTTATTCAGGGCAAGCAAAGCTCCACAGAGGGTTCTTTAGCCTCATTTTCTGACCGGCCAGCTCCCAGGCCTATTTAATATTTCACAGCTCCCTCTGAAATGGAGGAGAATGCGCTTAATTAAGTGTGAACAATAAATTGGCTATAACCAATGCTCTGCTTCACATATATGGTTTAGGCTTTTGATCATTCAGCAAGGTCTCTGAATGCATACTCTCAGGATACTATGTGCATGTAGACGCATGAAATTACAGTATGCTGTGATTCAACCATGACAAACTAGAACTTTGTAAGTGTTAAATCGCCAGCCGACTGCCAGTAACCTCAAACTGCTCTGTTGCTCTCAAAGGAGGAAGAGTGGTGTGCTTTAAAAGAGGTGGGCATCAGAAATAAAAGCATGGGAGCGTACTACAGCAGAATATGTGGCAGTTCAATGTGGCAGGAAAACACACACATGCACACATGCACATAGTCATGTGGACAGTGTAAGACACTTTTCACTTTAACTTAAAAGAAAAGTCCATCCCTACTAGATAAGCTTGCACTACTTTGTATTAATTGGGTGAAGTTGTGTAGGTGGTTTGTCAAATTATAAATAAAAAAGTGTGTGTTGAGAGAGGATGATGCTGTGATGTGTGTCTCAGTTGTTCAAGTAACACAAAAATTGTCAGATGAGGTGTGAGATTGTGCATTGCCCATGACAAAGGTGTTAACTGTAGCTGCATTCTAGAGATTATTACATGTTCATGCATCAAGGCTTTAGAGGGGTACCCTGTTCATGACCCTTTAATACAAATAAAAGTCTCTCTGTCACCCCTCATCATACAGTAAGGCACTGGTCTATGAATTGTCTGCAGTTCAATCAAAGAGTGATTTTTTTTTTCTCGTGCTGCTGATTTGAATGATTTGAATCATGATGTGAGGCGAGACGTCATTTGAAAAAAAGCAAAGATTAGAAAACAGACTAAAGAACAAGCATCACTCTTTGTGGAAGATTTACCGAACATGTTTTCGGCCCTACTAAATATTTTACAACCTATCTTATGACTCCCTAGATCACCACTATGGGACTGAAACTAAATCCTAATGTTTTCTGTAGCTGAATTATTTGATCCCACTCAAGCTGTTCTACAGCTTTTCAGTGCAAAACACACATTTAAAAAAAGAATAGTCAAAAGCATCCTGAATATCTCTGTACGTAGTTCCAATGAGTCAAGCCCTTGACATACTTTTCCCATAATGCAACTTGATAGCATCTTTTATTAGACCCTGGTTATTTTCAACATCTTTCAAACTAAATACAACCTCCAGAGCCACAGAAGACACTATGAAACTGTTTTCACTCTTCGTGACAAGTTAACCAATGTTCATGTGTGAATTGGTGGAGTGTCCCTTCAGTCTTCAGCGGAGCTGTGCAGGAAACATAATATCTGCATTGGATGGTCGTCCACAGAAATAAAACACTTTCTCAGGAACATTTTGCAATGGGCATAAACATTGTACTTCCATTTAATAGCGGTAAGGAAATCAACCCAGCAGTCAAAAACCCATCCTTATTAATAGATTATTCCTGCACACATATATTAGTTAGCACTTCATTAGAAAATATGACACCAAACAATAACATGGCCAAAGAAATTGTGAAAATCTGTTATTTTTAACAGCAGAGAAGCGTTTCAGGGTGCATTAGTCATTAAACCATGTGTGGTCTCAGGGGTGGCTCTATTCTAGTAACTTTGAATGAGAATCTTTTAAATTTATTGATCTTGGTGGACAGCACACCAATATAACAGCACACACACATGCACATGCACACAGGCAGAACTCCCCTGGTCTTGGCAGCAGATGCAGGCCTGTCCAGATGAACTGTTATTGATGGAGAAATGTATCATCCTCCCTCCCACTGTCTCTGACACACTGTATTGATGAAGTACGCTGTTGCACAGACCAAGCACAACCAGAGTGTAATATGTCTTTGGGTACAGATCCATATGTTCAGGGTCTTATTTCATAATCTCTAATAATGTTTTCATTAAATACTGAGATGATTAAAGTCTAGGAAGCTTTATGAGACCAATAAAATCTACAATTAATAAAATATTAAATATTTGCTTCTTCCCTATTTTAGGAGAAAGGCAAGTGTGTCACTTCCTGTAGAACCTCAATGAAATCATATGTAGTTTGACATTTTCCCACATTTTTCTATCCTGCATTAAAGACAAATGCACTTTTGCTTGATCCAAAATGAACGCTCACAGCAGCAGGTCCTTGTTAATGGACTGTATGAGGTCTTCTGGAGCTCAACAGAGAGCTTACAAGAACCTGCAATTATAACGTTTTAGCTTTCAATATGCCACGTCAGCTTCAATATTTCTCCTTTTATTCTCCGTGGCGTGCTGTCTCATAACGTACGTTTTAACAAAAGGCATGCCAGCGGTTTTAATCTATTATAATTACACATGGAGGTGGACTGTGAGGCAGGCTGCCATCTACCGGCTTAAAGGCAACCCCCATCCCCCCACTTCAACCTCATCTCACCCCATTCACCCTACCTCCTCCTACTTCCAACTCCCACTCAAGTAGTCGATTAGAGGAGGCAGATAGAGTTCAAGCACATACATTTCGAAAACAGCAAAGGTGTGCAGCTTTGGTGCTTTGTTAAGGGACACACAAACTCGCAGCTTTTTCCATATTTCATGCGTCAGTCATTACTCATCTTGAAATCTGCATTTATTTGTTCATTTTTAATAGCCATGCATTCATTGTGTGTGATAACTGTGTGCAGCTTTTAGTCATTTGCTGTGCGAAGTGGAGGTGAACCAGCCACACCCCACCAGTCTGAGCGTCAGCTGCTTAGCAAAACCATCATGGAGGATCGCCATTGAGTTAATTACATACACATTAAATACTCATCTTAACCAAAATGAACAGCTCAAATCACTCACAAGGACTGCAGCACATTGATGACACCAAAACTCTGATTTTATATGTTTTGTTTAGTAATCAAGTTCATTTTTAGGAGGATATGTGGAAGGCAGCAGTCATAATGTGTGACATAAATGAAGAATAAGTAAATAGAACAACTTTGTTGGTGTTCATTTATATCCATCCCTCACATTTGGGGAGCATGTGCGTAACTAAAGTAATTGATTACATGCCACAGTAACTAAAGAAACCCTAAACCTAAAATAAACATGTCAGAATTACTCACATTTTGATCATAAATGGGTTAACTGAGTTCAACTGTCACACCTGTTTGCAAAAGTTTGGAAATAATCTACTCAGAGCACTGTTCTGTTCAGGTTCATATGGTGTTACAATGGTAAAACAGTCTGTGCACATTGTATTTGGAGTGGATACACTTGCTGGAGATTGCTATTAACAGCACCTTTTTTTTCTTTTTTTTTGTATATACAATGTAGCCGAGCTTTCATGACAACAAGAGGGGGCACTGATGTTTGTATGTTGCACATCGCCAGGGCTCTCGCTGTGATCTGTCGGACGCAACGAGGCACTCCAAGCAGGAAGCTTTTATATGGTAATGAAATCGATTGGACCGATGCGCGCACCAATCAGAAGCGTTTGATTTATGTGTAAGGGACTGTTGAGAGGAGTAGTCGCTTGGCAACCGCCTAATGAAATGTTCGAGCTGTGGCTATTAAAAATAGCGACCGTAGAGCCTATCTGCTGCCTCTTGTTGCGGCTGTTTCAAAGAAAATAATCAGCATCTTGAAAGAGACGCAGGATTAGAACTGAAAACTCGCTGCTGTCTGATCGAAAAACGGTATATGAAGTGATGGAGTTGAATGTGAGCTGTCTTGAGTCGAGAGTCGTGATTTAGGGTTGATCAAAAGCTATCATCTCCTGCATTTTCGCAAAGATCTGCCAATCATTTTATGGCCTCAACTCCCGCATACATTCTGTTTAATCCTCGGTATACGCTGAACGCTGTAAATCTGTGTAGGCTGTTTTATGGGAGCCAACAATGGACGAACCCTGCTCCTTCTGATCTGAGAAAAGACGTGACAACGGTGCACTGCAATAAATGTTCATCTCAGCAAGTCCTGTCCTGTTTTTTTCCTCTCGAAACATGAAAGCCGAATGAATGTGGCGAGAGATGGATTAAATTCATTGGTTTGACTTCTTTTTTTTTTTTTTTTTTTTTTAAGGCTAAAAAAGTCAGATCTCTGCATTGGCAGTCTTATAGAAACAGGTCGATGTTCATTGGAATTAAACTCATTTATTTGTCCACTCACTTTAGATAAGAATCAGTCGGTTTAAAGGACTGCTGGATGAAAAGATCTCGACATTTTTGCAGTGCCTTGCTTGATCTCTGAATCTGAAGGACTGAAAATAATGGATGTGACTGACTGTTTCTGTGGAAACCAACTTTCCCCTGCCTACACGATGTTGTTCATCCTCAACTACCCATCTTACTGCCTCGACAAATGCACATTAGACAGCTCATGTGTAATAACTGATACATTTATCCAAACTCATCTCATAAAATATGGACATGGATGTCATGAACACTTGTGGGAAAGATTCATTTCAAAAAGGGAGGAAACATATTTTTGCACTCACAGCAGTTGGTAACAGCAAAACTGTTCGCCACTTCCAGATTGTCAATGTGAGGTGTCAATCTGAATTCCGAGGTGCCAAACTGAACCATTCCTATCCGAAATGCGCTGTACTCTTGATCCGCGCCCCTTGGAAAAAGTCCCCCTGAAACCGACACAAAATACCAGTTACACCTGAACAATTTTTCCATCATGAGGCACATTTTCTATCCAAATTTAACATTTTACGCACGGATTCGTCGCTTTTGAGCCAGTCATTTTTTTTAAACTAACAGATACCTACCAATTTGAACACTGGGCGAGCCTCCAAGCGCGCATCCCCATAAAACCAGCAGAACTGAAAGGGGTAAATTTACTATCTTTTCCATGTCCACAGTTCAGATGTTCACATCCACCACGGGAGACTGATATTCCTCGTTCTCTCCGGAGATGTTAGATCCGACACATATTGGAGACGTTCAGCCTTGGGGAGAAAACAAAAAAAAAATAATCTGCAGCAAAGGACAGATTTTTTTTTTCTGCAGGTGGCTAGCAGTGAAAGGACAACAGCAGTGAAGGAATGGTCGCCTGCGATGTAGCTCTGCTGTCTCTTCTTCCGCTCCTCCTCGTTGCAGCTGATACCTCCTCTAAACGCACAGAGACACTGCGCGTCTCCGCTCGGCGCGCCGGAGATCCTTTCGGCATCACACCCACAAGTGAGGAATGTTAATCGGGAGGCGGACAGAGACGAAAAGAGCCGAGTGGCAACCACCTGGTGACAAGAGTGCTACAGTGGGAGTAAAAGATCTCGCGTTAATTGGGAATATTAAGCCATTAAAACATTACAGCAGTGAGTTCATATTGTTGATGGTTGGCTTTATGAAGCACGGCCAGCACATTTCCTTTACAGAGTTTTCAAAAGGTCAATCAGCTACTTTTTTTTTTTTTTTTTCCAAAGCTCAAATGTCACAAGGATTACCAACCCAACATCAAGGACCTCATGTGGACTGGCTTAATGTTGTCATCTTCAGTACTGAGCTTGTCTTACTTACTAAACAACTGGAGTCCTTTAAGTCAATGTAACAATAAAGAGAGTTAAATGTGAGTAGATTAAAGTTTACGCTTCAGCAACACAGTAGCAGATCTTGTCTATCAGTCTGTACACCTTGACTGTATAACACTCCATGCACTTGCCTGACACTGCCTTACAGAGTTTATACAAGCTGCAACAAACAATTGTTTCTCTACTTGTGCTTAAACGATCTGCAGTTATTTACTTGATTAAATATAGAAGAAATGCAAAATTATGATTTCCTAGTACCCAAGGTTAACAGAATGATAAACACAGTAAATGGTGACATTGGAAGCATAGCTTGCTTGCTTAACAAGGGACTGAAACAATTAAAGGATTATCAAAATTAATTTTCTGTTGATCAGTGATTCGATTAATCATTTGAGCCCTGAGGTTTATAATGAGAGAGTAAGCAGATTAAGGTCACTTCAAGGGGCCAAATGGATTGTGAAACCCGTGGCTCCTGCAGAGATCCGACTTATGACCTTAAAATAGGGTAAAGACATCCTTAGAGTCAGACAGCTGTATATCAGACACAAACATTCTTCTGATATCTTGATTTTAAAACTGATGATAAGTCCCAACATCCATGCACACTGGAATAGCACTAAAGATATTAACAACCAACAAGACATAAAAAAACAGTAATTTTGATAAAATATATATTAAATAGACAATTTGAATTGAGACCTTCAATGTTCTTCAAGTTACTTGAAAATCAAGTCTCCTTTAAACAATGTTAAAGGCCAACATTTCATACTGAGAAAACTCATCAAGTGCATCAGCTGGAGGCCATCACTCACACCCTGCAGAAATAGCCATCAAATGAATCTCCTCTTTAGCTTTGATCTAGCACCTTGTCCCACCCTCTGCATACAAATCTGATGCAAATCTATGGCTGCTTGTAACTGCAATTTTGAGCAGGGTTATAAAGAGGAGATCTGCCTCACAACTAACAGGAAATAAATGGAATGGCTGTTCCCTGCTCTTATGTTATGCATATCTCAGCCCACACAGACAGATGTATATTAATCATTGGACAGTGTGAGATAGCAGTCTGAGAGCAAACAAATGAGGCTGAGAGTGAGTGGTAGTTCTGGTGACAGTCAGACGCAACAGTGTGTCAGATTTCAGCACCATGGACAGCACATCACAAAGCTCCACAGACAGTACAGACAGGAGAGGTCGTTTTATTATGAAATGATTCCTATTGTCTTATTTTCACGATCATTTCTATCGGATACGACGCTGTATATCTGAACACTGACAAATAAAATGAAAAATGAGTAGTGACAGCACCTGAAATATCAGTGAAAGATTTCCAGAAAAAACTAACAAAACAATAAAATATGGTACTGATTATAGGGATATCCTCCAAAGAATGATTCCATTCAAAAGGCCTGACATGGTTTCAACTAAAGTATTTTCTCATAACATTAAATATCCATTACTTAATAAGCAACAATCAAACCTAAAGTTCAGGGAAAAAATCTTTTAGGGCTGTGTGGGCAAGGTTTTAACAATGCATAAGACAACACACAAACAAAATAAATGGATTCAAATCAGTGCAGGGAAAATATGTGAGAACACAATTTTCCAAATGAGCCTCCCCCACCTCAGAGCAGTGAGTTTTTTTTGTTTTTTTTTTAGAAAATATAAACATATCTTGGTGGAGAATGATGTTTTAAATGGATTCTTATTGCAAGATAATGATTAGGAAAATGTTTTAGGGACATTGAAATCCCAAATCATTTCTAACATGCATCGTATTCAGCATTAGAAACTGAATAATCATGTTGAATTGTTGACTTTTACATGTTCAGTTTAATTGTTTTACACAAATTAAAGGATGCTCAAGGTTATTCACGGTCAGCGATTAGTTGGAATTAATGAACAATGTACAAAATGTTCACTATTGGTCTGTGAATCTTGGTTGTACATCCATGAAGACATTTCCTGAAGACCTCTTATCCTAGAGGCTTCTTCAGTTCTGATTATTTGTCTCGTTGTTAGTACACTGTAATGAGAAAGCTTGTTTAAAACATGCATTACTGCTTGATTCGTCTTACTCCACTTTACCAATGACACCATATTCTCAGATTTCAGCAATTAACTTATTGGGTAAAATATTATTCGTAGCAATAGGAACAATAAGAAAAAATCCATATGTTGCACACCCAAACCTTTGTTTTCTGGTGTCACTCTCGTTAGGAATCCTACTCATAGGAAACTATATTGTATGTTCATCTGTTTCTGTTTAACAGGATCACACGTGTTGATCTGTCTGACCTTGTCTGGAAGTTCCGCCATGCATGGATTCACTCTGCTGCTGCTAGATTGAAATGTAATTTCAGTTTGATTATCTTACAGCACACTCCGCAATGTACTGAAATTGCAGCCTGCAAGATAATTTAACTGTCACAACACTCAGGAGTGTTCTGATGAGTTTTCAGGAGTGAAATGAGAATAACTCATAACCAAATCATGAACCCGCTGACTGTGTGAGTATGTTTACCTTTGAGGTAATTTACACAAATAAACCACACGAGTGAGTGAGATTGAAATTTTACACATGCTAATGGAAACAGTTGGTCTTCCTGGTGATCGAACACTTTGTAGCAGGTAAAACCAAGTCAGTGACCTTTTGAGAAAAGCGTCACTGCTCAGGTTTGTATGTCCCAGATATCCTGTGTGCCTACTCCAGGGAAAGCCTTTACATTTCTGGCATTTAGTTGATGCTCTTATCTAGAGAGATTTACAATGGGCAGCATTTTAATGTCTCACTCAAGGGTTCTGAAACAAGAAACGTAGCTCGTGATGGACAAACACTGACTGACTCCCTAGCTGTCATTGGCTGCAGTACACAAAAAAGGTGGATAAATGTTGAATGGTGTATATTTTCTGGAAGTCCATTGGGAAGCCTGATTGCTTTCTTCTCACCTTTGTTGTTTAATTTCACATTTTGGAATTAACTTCCATGTTTAGACTGACCTTAAAAAATGGGTTTGTAGAGAATCTCAAGAGATTAGCTACCCTACATGTTTTCATCAAAAATAAATTGAAATAAGGTGAATGCTCAATCTAATTGGATGACAGAAAACAGTCAGAGAGATGATACGGTGTGAAGCTTGAATGGTTTCATCTCACATATTGGTTTGATATGTTCAACGAGTGACATTAACTTTCTTTAATGTCTCTGTCTTTTCACGAAGTTCCACAAGGCTGGAGCCTTATATATATATATAATATATATATATAATATATATTATATATATATATATATATATATATATTATATATATATTATATAATATATACACTACCAGTCAAAAGTTTGGACACACCTTCTCATTTAATGTTTTTTTCTTTATTTTCATGACTATTTACATTGCAGATTCTCAGTAAAGACTCAAAGCTATGATTGAACACATATGGAATTAGGTAGTGAACAAAAAAGTGTGAAATTACCAAACTATGTTTTTATTTTAGATTAACTCCAAAATAGCCACCCTTTGCTTTGATTACTGCTTGGCACACTCTTGGCATTCTCACAATGAGCTTCATGATGTAGTCATCTAAAATGGTCTTCACTTAATAGGTATGCCTTGTCAGGGTTATTTTGTGGAATATCTTGCCTTCTTAATGGGGTTAAGACCATCAGATGTGTTGTGCAGAAGTCAGGTTGGTACACAGCTAACAGCACTATTTGACAACTGTTAAAATTCATATTATGGCAAGAATAAATCAGCTAAGTAGAGAAACGACAGTCCATCATTACTTTAAGAACTGAAGGCCAGTCAGTCCGCAAAATTGCAAACATTTTGAATGTGTCCCCAAGTGCAGTCGCAAAAACCATCAAACGCCACGACAAAAATGGCTCACATGAGGACCACCCCAGGAAAGGAAGACCAAGAGTCACCTCTGCTGCTGAGGATAAGTTCATCGAGTCACCAGCCTCAGATGTCGCAAGTTAACAGCACCTCAGATTAGAGCCCAGATAAATGCCACCTAGAGTTCTAGTAGCAGACGCATCTCTACATCACCTGTTCAAAGGAGACTCAGGGCTTTATGGTCAAATAGCTGCTAAGAAACCACTGCTAAGGAAATGCAACAAACAGAAGAGATTTGTTTGGGCCAAGAAGCACAAGGAATGGACATTAGACCAGTGGAAATCTGTGCTTTGGTCTGATGAGTCCAAATTTGAGAGCTTTGGTTCCACCCACCGTGTCCTTGTGTGACACATAAAAGGTGAACGGATGCTCTCTACATGCATGGTTCCCACCGTGAAGCATGGAGGAGGAGGCGTGATGGTGTGGGGGTGCTTTGCTGGTGACACTGTTGGGGATTTATTAATTCACACTGAACCAGCAATGCTACCACAGCATCCTACAGTGACATGCCATCCCATCCGGTTTGCGTTTAGTTGGGCCATCATTTATTTTTCAACAGGACAATGACCCCAAACACACCTCCAGGCTATGTAAGGGCTATTTGACCAAGAAGGAGAGTGATGGAGTCCTGCGCCAGATGACATGGCCTCCACAGTCACCTGACCTAAACCCAGTCGAGATGGTTTGGGATGAGATGGACCACAGAGTGAAGGCAAAAGGGCCAACAAGTGCTCAGCATCTCTGGGAACTCCTTCAAGACTGTTGGAAAAGCATTTCAGGTGAGTACCTCATGAAGCTCGCGAGAATGCCAAGAGTGTGAATCTAAAGAATCTAAAATATAAAATATGTTTTGAGTAATTTCACACTTTTTTGTTCGCTACATAATTCCACATATGTCTTCAGTGAGAATATGCAATGTAAATAGTCATGAAAATAAAGAAAAAACATTAAATCATTTGTGTTAAAGATTCACTCATCTTCAATACAAATATAATGACAACTCCAAATTAAGAATTGGACAAAATAATGCAGGATGTGAATTATATTACAGAAAATAATGAACATAATGCATTAGGGGTTCATGTATTTACATTTCTCCTGTAATATGATTGTGTGGTGCACATTTTGATTTATTACATAACTGCACAACAACATTTTTGTTACATAAGGCACAAAAAAAAACCTAATGCTGATGAAGTGCAGAAGGCTATTAAACAGCCACAAACTAAATGCACTTAGAAGAGCATATTATGTCTCCTACAGCTAAAACAAACTCCTACAACACTAATCAACAGAACACGGATGAGGGACATCAGTAAAACATGTGTAATCATGGACATTAGCCATGAAATACTGTGAAATTCACACATTTGTTGCTAGCATAACAGCAAAACAGCATTTAAATGAATCATATTTATAATTTGACTAACCTTTGTAGGTTTGCAGTTGATCAGGAATTTGAAAACAGCAGTGCTGCTGTGACTTACAGCTGCTGCTGACGTGACAGTGCCTTAGAGGCTATTGAAGCATACAGTAAAGATGTGATATGAATACGTAACAAGGCCTACATGGAAGTTGCTAAGACAAGCACATACTGCCATTAGAACTATTCCGAGGAGTTCAACCTGCAGGATTGGTCCCAAGGTCGGAAAAAGTGCTGAGGCGGACACTTTGACTGCATCAGCTTATGTCAGTAGCATTCAATCTGTAACAATGTTGAACCGAGCCCCTTTCATATTTATCCTCTGACACAGTTTTAGCCTTAGATCAGATGGAAAAATCAAAAAATGATGGTTTGAAACTAGTTCTTGCATTGAAAGAAGTATGTCTAATAACTTTAATCATATGTGATTTTAAAATACTAAAACATCAGCCAGCATATTTTTGTACTCAAACTGTGCTTCTGGGTATGAAAGCATGTTCGCTCACCAACAAGCAGAACAGTTTCCAGCTGTCTGCATTTTGTATTTCACATCAAATATTCATTTCCCTCATTATATTAGTAATGATGCATCTTTCCGAACCCCTTGCTGCTGTTTTATGACTCCATGATTATGAAAATATCTTTCATTCCTGTAAAAGACACATAACTAATTGTAAACTTTCTTGAAAATTGAATTAAAATTGAAGACACAACATTTGAGGACATTGTCTTCCTTTGTTCCTCAGTTCCATTTTTTATTTACCATTCTCTCTTCCTCCGCTTCCTCAACTATTGGGTTTTTCAGACTTGACAGTATTTCACCTTCACCATTTCACCACCCTGTCCCTCTTCACTCTAACTCTCTTGTTTGGGCAGAACGAACTGTAATGACGGGACCCACAGTCATGGCTATTTTATAGATTGGTTCAGTCTGGCTGGAACTGAACTTGTCGTCGCTTTGACCTCTGACAGGAAATGCCATCCTCCACACTTTCTAGACCTCCATATTTCGAGCTCTGCCAAAAATCAACTGCCACCAAAACAGCCGCAGTGGGACGGAAAATTGTGGCTAACCTGAAATCCACTGTGACATTCGGAAAATAGTCGATTATGTCTGAGGTTCAGGATAAAACCATGAAAGTTCCCTCATGACGTACAAACACAACAGCAAGTAAACACATACACAGATTGTAGAAGTCAGTGGACTGTAATGATGGTAGGTGTAATGTAGTTTAACATTATTCTTTAACAAAATTCTCCATATGGTTTTATTATGGTATGATAATTTCATAGAAAATGATTTAAAACACTACATCCCATTTAATAAAGGTAGAGATGCTATTCTTTTATTATAGAAAAAATCAATGTTTACTCTTTATGTATTTATCTTTGAGGCTAGAATAAGGTTGTAAAAGCACAACACTGATGTGTGAAAGCCTTGTTCACAGTAAATGAGCTTCCAATAAGCCCCGTGGCCTCTCCTCCCCCACTGTTCCTCCACTAATCATTGCCTGACTGTCATGGTGGTTTTCTTGGTAGGCTGGGTGGCAGCCTGGTGAGAGGTCATGTTGGATTAGAAAGCATCCTGTGTGATATAGGTTACCGCACTGAGCTACTAGCAGGGTGCTGGGGTGCGGGGGTGGAGTCTGCACAGAGACACACACAAACACAAAGAGACACATGAGTCACTTCAGCGACAAGGGCTGTATTTGATACTGCCCTGGTGCTGTGGATTGTTTCTTTGCATAAATGGTGCATCTCTTAGCTGATGTCTGTCATGTTTGTTGCAGATAACAGCTTCGGGAATGTAAAATGTTCAACATATTTTAAGAAAAAGCAGCTGCTGAAATGCTAAACATGACTTTATATCTTCTAACGATTTTTGTCATTAATAATTTAAGTTTTTTTTTTTTTTTTTTTTTTACCTCTGAAAATGTCTTATAATTCAGGTTTGTGCACCAAATGGAAAACCAGAATCAGATTGCTTTTGTCTCGCCTTGTGCCATTATCATACTTCACACACAACCTGGCATTACATCTGTTTTTCCTCCCAGGAGAGCATTTTGTCTCCTTATGACATTAAACAAATATAGATGTGGCCATTGGAGGGCACTGCAATGCAGAATCACTCTCATTTGAGATTCAGTCAGAGCTGCAATAAGGCTTCATATCAAAATTAACCACAAATAAATATTTTTTTTCATTCATCTGTGAAAACATATCCATCACTTTGATGATTCATTCATTCATTCATCTGCATTTTCTGCAGTCTGACTCTCACTCTGCATCTCAGGCAGGTGTTTGTAATGACAGACAAAAAATCTTTCCCATGCTTGTAACCATGGCAGCCACAGAGAGAGAGAGAGAGAGAGAGAGAGAGAGAGAGAGAGAGGGGTGTGAGAGAGAGAGAGAGAGAGAGAGAGAGAGAGACGTGTTTTCTAATTTTGTGCTAACCAAAAAGAAAAAGAAAAAAAAAAAAGATTCCAGCAATGACAATTCTGCTCTCCTTTACATGAGCAATCCTGAGCCAATTTGCCTCAAACTTCATTAATATGACCCTGTTGTCGTGACATGAGGTCAGCATCTATCTTGCTTCATTAAGCCAGAGACAGATTTCGTATGAGGCTTCTCGCAATGATAGTCAGGGGTCATTTTCCAAGCAGGTTCGCATGAATAATAAATGGCTGGTTTGGCAGATTAGGAGAGGTCAAGCCTCGGTGGGAGAAACAGATGTGTTGTTGTGGTGATGTGCGGGGTACATGCCGCCAGAACAAAGGGGAGATGCTGCAGATACAGACCATTTCCAGATATGTGGCAAAACCGCAGACTTGAGTTTGAATCCTTACAGCTGCGCTCTCGCTAATTAGTGTCAAAATAGAAATAAAAATACGTTTAAGAATCACACGTGTTCATCTTTAATCACAACAAATGGTGAAAAGTCATTTATTAATTTTTTTTAAACTTTGCTTGTAAATTTCACAAACACATGGTCACAACTCACTAGTGACCCATTTGCACACGCTACAGGTGAGGAGATGTCAAACGTTACATTGGTTGAAGGAGTGGCAGTGTCACATGACCATCTGGACAGGAGCAGAGTGCTTCAAACATTACATTGGTACAGTGTTACATGACCATCTGTTTCATATATCCACTTATCTTTTCAAGAGCAAATCATATGATTAATAAAATGTAATAAATACTTTATATATATATATAGATTTAGATTTTATCTTCATATACATGCATCTTTTTTTTACATGCAAGGTGATTGCAATGTTACACTTTGCATTGAAGCTTAAATAAAACGCTTTAACTTATTAAACTTGCGGGCAGACTCCCACTTGGCAAGGGCGCAAAATCAAATAGCTATTTACAAATGCTCTTTTATAGATCTGTGCATCTTCTGCTCGGTCGTTACACAATCAATCTTTCGTCTGCACACCATTCATCAAAACAGTTATATCTGCAATCCTGTATTAGCCTTTCAAGTACCATTATCAATAAATAAAGTTTTTCAATAGAAGATGCTATAATATTCATTTTATGTAAAGAAATATTAAGTTATAATCATTGAAGACACAAATAATGATAGTTGACTATTTTTATGTGAAGATAAAGGTAATAATAGTAATACATTGTAGTTTTATTTTCTTCTCAGCAATCACATTTCTCAATGTTTACTTTGGAATTTAATGTTTTGAATGTAATTAGATCATTAAAGTACTCATGGGAGTGGAGTGGGTTGGTGGGGTGGGGGATAATACAAATCATTTCAAGATAATCACAAGTATATGGACCAGTAAATCACATTAAAGAATAGGAAGGAGAAAGGGAAGAGGGCTCGGGCGTACAGGTCAACTCTTTTGGCAGCAGAGGGGATTACTGGTTTTGGGGGAGGAGGTTTCTTGTTGTTCTTGGACTGGGATTTGCCCGCACCAGCACCGGTATTGATAGGCTTCCCATAGCAGTCAAAGTTCGACAGCTCAAAGTCTCGCGGGAGTGAGCCCACGATGCTGAAGTCGTTGGTCCGCAGGTCTGATTTCGAGGTGCACACCTTCTTACAGCGAGTCTCCGCCACCTGGGTGCAGGACAACAACATTTGGGGACAGAATTGATTATTAAATTCTTCAGCATTTCATTGCAAAGCACATCTGTCTATCTGAAACATACGAACCGAGATAAGATTAGGCCAACAGCCGGAAAGTGCTGCTGGCAGCCCCTGAGGCAGTCTAACCATGCTAAGGTGGTTTAAAACTGAGCAGTACACTGAGGTTACTGGGCATAGAGCTATGCACTCAGGACTAGTGCTACTAACAAAGATTATTCAACTCTGTATCCACATTCACACTCCCCCATTCCTATATTATTTACTCAGTGTATCCTAGTTTCTCCCTATCTACTGTGCTCAGTAGCCATAGCATTCTAGCCCTTGTCTAGGTATCTATATACTGTGCACTGCCAGAAAAACACAGCAAGACGACCTTGTAAAGAACATACATTGTTAGTTTCTCTGACAAGACAGCTACTGTACAAGCACCAGGTATAGACTTCACATCTATTACAATACTAAACATGGTTCATGGTTCAGTTTGTCCTTGGTCATGGACCAAACTGCACAAATCATCTTGTAGAAACATTCTTGACTCTACAATCCTATGCCAGCAAACTGAATTCACTTTCTACTACTACTGTGTGACATAAAACAGTAGCAGTGATATCTCTGAGACGTCACATTCACGCTGCAGGCAGGTTTCATCTTAACTTTAACAAACTTTTGACTGATGCTGTTTAGGATTGTTGGACTTGACTTGAAAACTGACCAAACTTTGAAAACCCAGTGAAGGAGCTGTTTGATCCTAAAGCATGGACAGAACTCATGATACAAAAACTGCTGTTATTTTAAGAGAGAGAAAAAAAAATCCTTGTAGCCAAGATTTTCTTTATTCTCTACAACGTTTCCTCATATGGTTCTTCTCTCATCTGGGGTCTTGTAGCCTCTCTTCACCCTCTACATGCCATCACATCAAACAACCAGTGCATGTAAGGATCAGCAAAAGGATGTAGTTTAATGTCATCCAAAAATTCCTTTCATCAACTTTCCTCCAGGCCTGCAGGGTGAACAGGATCTAATCAGACTATGGATGCTTACTCACTGAAGTCATTAAGCTCATTAAAGCTTCATTATTTTGATTTGGTTTTGACAAGAAAACCCATTAAACCTCAATGGAATAATGTAATCCTCTCAAACCAAATGTGGTCCGGACAAACACAGACCTAGAGGCAAATTAATTTCAATTAGGCATACAATTGGAAGACCGGTACACATATTGCATGCCTGATGTGCATGTGAATATCAGACTTGAGCCCTGACAGAGCTGTGTTTACAGAAAGCGTGTGTTAGAGACAATGCCAGTTTTTAATGATCAGATCTCCGTGTTTTGCATTTAGATTAGATCTTGATGCCTGAAGGATGTTGGATCCGTAATATGCATTCTCTCATTGTACTGTGTGTTATTGTAGGTTGGAGGTTACTTAGAATCATATACATAAACATAGACATACAAACACAAAGTGCACACTTCCATAACAAAATCTCCATCATTTAAATGTTGTGGTGATTAACTACAGTATCAAAAACCCAGAGGACATTCTTCATACTTGGATATACACATAATGCATTACATATTAAAATCATACAGTATGAAAGAAGGGGCATTGCCAGGAAAAATGTAATTCAAATTAGTACACAACATGCCAGGACACAACTGATAAACTATCATAGCTTGGTCCATGAACTTGGTCTAGATAGCAACGAGTGATATTTTAGGCTGTGGAGCAGTTTCGTCAGATTGGTCACAGCAGCCTTACGTCGAGTTGCGTTTCTCCAAAAGTTGATTCTGTTTTAAGTCTCCACCTCAGCTTGCTGCAGTTATTTTGGCATACCTTGTACCCTGCACCACAGCAGCCTTAACCGACTACCTGTCACGATGGCAGTCGTGACTGTTGTTGTTTCCCTGTGTTCCCCTTCATTTTTCCCATCCTTGTGTTGTCTGTCTGTGTTGTGGGCGTGGCACTTTTCCCTGGGCCTCCTGGATAATCATCAAATGAAGCACACCTGCCGTTCCTCACCTCACCTGCCTCCCATCAACTCATCACTCCACCTGCATATAAACCCTGGCCTTCCTCCCACTCTTTGTCAGATCGTTTGTTCAGCCTCTGTGGCAGATCACGTTCGGACCGTCTTTAACTACCTGTTCCTTGTTGTTTTCCTGAACTCTAACCTCCGATCTCTTGTGCTCAGGTCCACCATTGTCACCTCCTGCCACCTGCTTGCCTGCTCTCCATCCACCACCTTCAGACAGTCCAGACTCCGTGCCTCCTCCAACCATTCCCACCACTGCGTCACCTCAGCCATTCTCTCCACCTCGTATCGGGCCCTCTCCTTCCCCTCTCGTCCCACACCTCAATAAATCCCATTCTCTCTCTAACCGTTGTCCGAAGCCTGCATTCTGGGTCAACCTGTGCAACCATGACACTACCACACTTCAAATAAATGGGAAAAGCTGCCCTTTCATCACAATGCCTGATTTGGTCTGAATCGGCTCTATATTTGTGCTTGACAAATCTTTACAAACTTTAGGCATGGTTTCACATTAACAAGATCAGTGAGAAACAAAAACACAAAAAGCCTTTGGACCCCAAAAGTTTTGTCTTGGTTTTAATTTTACATCATTTAAAGTCATTTTGTTTTTTCCAAGGGTTTTCAACTTAAAATAAATATTTGTATATGAATTGATAAAAGGAAATGTGTTTCAAGGTTACAAGAACTACATTTAATAGGACCTTCTATGCCTTAGTAATATCAAAACAAAGGTATTGATAGTGTGCATTTGTTTTTATTTTTTATTTGGGTTCAACATGGGTTGAAATGTTGGCACCACAGTTGTCAGCGTCATACAGGTGCTGCAAACATGAAGTATGATGTTGCCATGGAATCACTGAGTTAGTTGTTGGCTACACCTGAGCCCCATTAAGTGCCTGTTGCACCCCGTCAATGCTGCATCAGCTGAAGCAATTTGCACTGTTAAAAACAACATTCAGCAATCTTTTCTCTGATAGTGACAGTGTAGAGACAGACAGGAAATAAGGGAAGCAACAGAGGGATATAGCAAGAAATATACCTGGCCATGTTGCTTTGGTATGCATTGGTATGCATCAGCCAAGATACAAAAAAAAATGAAAGAATAACCATGAGGAAAGATCTTTGTTGGACTTTTACTCTCAATGGATATCGTAAACACAGCTATTACTGTAAAGAGTATATTCAGTTCATTTCATATGTATATCATGAACGGCAACAAACACAAACACTGAAGTTATCAAACCAAATCCACTTACATGTAAGGTGCTGACATGAAGTGGCGTCCCACCGGTTCCATTGACTGTGTTGTTCCTGGCAGCGGGGCTCTTTCCCGCAGCCTTCTCCTTCGATGCCATCTTGGCCTTCTCGGCTTCGATGCGCTTCGGGCTGTTGAGCATCACTTGAACCACAGCGTACTCCACCAGTGAAGCAAAACCAAACAGCAGGCAGGCGATGAGCCAGATGTCGATGGCCTTGACATAGGACACTTTGGGCAGCTCCGAAGCCAAGGAGGTGCACTCAGAGGATAGAGAAAGAACCGAGAGGATGCCTAGACAAAGAGGGAGGACAAGTAACCTTGTCAAGAAGCGTGAGTGTGAAGACAGATCAAGAATATAAATCGAAATTGTGACTTTTCCAGGAGCTATGATTAATATATATTCTACACTTCCTACAATTCCATTGTGCATTTTATAATTTAGTTTTTTAATTATGACACATGGTCACAGAGGTACAGACACATAAATAATACCCAGCTCTGGATAATCACATAATAGTATCCATGATTGTCAACATACACCACTGACACCAGACAACCCTTCTTGTGTGGACTAGATGTTTGTTTACACTGAGGAAATGCATTTGATGCACCCACTGTGGAAAGAACAACTGATGCCTGTCCTCTTCAAAGTACAAAATACTGAACAAATTAATCTTCCCATATACACAAAAGCCGAAATAATATTCTCACATCTACACACAGCTTCAGAGAACATGAATGCAATTAGAAATTCATGACCATTCCTTTACCTCCTTTATTAGGACATCTCTAAGAGCTCAGACAGACTCTAATAATAGTCATTTAAGTTTTTTTTTAGTTTTTTTTTTATCTCCGATAGCTAACGGGATTACAGGTTAGAGATTCCCCCAGCACAGCTGCTCTTTAAGGCTACAGCAGGTAGAATTACAACAACTCAGAGGGTTATAACAACCAATGAAGAGCTTCACTCCCCTTCCCAAACTGCAATGATTCTTTAGAGAGATCATAAATACATGCCCCCAGGCCTCATTATGGTCACTCATCAAGGCAGAGTTCGTACAGGGTTCAAATCTAATCAAAGTGCTACTTCCTCACTAGACAAAGAGAGCACTGTCAACCTGGAACCTGTAATCTGTGGAAATACTAAAACAACTTTGTCCGCCTTGTTCCCTCAATGACACACTGAGCTGCATGTACAAAATAAACTTGGACTTTTTATCCGACAGAAAAAAAAACACACATTTGCTCACATCCATGTGATATATACATGAAAAAGCACAGTTAAATTGACACATTGAGGTGTATACACACACATGTATGTGGATACACAAACACACAGCACAGAGCAATAAATGAGAGTAGTCCCACACCTGGGTGTTGACTGACCTGGACTGATCCCATTTAGAAAGAAGTCAGAGGAGGCTTCCAGGAGGAGTTGAAGTGATGATGGGATGAAAGTGGTGATAAACAACTGGAGGGAGGATGGAGAAAAGGAAGCAGTGGAGGATTGGAGTGGGATAACAATGGATTATCTTAGTCATGCAGCCCTGCACACACAGAGGTGCCCCTGTGATTCTGTATGTGGTTGACACTGACATATTACACACAGGTTAAATTATAGACGAGGAAGGGGAGGAAGAAAAAGTAAGATGTGGAATGGACATTTTTTCCAGCAAACACAAGCTTTGTATGAATTGTTAATATTGTATGTCTATTCTTCCATGTGCAGGAAATGTGGTGGCAAAAGCATAAACAAATGTAAAAAATAGCCACTAGTACACTTCTCTAAATGATGACGGGTAATATACACCAGGGTCTGCCGCAGGTTTTCACAAATGATTAGTAATTTTTGTTTCTTTAGCACATACTTAAAATACTAAATAAAACAGATAATAAAAAACAATGATATTTGATTTATAGTTTACTTATCTCAGCACATCAGGCCTGTCAAACCTGTTAGAATGGTGTGAATGATGTTCTTGTAACAGTGACACTGAAGCCTAAAAGTGTCAGAAATGGATTAAACAGCATGTTTGCCTGCGTTGGTATAAAATACAAAAGTTGAACATTTTCGGGTAACTAGCCTACGACCTAGTACATAGTCATAAGCTATGGCAGGGCCCTAAGTACATTAGTTTGTTGGATTACAGATCTGAAAATCTAACTTGAAACATTAGTAATTAAACTGGAGACCTTTCTCTACACAGGTTCAATACCTATTTCACGCTGAAATTGTAATTTCACACATTGCTAGGATACAAATATTATATTCAATTCAATGTATTAATTTATTATTAATTTGTCCTAAAAGTAGGAACAAATGATGCATCTGTTTTATCTTATTTTGATAAGAATGTGTCAAAACTGTCAGTCCGGAAGTGTCTATTATTGGAACATAGCTCATTGATTTTGTTCAAAATTCAGGGATACAGAAAGACAATACGTACAATATGTGATGAGACTGGGTCAGTGTATGAACCTAGCATGAAAGTGTCTGTCTCTTCTCCATTTCCATGCATAGCTCTGTGAAACTAGTGTGAACAACCGAAACCGTAAGCAAGAGGGACACTACTGATTGCCCATCTGTTTCTTGCCTGGGATTCATTCAGTGCGTGAACAAAAACACATAATAAATTAGGCACTACCAGCACTGAACCCTTCTTGCTTCCCCTCGGGGCTCAGGCTAATAGTCAAGTAATCTAGCCGGACCTTCTTGAGGCAAGACACATTGTGTGCTTCTCTGGTTTGGAAAAACAGCTCTGCTCCTCATGCTCCTCAGCACAGCCCTTCATTAATTGGGTTAATAGGGATCAGGTGTGCCTCGTTGGCCAGCTGAGCGTCTCCTAGTTTTCTCTGTCTCCTAAAAAGTCTTGCTGCCCACACTGATTAACATTAGGATTCACCAGAAACACAAGAGCATGAACTTTTCTACCATTAGCCGTGTACCTGCATATTTTAAACCTGAGCAGACAAAAGTTTCAAAATGTTGTTTAAAAGTAGGAGGGGAGAAATGTGTATGTGGCTAAACATCAAAGTTCAAAAGGAAAAGTGGCTGGCTAAAAAAAACTGAATGTAAATTTTAGACATTTAGGTCATTTGATGCCTGCCAGAGTGTGCTGGCAGATCAATGACAGATGTGGAAATCAAACCTATTAGCCATAGGTTGAATCTCGGTGCCTCCAATAACAAAATTAGCTTTTATATGGACTTATTGCACTTAAACATGGGCCCAAATTGTATTTAGACCTACACTAGATACTAAAGTACCACTGCGGTGGGTCCCATCTGTCGAGTCCAGCCTTATATAGTGATTTATCACATACAGAACAACACTGGATGTGACACCATGCTGGATAGATAAAGTCCTTCATGGTGTCAAAGTGATTGATGGCGTCATGATGGAGATGATTGGGGCCGTAATGTCAGTGATCCTTAAAAACATAAATCCTACACAGAGGTTTGTATTTAATCTTTTTCACATGGCTTTTTACAAAACCAGTTTTCACAGCTTTTCATACACTCGACCCTGGTTTAACAGCACAAGAAATATTCACAGTTCATGTGTACTTTTAAACGTCAGTGGAATATGGTGGAATTGATCAAATAATCCGTACCCAAAGGGACCCTGGCGGCACTCGCATCAGGGTTGATCCAGAAGGACAGCCAGGAGAGGACTACGATAAGAAGCGTGGGGGCATAGACACCCATCATGTAGAAGCCAACCTGTCGCCTAAGGGTGAAGATAACCTCCACACAAGTGTAGTACCCTGCATGTAGAAGGCAACAACAGGCAGATCGGATTAAATAACTTCATAGGGACACACAGTTTGCCTAGGAATAAAAATAGAAATTCCCAATATGTCCGCCTCGGATTTGCCAGGTGGCTGATGTGAATTCTGCTGCTTGCAATTACTGTCTGAAAGATAAGACATGAACACAACATTCTACCATCTTTGTCAATTCACATACTGTATGAGGTCCAATTAAGACTTATTCAGTCTAGCAGGAAGTAAGGAAACGTGAACTGAATACACCTCATGAATTGAAACAGAGCAGGTGAGAGAAATGGCTCTATACTGAGTTGGTCTATTAAATCTGCATTAGGCATTTAAAAGGACAGGTGGGAGCCAGGTTAAGTCATGTATCTAATCTGCCTACTTTTGCCCAAGCACAAAGTAAAGCACAGCTGTGCGCACCATTAGTAATAGAGAAAGCTAGTTAGAGCACCCAGGGCAGCACCACCAAAAAGCAGTGCTTCCCATTGATGACGTGCCTACCACGTAGGAGAACTAAACCTGTCTTTTGCCAAAGTTCAAATTTTTAGTAGATAGAACATGTTCCTGCTTTCAGAAGGTTGTCATTCTTAGCAGTGCAGCATAAATTTCCATTCATGATCAGTACGAACCGATGCATCTCTACTGGAAATATGGTCTTGATTAGTTGGGCTTAAACCAACATGGAATAAGCACCTATACCCTTCAGACCTCCTACAGCAGTGTTGTGTTTCTGCTCTTTGAGGTTGGTCTCTAGGTCCAATGGGATGGTAGAGTGGTTGGGCTGAAGTAATATTTAACTAGCCAAGGGATCTCTGGGTGAGCTTTACACAGCATATAAGGGCCGCCTGTGTCGCAGAGCAGGCTCGCACCAGTTGTACACAGAGGTGATCTTTGTGTCTGGCCATGTTGCCATGGCAACTCGTTAAAAGGCTGACTCATTGCCAGCAGTGTGCCTCCAAAGTGCGAGAGCACTGAGGTCATACCAGCCCTGTTGGCTGATAGAGATTTTCCATTTCACTGCGTATGTCGTTTTGTACTCACACTGGTCTAAATACTTGTATGGCACAGTACCAGGAGTACTTTATGTAGCTTTTCTTCTATTTCATTATAAAAATACTCAGTAGACTTAAAACTGCCAGCATCTTGGGGAACAGGTCAGTGTGACATGTCATGCATTAGTCTGACTGCTGCTAGCAAGTACTTGCTTTTGTATCTTACCTTACACTTCGACACATTCTTGTATGTGAAAACCTACTTGGCAATTAATCTAATTCTGATTCTTCAAGCATAAATATAATGCATTTTAATGAGTAACACTGAATGTAAAACTAGCTGAATTTGTCCTTAATCCTGAAAATAACCTTAATTCTCTGAACACTCTGAAATTGAGCTGCCAGCGGTGTTACACTGAGGGAACAAAAGACAAACTAAACAAAGGTGTGCCGTAGACCACATGTGACAGGCAGAAAGATTGGTCTTAGTGGTATTGAAGAGTAAGGATCACAGCAACATCAGCAACTGACTGAAGTGACATTTGCAGGAACGTTTACATGCTGTTAATGTACTGCAGCTCAGCCAGTGAATGTTTGCTTGGTGGTGCAGGACAAGATTAGTGTTCATGTCTGTTAGTTAGATAAAAAGGAGACCTTAGTAAGACAGCGAATGTGGGCTGAAGTCTGTGTTACTGCTTTCTGTAAGGTCTGATTGGGTGTATCAAAATAAGGTCTCGAGCAAAGAATTCTTGAAACAAGAATATAAGCAATGCTCAATTTAAGATGCAATGCAAATACAGCTTTGCAATTGCTTAATTAATTGCTTAAAATAATGTTTTTTTTTACGTGTTGGTTCTTGTTTGTTTTTTTTAACCATGAGCTAAATCCTACACCAACTTCATAGAGATTTGCTTGTCCAAATTTAACCCTCTCACCCAAAGTAAGCTGGGATAAGCCCCAGCCGCACCCTGATGAAGATAAGCACTCACTTATAATGGATGGATGTAAAAAAAAAAAATCTAAACTTTTAGATTCTTATTATGTGCTGTGCTTTTTGTTTCTGCCAGTTCACACAGGAGCATGGCACATCTGTGGAAACAGTTATGATCACACCACAGTGCATGTACGTCTTTGGTCTCCATCATAAAAAACTGCAACAGGACACAATAATCCAGTTCATCTTTCTAATATATAGGCTTTTCAGGTGTTCAAATTGAATTTCCTTGAACGAATGAAGGCAGGATGATTAAGGTGTAATGACTTTTCTGACTTCACCGGAAACATTGTCACAGAGCATTACCACTGGTCAGATAAGAACATGCAATCCTGCTGCCCAGGATCTGATCTGCTAAGATTTCATCTTTCAATCACCTGCACCCAACTAATCTTACTTTAACAAAGAGACCCATCAGCCTGTCCCAATTTCTCTGACTAGGAACCTATAACACTGCTTGTATGATAGCCACAGCCAAAATGATACAACTTGCAGAGATCAAAATAAAGTAATTGGTTGTTATTGTTTATCTGTATAAACTTACTTGAGTGAAAATGAGCCTGAGTTAATAATAATTAAGGCAGGCAAAAGGCAACATATGAGGGACAGCATAGATTTTAACCTAGCCTGAGCAAATATTCTGGGCATAATAAAAAAATTAAATAAATAAAAATTCTCATTTCAGAGAGAATATTAAATGAATGGATGAAAGGACAGCTCAAAGATAAATACCAATGACAAAGTAAAAAAAAAAAAATGAAAAAAATTATGTTTACTGGTTCAAAATATTTCACTTTGCAGTGAATTATGGCTAGTACTGGCTCAAATGAGTATTTTGACAGATTACATAACTATCTTTAGTTGATAAAGTATTGTCAGAAGAAGTTTTATTTACAGCAAGGACAGTACCTGTTCCTGCATAGAATTTAGTGCAGTTCCCATAATCAATATCTTCTTGTCTGATATCAAACTGCGGCAAAGCGATGGCATCCATTTGTACTGGATCTCCTGTCTGCCACATAAACTGCAGGTCATCTGTGGTGTAGCCAACTTGAGGAAGAGAGAAAAAGGCACACAAAAAGTGAGACATTCCTGCACACAAGTGCACATATGTTGTTGAAACCGCATTAATCCACAAAGGCATATATACATATAGGGTACTGTATACACATACAATATGTGTTTGCATGTTGAATTCACTCACAAACAGAAACATAAAATCAGAGTACTATAATCAAAATGCACACAGATTAGCAGAAGGCTATAAGTCTGAGCTGTCGCATTTGGCATTATAGGGAAAAGCCTTGAAGTTATTTTGCTTATCTGAGTCTAAACTGCTTTGTAAACAAGATGCAATAACCACAGTCGAGCTCCATTAGCTATGAGACTTTCACAGCCTTGAAGTATGATGATTTATTCCCCTTCTGTAAAGTCCGCCACTGAAATCGGCTTCTAAACACAAGCAAAGACCTAATGTACCCCAATTTACTATTTTTTTATATGTATATATAAATAAAAAAACATATTCCCAAGTCACAAAAACTGTACCTCCTAAATATGAGCAAGCAGATTTGTTCAAGTCCAACTGAAACCACATTCAGTTCTTCTTTTTTGTAGTCAAAGAATAATGACAGCGTGTTATTCTTACTAGTTTTATATTATTAAAAGGAAGAAAAAATGCCTTCAGGGGAAATATCAGAAATGCCTGTTTTTGTCACTCTGTGTTTGTGTTTGACTGACAGCAGCAGGCAGGCTGCCAGTGTCTATATTACACTGCAGGGAATAAGAGACAAAACAAACTAACATGTGTTTGTGCTATTAAAGAGTAAGGACCGCAGCAGCATCTAACTGGACCAAAGTTTGCTGGTGTGTTTAGGCTACATGCAGCTAAGCAGCTAATTGGCATTCCACCCTGTTTGTTTGGTGGCTTCAACAAGCCAATGTGCAGGACAAGCATGTTAGATAAGCAGGGGACTTCAGCAGGAAAGCCAATGTGGGTTGTTGTTCAAAGTGTGTGGCTCCTGTGTCTGCTGTCTGGCTCAGTGTGACCGCCTGCTCTGCCTATTGCTGCCAACAAATTCAACTCATGAGCTTGTGGTTACGAGCTGGGAAATCTTGTACACAAACGTGTGAACTGTCCAGTTACGACGTCATGAATGGCACAAGAGAGGGGTGTTCATATGGACTCTTCTTATGAGCACAGTAAACTCGACCCTATTTGAAAGCAGCATATCATCAAATGCTGTTGTGTCTGCTTAATGCTAGATTTATTTGGCCCGTAAATATACGAAGTCTCAGTATTTGGTTAATTTAAAGCACAGCACTAGAAGACACCATCAATATTAAATTACATTTCTTCCTTTTAACTTGTGTTTTTTTTTCGTCTCTCTCAAAGGAGAACACAAAATATGTATGCTGTAGCAGACCAAAAAAGCAATTTAATTTCAGTTGGACATTAACTGATGAAGTGGTTTAATGCAAAAATATTTCAGAAAAACTCACAGCTTTCAAGTTGCATTTTACACCTCTGTGTGTCCATAGGGAATAAGGTCAGATCCAACGGACACGACAGTGTAACGGACAACCTGGTGAAGGGTGAAGACAGTTTTCAGCTTTTTAATTCTCTTTAAATATATCCATTTACACTCATACAGAGGTCTTGTTCGTGAGACACTGCTATTGCCTTGAGAACTCTTAATCCTTATCTCTTTTTTGTGACATATGCATTAGAATTGGATAAACAACGGCATTCAATATTTAATATTTAATGGAGCAAATAAATATGTTGATGTAGAAGCTGTGATTTCTGTAAGAGGGACTGATAACAACTCAGACTACTTCTTTTATCTCATCCACATGCTATTTCTCTGTCAGTTTTGAATTATTGTATCCTTGTAGCAAGCAAATCAGTTAGAGGATGACTCTTTGTTGTTAATCTCACCAACTAAAACTCTCAAGGCAAAGTGACATTTTCTTCAATAATTCAACAATTACATAACTACTTAAACAATTAGAACATACTTAATTAGTTAAGTAGTTAAGTTTAATCAAGTGATATTTGAAACATCCAAAGACTCAAAGTATGAGTTGGAAAAAAGACTAATGTTAACTCTGGACAGCATGTATCGTAAAAATGCCAGAAATGTCACAACCTAACAGAAAAAAAATAATTACCTCATACTGATCAGGACGTCTCCATTACGGAAAATGAAGAGGAGAATGTTCTCCTGGGTGACATCATGAAAGTTGGCGCTCTTCTCGTTAGCAAAGAACAGGTCAGGTTTCCAGAGACATTTGAACATTTTGGGATCAACGGTGAGAGAATCTGACTTGAAGTCTTGTGGTAGCTTCAGTCTGGGGTCGTTCCAGCGCTGCCGAAGGAAGATGTTGACTCTGTAATCCTGTCGGTTACAACAGACAGGCACAAACGTGGTTAATGTCTATCATCTTGGCACTATTCGACACCAGTTGGGTCCTTTTTTTGAAAAGGTCCTTTGGATTGATGACCAAAAGGGAAACTTTACCCTAACCCTTATTTTATATTCACTTTTTCCACGAAGCTTTAAAAAGGATGGTTGACAAAATGGATGCTTTATAGTGATTGATTTTTGGACTCTGGTCAAAACCCTTTTCCACAATGGCCCAAGAGGTGTCTCAAAAAGTCTTAACAGGGCAATAAAAACATTTTTATTACTAGTAGTTTCATGTGCACTTAAAGAATAAGTAAAAGTGGGAATTTTCCTGTTACTTGGCACCTTCCCTACACTACATTTAAGACAACATTTTTTAGCATTCAGCAGTTCTATCTTATTGACAGGTTACATCTTCTACCGCTAACATTTTCAACTCCTTGACAAGCAGCATTTTCTCAAAGCAAACATTTCAACAACAACTTCAACGGACCACTTCAACGTGCCGAGTTGACATTTTACAGCTGCAGTGAAAACTGTCCAAGGGTCAAATGTTATCAATACAGAAACATGTAATACAGCAAATACCTCATTAGAGAGCTTATTAGTAAAATTTCGACATTCTTGTTGGTGGGAAAGAATCATCTCATTGAGGCTCTGGCATTTTATTTTATTTTTTTTGTGCCTGCTTTGATGCCGTGCCTCAAGCTGTTCTGGGACCAGGTGTTAGGAAGAACTATTAATGCTGAATGTGAGGATGGATGATATGTCAAATAAAGCTGCCAAAATACCAGCTGTATGTGGGTGGATGAGTAGGTGAGTGGGGGGCTCTTGGGTAAGAAATTAACTTCCACCTTCCATTCCTCCTATTCTTCCCACTTTTTATAATATTGGTTGGCTTCTTTTTCATTTTTGATGCAGTAACTCATGAAGAGTCAGCTAAAAGCCAACATTTGTCATTTCTTCATGCACTCAGGTGTTTTCAGATTAAAAATGGTGCAATTTGTTTCCTACTAAGAATACAGCGGTTAGAGGCTTTCATGAAGTCAGCAGCAGGGCCCATAATGAATCATAATAACATTCATGTTAGTATTTGACAACTCAAAAAACTTTCGCCAGGTTGAAATGGAGAAAAACTGAAACGTAATAAACTGCAATGGAAATAATAGGGCTAGAATAAACATGATGTAATGTGTTGTTTTTCTTTTGGTAAATTCAGGTCAAAGGAACTCATTCCTTCGAATTGCACATGGGTTAAACATTGGATAGGGTATCCAAACATGGTGGATTCATTCCAATAACATCTGCTCACTTAGGTCATTACCTCTGATGGCTGTTACACATGTGATCTGTGTTATTGTCTCTAGATGAATCTGAAACCAACTGTTGGCCGAGGATACATGAATGACAAAATAATATTAATATGCCTGTTGGACCTACTGGTTAAAATTGTTGGTAGTTTTAGAAAGTGTGTTGCTTAGGAAATGTATTCATTTTACACTTTCACAGTCATGGCATCCCATTCACACTTCCAACTTTTGAAGCTCAAGACATTGCCATGGATATGATCCAATAAAAGGAGCTTAATGGGGCTTAGATCAAGAAGGTCACAAGTTTAAAGCAAGCCAAAAACACAAACTAACACGTTCTCGCTCCCAACTTCTCAAATATTTCAGCTTTGTCAGTGGCCCAACACTTGACATGACATTGTAGGTATCCCTCTAGCATTACTTCTATACAGTATGTGCCAATCTGGGGTAATGTTTTGGTGTGTTGTCAAGTCAGATGATATAGAATAAAGAGCAAGGACATCTGCATAAGCAAGAGGTATGGTGAATGGATGGGTCAAGTATACACAGGATTTTCACCAAGATTGCTGTTCATGTGAAACCATGAGTCAACATTGAATTATTTTGAATTTACATGACCTAAGTTAAGTTACTTACTTATTTTAACATCAAACCATGACCCTTTCCTGCATGCATATTAACTGTTGTTAATTTGACCAGATCGGGTACCTTGTCTCCTAGTTTGAACTGTAAGGCCACTGACCAAGCTGTCGTATTGACAAGTTGGAAGTGACAACATGTTGGTTGGCAATGTGTTTGTGCAAGATTGGCCACTATGACAGAAATCACCAAACACCTTTTTAGGGTCTTGCTTTTAACTCAGTGACACTCTCATCTACTTAATCTACCATAACAAACTCAATTCTTTGGATCCTATCTTGGCAATATGTTAACACTCCAAGTTAAGTTCATCTTGGATAGCTTATCCTTTCAGAACATGGCCAAGCCATCGCAGTCACAGCAGATCCTCACTTTGCGGCTTTTATTTTGGAATTGCACAGGCTTTGCTGACAGATATTTTAGTTAAGCCAGATTGAGTGAGCAGGGATGATTTTGACATCTTATCTTTTAAAAACTTTCACAAATGTATGTAAATTGTTTGTATGTTAACTGTGTAGCAAAATATATTCCTACAGCATGGAAACTTGAGCTACAACCAGGTTTGACGAACAGTGAGAGACAGCCAGTAGACCTAAATGTGGTTTTACGGTGCATCTGTTATTCATGAAAGTACATTGGTTATGCAACGTTTTTATTGTTTCATCTACAGTCAAATATGCTACATACTGAACTAGACTGTGTGTGTTCTTATTCACATACACATAACAAATATAGGAATGCAACACTTCTGTTTTTACTTCCATTGATCATGAGTTCAAGTGACAGATCTAAGGCTTCCACACAAAACGTTTATTTTTCTCAAATTCTGCCCACAAATTAGTTCAAATCTTCTTCATTCAGGATAATCCAACCACCTGACAGGTATGGCAAATCAAGATGCTGATTAAGCAGGATGATTATGAAAGGTGTGCCTTGGACTGGTCACAATGTAAGGCCACTTTAAAATGTGGAGATTTATCTTGAAAAATAAACATTTTGTGTGAAGAGAATGAGTTAGATCTCATGAAAAATGGAAGTAAAAACATATCTTTGTTGAGTTTACAGTAATACTGCAAACATGTAGAGTTAGACTCCTACTGTCCTTTTTCCTTTCTGCTCAGTTTTTGTACTGATGTTTGTGCTATTTACAGACAAGTGATAAAAGCAAAAGAAACAAGAAAGTGTCTTAGTGAGTTGGTGTTGGGCCAACACATGCTGCCAGGACAGCTTCATTCCTTGGCACTGATTCTGAACTCTGCTGGAGGGATGAACACCTTTCTTCCAAAAGATCTTCCCTCATTTCATGTTTTGATGATGGTGGCGGAGAGCACTGTCTGACACGTCAGTACAAACTCTCCCATAGGTATTCAGTTGGGTTGAGATGCGGTGACTGTGAGGCCCATAGCATATGATTCACTTTGTCATGGGGCCTTGTCATCCTGGAAGAGGGGTGCCTCCCATCAGGATAAAAATGTTTCATAGGATAAAGGTGATGCATCTGAACTGTTTTGTATTAATTTGCAGTGACAGATCACTTTCCTGATAAAATGCAGAAAATATATGACGTATGACTGAGCCATGTCATTTGTTGTGGTACATGTTGATGCACAATGTTTATGAGGAGACAAGAAAGACACGTGAAGGTTTCCATCATTTTTGGTGGATATGCACTAAGGATTCAAAAAGTCAGCTGTCACCATTTCTTTACACAGGTCTTAAAATGGTTTACAAATTCCGCAGTAACCCGGAGTGCATTTTATTTTCCTGCCAGTAAACATTTTTGGAAGGGAGACTAGAAGTCAAACTGTTGATCTCATTTTGGAAAGAACACCACCATCATTTCTGTACAACTTAATTCTAGACT
Organism: Larimichthys crocea; assembly: GCF_000972845.2. Taxonomy (NCBI): domain Eukaryota; kingdom Metazoa; phylum Chordata; class Actinopteri; family Sciaenidae; genus Larimichthys; species Larimichthys crocea. Next base: position 1,575,440 of record NC_040011.1, on the reverse strand, counting down.
CCCATGTTCCAGCTAACCCTTAAGCGACAGCATGAATAGCAGCTTCCAGCTCATCTCAGGCCAATTCCAACACCTTCGCCTTTCTGAAAACCAGACAAGGAAATATATCTTCCCTCTGGCTCACTATCAGACTGCCAGTACTGCATTCGATTCCGGAGAGATTTAAGACGACCGCTCGCTGTAATCAACGTGGAAGACTCAAGCTGAGGAGCAGTAAAAAAAAAAAGAAAGAGAAATACCCACAACGGCAATTTATTTTATCTCACAACATCAAATTAGTCATCCTCTCCTGATGAATACAATCATAAAGTGAAAGAAGATGTGTTAACTACAGTGGACGCCGGATGGTGCTCAGCTGAGGAAGGTGTAAATGATGAGAGAGTTTCCTGAGATCAAATACCCCACAGAGTGATAAATTGAGGGGGAGAGGTGGCCAGCTGTCTCTTCTGTCTCCTCTCAGGGATTCGTTTTGAACCTTCCTCACATTTATTCTCTTCCTGTCTTTCATTGGTTGTCTAGGGGGAAAGCGGGAAGACAGAAGTTGCCATCTGGGAGTTCTTCATTTCTCTTTATCTGTCTTAGTCTTGGCTCTTACTTGCTCTTTCTCAATCCTATCTTGCTTGTTTCAATCCCTCCCTTCACTTTTCTCTGCTTTTCTCTTACTTACAGTAATCCCTTTTTCTCCCTTCCTCCCTTTCCTCTGCTTGATTACCTCATGCTCGTCTCTTAATTTACCTCTTCCTTTGTCTGTCTTTCTTCTCCCTTTCTCTTCACTTCCCTTTGTCCTGTTTTCCCTTCTCTAACATCTTGGCTTACTTTTACGCCCTTCTTTCTGTCGCTGCCTTTTACTTTCCGTTTACTGTCCCATTTTTCTTCCTTATGTCCACCTTCCTGCTCTCATTCCTCTTTTGTTTCCTTCTCTTTTTTTTTCTTTTCTTCCACCATCCTTGCATGCCACCAAGGATTTTCCAGTTTCAGCATGTATCACCCTAACCGGTCCTCTAATTGGTCGTGGTGTGAAACTCTCCACAGGAAGATTTTATAAGTGAACACACTTAGTCTACTGATCTGCAGCCAAAAGAAATATTTCCAGGGTAGATCTTCATGCAGCTCCAATTCCAGAATATATCTAAGGTGTCACTCCTCATGAAATCAAGTAGAAGAACATTTATCATTCTTATCAACAGAACTCTGGAAGCAAAAGTGAAAAATCTCATCCTTTACATGAGGTTGGCAATATGTTTTAAAACTAAAACTGGATGGTTCATATAGGCAAAATTGTGCAGTTGCAAGCGAAAAGGAATTGTAGAATTGTTATCTACACAGTACACAGTTTGGGCTGCTAAATTTACTTTTCATAAATGGGTTGCACGTCCTGCAAGTCTTTGCAGCTCATATGCATTGCCATTATTGCTGGTTTATGTTAAGCTGTTGTTGTTTTTCTGACATGCATGCTATTGACTGAACAGGGACACTATATTCACAGCTTTTGAAAGCACACTAGTTTTTTCAAATGTTTAATGTTACATCAGATTTGGCTTGATGATCCAACCTGTTACTTAGAGGTCTAATAAGTGTCTGCATGAATCAACAGTCTTGTTTTATGACCCTGCTTTCAATTATTCTGTGAGAATAACTTTAGAGATTAAAACTAGGAGGTCATGGGACATAATCAAGTCAAACTAAAGATCCAGTCACTCTGCACTACATTCATTTCAATCAATTTGTCAAACGATTGAATATATTTACTGAGAGCGACACCTGGCTGTTTCCAACAGCTTTAAATTAAAATGCACCGGTAAGTCAGGAATATTCCATTTTTGTTTCATAAGTGATCAAGAGTCGACCCAGCGACGTCCTTGAGTTTAATCTATTCACTTGCATTCAAACAGCACTCCTTATCAGCAATTAAGCCATCAGATAAATGAGGCATGAAAACCCCAGTGTTCATAATGATTCACTGCTAAATGGTCTGATACTGTCTGGAAAACACATTCTATCTAAAGCTTGAAGAATCAAGCAGTTTTAAGCTCCGATCCACTGCCTCTGAATGGCAAAAATATTGATTATCAATACTGTTGGGATGTAGTGGTATTGAAGTGACTTCTTACCATGGTTGTTTCTTGAATGGAGCCAAAACTGTTGATGAAAATGTTCACTCTGTCTTCCACAGGAATTCCTGGATTCAAAAAAAAAAAAGGAAAGAGGAGATTGTAGTAGTGAATAACTGTGTTTTACAGCTGCTTTGTAATGAGAGTGAAGTAGCTCTGTGCTTGTGTGTTACAGCAAGTGTCAGTATGCTTTGTAAAACCATGTACGTCTTTATTTCTTGATGTTGTATCTGGTGATTAAATTGATTGTGTTACTCATCTGGATTTGTGAAAGACTCAACATTTCAAAGTCATAAGCCTCTCCTCTAAGCTAACGCCGTAAACATGTACACTGGAACCTCCTGTCACTCTGTATTTTGCATAATCTAATAAAATATGATGAATACAGCTCACCCTGCTTTGAATAAATGATTTCCTTTGAGGTGTTTACTGAAGGCTCAGGAGTTTCACACGGTAAATTCTATCAGGCCGCTTACAATATTAATGTGCATACTTTGGAGGCAGCATATAGCTCACATGCATTAATGCAACCAAGGAAACTAATTTATATACAAGAAACACTTTTGGTGTTTTGCTTGGAATTCTCTATATGTTCTATAAAAGCAGCTCACCATTTTATAGGCCTGGGCAGAGTCATGCACAAGGCACAGTTTAGGATGTAATTTGGGAGATTATGACATGGATGTTAATGGACGGGGAGCTTTCAGCCCACCCTGAAATCAAGAGCAGATGTTTGGCCGTAGGATCAGTCACAGGGAGTCGGAGGGGGATTCTGATTCTACTCACAACACATCAAACATCGAATCCCAGATACAGCTCCTGCTGCCAAGTGCCAGAAGATGGAAACTAACTGAGGATCTACCTGAAGACTTGTAAGACCATCAGTCAGGCACAGAGGTCACCAATCATGTCTGTGTTAGTTTTATGGTGGTTTCTCTGAGACTGAGGCCCGGAGCTCCCTACAGTGTGACATTTACAATACGCTGTAAACACAGATTGGTGGGGTATAGGAAAGAATGAAAAAAAGGGGGTAAAGAGAGTTTCTTTGTTGTTTCTGTAGATCTTCACTTCATAAGTAAAATCTGTGTTGGGGGGTGTATCCTAACTAGTTAGATGTGATGGAGTTAAGTAATTGTAATGCTTACTTTTGGCATAATTCCAGACAACGCAGAGCAACAAAACCATTCAGACTAACAGTAATGCCACAACAAGCAGCTTCCAAGGAGCTGTCTCTACTTCTACACAGACTCCATTTATTGACCAGTATGTGCTCTGTTTTGGCCACTTTTCAGCTTAATTCCACAATTTAAAACATTTGTTAAAAAAGGGTAAATACTTGATTTTGATTGGTAACATTGAAATGAAGTTGCATGGTGTACATAATATTGGCTTTTGTTTATACGTTGGAGAATCAAATGAGACCTTTTTGGTACGAGCAAGTTAAGAAAATGACATATATTTCTTGACAACCTTGTCAATGCTTCATTCCATGGTTCTAACTTGATAGGCTAGTTTGAACTGGAGAGGCGGACTCTCATAGTATACAGTATAAGGAAATGGGGGAGAAAAGACTGTTTTTTGTTTCCTATGTGAAGAGCAGCACCATAACTGTTTCAGATGTGAAGAGGGAACAAAGGATTCTCTACATTCTTTCTTTGTTTCATGTTTTTTTTAAGCCTGAAATAAAAAGTGTATTTTTCATGCAAACTGCCCGGGCAACATGATGTATAATCTTCCACATGTTGTATCCTGCACCTCAACTTGCAACACTATTACATTTCATTTCATTTCATTAATGTCTCAAGCTACAGTTTTGCAGAGACCTATTCATGCACCAAGTTTATGGAAGAAATGTTGAGATAGCAGACACATTTCTTGAATTAGCATGACAGCACTGCAGCAAAAATGTAAATTAAAAATAGACTGAGACAGATGAAGAGGAAAATAGGCTTACCTTTGAAGTTAGGCCTTATTCTGGGATCATAGCTGATCAGTAACCTGTTCAAGATGTTACTGGTTGAATTTGCAGGGACACGAGCCAGATCCTCAGATGACAGCTGTCTGCAAACAAAACAGACAGGGAGGGAACTGTAGGCACGATTACATTAGGTCAAATTCCTGGCAGATGAGTAGCACAGATGCACAGTTCATTCACTTCTACTGTGCATACTTTCTGATTAAACTATAGCGTGAGAGAGCTTCCAGTTAGGGATTAAATTACTTTTTCAAGATTTGCCATAGGCATGGGAAAGGTGACATGATTATTCAGGCAGATAGAGCTTATTTTATCACTTTCACTTTTTATTTCTTTTGACAAAAAATTAGTAGCCTACAAATTTCTATGATGTGATGTTTAGTTGGCAATGTTTACCATCTCGTCATGTTATCATGCTAGCATTTGCTAATTAGCACTAAACAGTACAGCTGAGGGTAGATTGTCTAAGGAACAAGGGTCAAATGCTTTGATATGATACAGTAACTATTGTTTTCAAAGAAATGCTAAGTGTTCATTTACAAGGTAAACAACTGAAACTGTTCTTCCGCAATTTTCCTGAAATATTTTTGTTACCTTGAAAAAAATCCCTTAAAGAATTGAGTCAATTAATCTGCCACGTGGGTGGCAATGACTCAAGACAGTTTGTTATTTTTGCAGTGGTTATTGAACCCAAATTGAAATTTTCACTTTGAACCATCCTGCAAAATAGCAAAAAACATCTGTCAGCTTAGAATTACCACTATAACATAAAGTGGTGACATTCAGCCAAACGGCATTTGTTTTCTGAGGTTGACTGATGAAAAAACAATGGACAAAGAAAGGGGAAAGGGGAGAACACAATCCAGCAGGAAATGGAAAGCCTCCTTGTGGGTGGCAATGAGTTCTCCTGCCAAAGAATTTCCCCTTCTCAAAGCACTTTACATATCATTATGTAAACCTTATCATACACTGAGGATGAGTTAAAGTGCTCCACAGGAATGCTGCGGAGTGTGTGTACGTTCTGCGGTTCCTCTGATCAAAGTGAAACACATAATTCCCATCCACTAAACCTCTTTTTTTTCACTCTTTTAACAGACCCTTCTGACAAGCACAACAGCTAAACTGGAACCAAGTGGTTCCCTTGATCCACAAAGGCATCCGCAGAACTAAACACGAAATATGTCATCCAGCTTACACTTGCCAATACTGGGACTACATCAAACACTCTTTTCCTCTCCCTCAAGAAGTTTCATTGTTGAGCCATTTGTTACCATTTAAGGAGTTTCCACTGCACAGAGAAAATGGACAGTCCGAAGGCATGTTAGGACATCCTGATGTTCATTCTCTTATGAGACATATACAGAAAGCTGTTCAGTTTCTCCATGATCAGACAACTTACACACTGCTTTAGTACCTTTTTAACACACCAGCATATGATACCAGACAGCTGGCAAGGAGTAAATAAGGAAATGCTAATAAAGTGGCTAAAATAGCATAAGTCTTACAAAAGCAGTTGTCACTTTTTAAACATCCCACATTGCACATATTCAGCTTTTTAACACCACCTTCTTTTAAGGAAGTGGCATCTGTGTTAATCTTTGGGATGTTCATACTGTCTGTGTTACAGTCTTATATCACTCTGCAGTGAAGCAGCTGACAAGATTAAACCAAGCATGATGGATAAAGACTAGAAAATAAGACTCTCCTTTTCTCTATCTAGCTTCTACTCTTGTCCTCTTTATTCTTCTCTCCTCTGTGTCCGTAGAGGCTGCTGAGTCCTGTTACATTGCCCGCTTGCCCAGCTCTGGATCTGGCCCAACATAGGCTCTGCTCCCTGTCATCATTGTCGTGTGAATGAAAACCTCCTCTTCTCAGTGCTCTACAACACCTGTGATACAAACACTAACACTCCCCTGGTGTTCTGAGCTCACAGTCCAGGCAGCCTGGCTAATTAACCTCAGCTGATAGCAGCTATAATTCACAGCAGTTTACTTTACTCTCCATCAGGAAGTTGATGTGGAGTTGCATCTGTACAGGTCAGTTTGCTAGTCAAAGGGTGTACTACTCAGCCAATTAAAAAAACAGCTGTTAAACATCATCTCACTTACCAACTGGACATTAGAAGACATCAGTGCCAGGTTAGGACAGGGTTATAAAATATACTATTGGCTGGATTGTTGGGAAATGGATTCAGTTTTTTTGTAAACTTTAAATTAAAGAGTGGTAGTAGTAGAGTAAAAAGTCAGGCCACCACATCCTCTGCTGTGTTGATATTCACGAATTTTCTTCTTCACAAATCCCTCAAAATTAAATTTATATGAAAACATATGTCTGCGCATTGTAAATATCACTAATGCAACAAGTATTAAACATTTATTTATTCTGCAACTTCTGGTGTTTGCTGTCCATATTTTTATATATTAAAAAAACTGGATGCCACTAATGGAATTGGTTTTCAATTTCTCAAAATGGTTGTCAATGGCAACGTGCCAACCATTTGTCGAGCCCTGCACTTATATGATATGAAATTTAGCAGAAACAAGCCATATATTTAAATATGCTGGAAATGATTTTGAGCAGATACTCACCTTAAAACTGTAATGTGAAATGAACTCAGAGTATCACATTGTCATTATTGCACTTATTTGCAATAAGTGCAACATTTAACAGGCCATAGTGTTGTCTATTCCATACTTACGAAGGACAGTAAACCTGCTTTCCTTTTTTCTTTCCCTTCTTTGTTCCTTTTTCTTTGGCAAAACCTCCCTCTAGGCAAAGAGAGAGGACCAGGAGAAAGATGGCGAGCTTCTTAATTCCCATTCTGGTGTGAGCTGAGCCTGTGGAGGGGGAAAAAAACAGTTTAAAATAAAGAAAATGGGCCGCTGCATTAAAATTACTCACACTTAATGGTGTGAAATTCAATCACCCAAGCTCAAGCTCAATTGTTTTTTCATCACATTCAACAAATTTCCTCATTCATTTGCACACGAGGACAGAAGCTACTTGAGCTTTTCCCTTGGACACCATGACTTTGCCTCTTGCTGTCCTGACATGACGCATCCCTATTTATTCTGGATGCATGTCACATACGGTAAATGTTTGAAATGTAAATTAATCCATCTGACATGGTTTAATGAAGTTCAAGCATAAATCAAATCAGTGGAGTAATGCTCCTGAATAACGATGGTCATTCAGGACCCATCAGGTGAGTGTGACCTCGAATGAATGTCTGAAATAAATAACCTGAAATGCCCTTCAGTCTAGAACTTGCACAGAAAGGCCTTGATAGTGCTGTTTCTGCGTGCAACTGCAGATTCTCTTTTTTTTTAGCACCACAGCTGTTTATCATGATCTTTGTGAACTATATAATTAGATTTGATCTATTGTGGCTGTGGTGTTATAGTTCATGTTGTTATATGCTTTCTCACACCATAATAGCTAAACTGTAGGAGATAATGTGGTCCATGTGTGTTTACCATAAATCTCTTTGTTAGAAAACCTAAAGCCAATTCTTACAGTAACATAATTCTATATGTACAGATGCACACTTCCCTGCAAAGGCAGTGTGTTCTTGATAGCAGTCATTAATCAGCTAGCAGCCACATTACCTGTGTGATTCATTCCCCATCTAGGTAGGAAAGTGGTGCCCTTTCATTGCATAGGGACACTGAGACTTACAGCAAAGCCAACAGTCTCATCCCCCCACCCCACCAGCAAGACTGTGTATTAACTGAAGCAGTTTATTGTCTAGACAGAGAGGCTCTCTCTCTCTCTCCTTCTCACTCTGCCTTGGCCCAGTAACTCCCTAACTGTTCCTCTCCTGCACATTGATCATCATCTTCTCCACTGGAAATCGTTTCCAGCGCTCCACTCAGCACCCTTTGTCTCCATGCAAACACCTTATCTCCCCCCAAGCTAAGTCAACATTGTTTTTTTATCAGTCTTGAGGAGTCCTGCAGAATGGGAGGTTGGACGGGGTTCCCATTGTGCAGGAGAAAAACATACGTCAACACTGACCCACATGTATCAGTTGGCAGCAGCTGGAGTGATGGGGAATGTTTAACTTGGCAACCCACCACATTTCTTAGAAACAAATTCTTGTGTGACCTACAAGTCCTACAGTAAGCCCCTTCTAGGATTTCTCTACATGGCATCTCTAATATCTACTGCAACCAGGAGGATGAAAGAGCACAGTATGGACTGGAATACATGCCACTGAAGACACTATAATAAGATTTATTACAAAATAACTATTGCTATTGTCATACTACAGTTACAGATACTTACAGTATGGTATTACATTAGTTCATAACTGTATTGGCTCTAACTCCTTCATGCCCAAGTAACGTCTCATTCTAAACCTTTGTCACAGGTTACATGCATTTTTTATCTGTGAGTAGATTAACCAATGTGGAGTTCCCTTTGTAGACTGTCTAAATTTAATCCTAATAAAATAAAATAAACATATTAATTATTAATAAACATATATTCTGAATTTTCTCACGATCCCCACTATAAGATTTGTCATATTGTGTTCTTGGGGTTTGAATTTTAAATGTTAAAAAGAGAGAGAGTCGTGACAAGATAAAACTCAGTATTTTAGAGGGAAAAAGATAGTCATAAAAACATAATTTTGTGCAGTTATGATGACATAAAAACAGATGACTTCACTTTTTTTCATTTCAAAATATAAAAATAGGTTCATTACAATTAAATAAGTTGCTTTAACTTTAATCAAGCTGTTATCAGAGGCTGTTTTCTGTTTTAGGTGCCATGAATGAATGACTTAATTGGAGCAGATTTGAGCAGTTGTTGCTACTGTATGTGTTGTTGTTGATCTTGTACTGAAGCTCACACTAGTCTGCACCTTGTTCTGTGCGCATTCCCGACCAACAACCAGGACACCATGCACGCGCTTGCTAAACTCATCTCTGTACAGAGAAATGTGGGTTCAGCTGAGAAAAAGTCCATAAATTGACCTTGGCGATGTCTGAGTCAACAGTAGAACATTGCCTTCACTGTGTTTTACTACTGGCAATGTTTAAAACTGCAGTGGCTTTGTCATACAGTGGCTGACAGTGACTCAAGCAGACTCACATGGTCTGCCCTATTGGTCCAAGGTCAATAAGCAATTCTGCTCTGCCTAAGTGACTTCCTCAGGCGGTGTACTTTTAAATTGTGACCCATAAACATCCAGTTCTGTGAAAAAAATATTTCTGTAAGAGGGTGAGAGTATTTAGGTACATCAGTGATTATCATTCATGAGCTATTATGAATGCCAATACAATAAAACTAAGTGATTTAGTGTAATGAATATGTAAATTCACTATTTTGTTTTAATAACATAATATAATACACTTCAGTGGAGTATATTTTGTTCTCATCTAACTGTAAACAGCATTTAGCCATGAGGAAAGGCCTGTGCTGTGCTTCAAAATACAGATGCAACAATGCAAAACAACCCCGCCAGACTGCCAGGACACTCACAACCTGTGGCTGCACGTCGTGCTGGCTCTCTTAACAACAAGAGAAAAGTAAGTAACAGAGGCTGACACTTGCCCAAAGCCTGAGGAGGAGGAGAGGGGCTGGAGTGGGAACATCACAGCAAAACAGCGACCACCATGACGACGGGAAGGAGAGGAGGGGGATGCAGGAGGAAGACGCCGATACGCATGAAGGCGATCATGCGATTTGGTTTGACATGAGCGCACGCTGCCGACATTAATAACACTGAAGTGATTTATGACAAAACATGCCATGCAGTGTCACTTACCGTTTGGCTTTGGCACCTGTCAATTCTTTAGAAAACTAGACCCTGTAAAGCTGACTGTGCAAGTAGTCGTTAACAGAGCCTTCAGGACCAGTCGCTGTGTTCCTTTTCCATTCTCTTCTCCGCTCTCCTCATTGAAGCAATGTGTTGAATGGTTTCCGAAAGAAAGTTACATCTCGGCAAATTGCCAATTTTTTTTTCTTTCTTTCTTTATTCCCGCGCTTGGTTTGTTGTTATTTTGGAATCTGTGTATATGGCTGCTGCCCTTTTGCCTCAGCTCGGGATGCCCAAGATGGAGGCTTGCGTGTACCTGTCATGCAACATGCGCAGTAGCGGCTGCACGGAGCCGAGAGCATCATCAGTCCTCCCATCAGCACCACGGACAGCCGCTCCCCGCCTCCACATCCACAGACGATGCTGAACGTTCAAACCGTGACGTGGATGGCGGCAGAAGGGGGGGAGAAAAAGCTCTCATTCACGTGATGGGCGTAAACGTCTCACTATTTATGGCATTGTCTGTGTGGTATTTAGCGGCAGATGGAGGTGAACAATAAGGACTGTACGCGGCTGTATAGACCATAAAGCAGAGACCAGCAGCAAATAATGGATGCAATACAGTTTATGCTCAGGGCTGCTATTGGTATTTATTGTTATGAATATGAATTGCTATGCATGTTCCAGTATAGGACTAGGCTTTGCATAAAGTCCTTGACATGTTATTTTGAAATCCGATGGGCGTGTTTATCTGTGAATTTGAAGAATGACTGTATGTGTTTTTTCTTTACTACACATCAAGGTGTATTTGCTTGTATGATCGTCACCCAGTTTATCAGTGTGTTTACACAGTATTATACACATATTACTCATCTAAGCTTTTAATATCCTCCCAATAATGTCAACTTGAATTTGCTCACTAAATGAAGATTAAAGTTCTTCAGCTGTTCAGAAAAAAAAAAAAAACTAGTTACAATTCCTTGACAACTGGGCAGATGAAGACAATGTGATGTGACTGAAAGCTCCAGAACATTCCTTGATTTATTTTCCATAATTGCTTATCACTGGCAGGGTCGTGGGAGGATGGAGCCTATCCCAGCTGACACTGGGTTAGAGGCGGGGTACACCCTGGACAGATCGCCAGTTAATTCACACGGCTGACACATAGAGACTAACAATCATTCACACTCACCTTCAGACCTACAGGCAATTTAGAGTCACCCAATAACCTATTAACTACGTATCTCTGAACTGTGGGAGAAGGCTGGAGCGACTGAAGAGACTCTGCAAACTCTGCAGCTTCAGAACAGCTCACACTAAATGGACCTCGGTTGTAGTTTCCTCAGCTGCTAAACAAAATAAGATGTAGTTTTCAGCCAGTGTGAGTGTGCCTGATAAAATAGAATTCCATCAGGAAAATAGCAAGTTGCAGTATGTGTTGTTCATCATGGCGGTGGAAGAGCCCTTATCTGGCTGGTGAGTGAATTGTAGGATACATAACTGACGGAGTGAGTGACAAATGAATAAATGCCTGAGAGGCTTGAAAATGTTTGGCAAAGGACCAAACAGTTACAAACTCATTAAATATTATCGCTTAATATGCCTAAGATTGATTTTATACACAGTCTATGAGTCTATGAGGGATTTTTATGCGACACATGATTTATGTTCCGCTTAAGTATTCTGTATGGAGGTGACCTTTCTGCTGCTGGTGATGAGTAATATCTCAAAATGTGTTTCTGCTGTATGTGAGGCTGAGAAGCTCAACCAACACAAACATTACAATACTGCTCATCTCTGTCAACAAATGCATGTATATTCAAGTTTGAATATAATGTTGACAACTGCTGATATGATGCAGTTTCCTGTCTGAGAACAGCCACATACCAAACAGCAACTTCCATGTGAAATGAAGCCAACGTGGAAGTCTCAAAACCTTCTTCAAATGGCCACTTGAGGCTGGCTGCAAAAACGGGACAATCTCCATAACCCCCTATATTAAAATGTCCAATTTCACAGCAGAAATAAACATGTTCACAGCCTGGTACAAAAAATGGCTTTGGTGTCTAAAGGTAGCCGCCCACGCTTCACGTTTTGCCCATTTTCGGATGAGTAAGGAGCTGTCAGAGGCTGCCAAGATGGCAGTGTCCAACGCTAAACTTCACAACAGCTTTTCAGAAACCTGGGGATCACCTAGGACGTCACCCACATGTTTCCAAAGAGCTGCTTGAAGCTGAATATATGTGCCACTGACCGCCGCCATGTTAGCCATACTCCTTCTTGGTGGGGGGGGGGTTATCGGTTTCATTTGAAGCAGGAAGTTTTTACTTAAGTAAATCACTTGCACTTGACCGAGACAAAACCAAGTTAAAATTTGATTCCGATGTGAGACAGAGACCCTCAAAAAATGCTCGACAGCAAGACTGATCTCTACTACAGTACTATAATACTACAGTACAGGGAATCAGATCATAGAGAGGAAACGCTACATACAGTGCCATTTGTGGACAATAAAAAGAGTTATCAGCAGTTATCTAATGTCAGTGTTTTTATCTGATGAACCTTAACTTTCCAATTTTAACTGAAGTCCAAATGGCTCATATATAAATGTTATGCTGTAATAAAATCTGAGTCAGTCTTTATAATGGTCACAAATTAAATTGATTGATCTTGATGGTGATAGAAATGCATGCTACAAATTGAATTACCTCAGCAGATTTGGCATTTATTTCTTTGCACCACCACATTCGCCTGGATTTGGTTGTAGTCGTAACTTTTCAACAAAAAGAACTTTTTATAAACATCAGAACTGTTTGTGTCATTTTTCATTCGTCTTGTGAGTGCAGTTGAGAGCTGTACAGGAAGCGTGCTCTTTTGTTCTCTGTGAAAATCAAATCCATCGCAGACCGCAACTGAGCTGATTTTTTTCTCACAATTTTGATCCATATCTCATTCTTTACTTTGTGTCAAACAACTTGGGAGGCCTTTTTTCACATTGATTCCCATAGTATAATTCTGACTGACAAGGCATTCTATGTGCATACACAAATTAATCAATGCCATATGCATAGACATTAATGATTTATGTCACAGTGCATGGTTCTGGTGCTACAATCAAGAGGTTTGCAATCCAGCACAAGGATCCCTTTGTGTTGTCTACAGTAAGAAATGTTCACCGACTGGCTTCAAGCCATGCGTCTGATGGACAACCATTTGCCATTCCAGAAATATGTCAGGCTGGATTGAACCAATCTATTGTGGTTATACCTGGCATGCAAACCACATTTCTGCTACTACTGTAACTCAGAAGAGTTATATGTGTTGTCACATTCATATTCAAATGAAAGTTTTTCACCATGTGCCACTAAGTAATATGTTTGTTTTCAATTCCGAAGCGATGGAAAGTTCTTTAACTAAACCCAGAGAAGCTTCACAGACGCAACTTTAGCTCAGACAAGATAAATAGCTTGGAAGAGAAAGAAGCAGATGTCATATGAGCTGTCAAAGTGAACAAGACTTTGATGAAAATCATGACGGATGACAGTGAAATGAAGATCAGCAGAAGAGATCCGATTTAAATATTTTCAACTTGATCTTGATAAATGGGAATATAATACATGTCATGGGCAAAGAACTAAAAATGATAAACTAAATGCCATGGGGGATGTGTATGATTGTTATTTGTGAATCTTACTGTAAATACTCTTCATGGGATCTGATGATGTGCTTTTCAAGGGGAGTTACACAATAAACTGCTCATCTGTTCCGGCACATCCATTGTAATAATTATAGACTCGTGTTTTTCTGTTAATCTCTTAACAAGCACCCTTTTTTGCACATGTCTGAAAATGATATACCCAAAATAAAATGCTTACTGAACCTGATAATGAGAGTCCTTATCCCGGTCTCTTTCTACAGGGGAGCTCTTTGATGTTTATTCCATTTAGATCAAGATTAAAGTAAGTGATATTGAAATACACTGACAATCCCTTATTTGAAAAAAACATTTTGCTTTTTTTTGTTTTCACTCATTGTTGCAGTGATACTGGGGTAAAATGATTTACCGATAGGATCACAAACCCCCCTCCACCAGCCCATATTTGGGCCACAGCTGGTTATTTTTTGTGTGATTCTTTCCTTATATTATTTTAAGATAAAAACTCAAAACTCATTTGTAAAGGAATAGATTCTACTGCACTTGCAACTTATTTTTCTGAATCAACGCTCTCATTACAGCAGCACAATAAACAGATTTACAGAATATTGACAAGTTTTATGTACTGGCAACTTTCTATTTGCTGAGTTCTCCTTTAATTATTGATCCAGGTGTCTCCGCTCTGCATGGTGCTTCCTCTATCTGACCTGTAAAATGAAATATGAACGAATCCACATGAACCGATATTACACATGCTAGAAGCTTAGAAGTGCCTTCAGGAATTTAATGTAAGACAGATTTGCAACATCTTTCAACACCACAAACCAGTACATACCACCCACACTGCACATATTAAACATGCATACTTTGGGCATATGTCTATTCTCACCTATTGGATTTACAGAGTGCAGGCTTGCAGACGTTGAATATAATGCAGTCCATCCCTGCACAGTGCTAAGTTCCAGTAAAATCCTGTATTGATGAAATTCGGCACTGCTATGGATTTGACCCATGGATCATTAAATAAGCGGATTGCCATGATGGAAACTGAGTCTTCCACGTTAGCAGATGTTTAGCAAGTGCAACAGTAACCGAGACTATAACGGCGGCATCGAGCCAGGAAGCTGTTTAGCAGAACAACTCCTTTCCCAGTAGTTTTGGACTCTTCTCAGGGAGGGAAATCCTCAAGGAGCAAGAGGTTCTTTTTCAAAATGAGACATGGAGCCAATTCATAGCAAACTTTTTTTTACTTGCATCTGTACACGTCTATTGCATGTCTGTCCGTCCTGGGAGAGGTATCCCTCCTCTGTGGCTCTTCCTGAGGTTTCTTCCACCTTCTTTCCCTGGGGGTCTAAGGACAGAGGGTGTCACTCCCTGTACAGATTGTAAAGCCCTCCGAGGCAAATGTACTTTGTGACATTGGGCTATACAAATAAAATCTGATTTGATTTGATATGATATGATAATAGCTCCTCTGTTAATGTGATCAGATGAGTTCTTGAGAAATAAACCCCACTTGAGATTAGGTTTTCTTTTTTAACATTTATTTTATTTCAATAACAGGAAAAACTCATCAGTTCAAATGAGGTATCATGTTTTCATGCCAGCTTGTTATCAACCTGCAGACTTCAGATAATAACAAATAGAGTCAGTCGGTATCATTACTGAATTTAAATTCAACTCAGCGAGGGTTCTTTTCTGTAGACAAGTGTAATGGATAAATGTGTTTCAGTGAAATAGTAGTAATGGGTACAGCACAGCACTTACATGCTGATCTCAGTCTGTACCAGCCCTCTGGGACCATCCTTACAATTACTAGTGTGCAGTACGTTCTGTTTCACTGTACCTGTACTTTGTTACAGCAGTGGCGGCTTTTGAACTAAACTACTTCCATCATCTGAATTGTATGAACACCTCTATTCTACTACATTTTCACAGAAATATTGAGCTTTTTTACTGCACTACATTAATTTCCCTACATTTAGCTATAGTTACTTTGCAGATCATGATTTTAGATAGAAAACACATGATAAGGTTATTAAATATAAAGGCATGACCCCTAACAGACTTACAAATGGGTCCAGTTTCAGGTGAAATGTTGCATAATACAACAATATGATAAACCAAAAAGTCTGTATATTGAATATTTCAAGTAAATTTAATTGGTAATGCTTGTGCACTCTTACTTGAATAAAATATTGAATGCAGGTCTTTTACTACCTGTTACCCTAAAAAAAAAAGATGTTTATACTTCTTCCACCAGCGCAGATAACTGTTGCTCATGGAGATAATGTTTTTGATTAGATCATATTGTACAGGTAACCCGTGACTACACCCTAGAGTCGATTATTAGACTGCAAATGAAGCCAGTGTCCGGTGTATTTTACAGAATAAAACAGCTTACACTTGAGTGCAACAGTGACACAGTAGGATGGATCTATATTTTAGCAGTCAGTGAGAAACACTGTAGATTATCTCTAAATGCAGATGAAGCCCTTGGTGTCCAGCCTCATTTAAGAAGCAGCATGTTCTCATCATGATGACTATCTGGGATTTCTGAGTCATAGCATAATTTCCTATGACTACAAACCAAGCCCTAAAAACACAATATTACCTTTTATATTGTACTTTTGTAGAGTGTCTTTAGAGGTAGAATATATAATAATATGCTTGAAAATGAAGACTCCAGCCCCCCACGACCCTGAAGAGGATAAGCAGATTAAAAAATTGATGCATGGATGGATGGATGGATGGATGGATGATTCCATTAAGGAAGCATTTCGCTGTCGTGTCTTTCCAGAGACTTTATATGAATCACATGATGGCATGCTTTCCTTTAGTGGAGGCTTCAATCAAAACAAGAGTTATTGAACTGAGAAATTATCCGCAGTACTTGCAGTGGCACAAACAAGTGTTCAGGGGGCAAAGACCAGACTGTAGCCCTGAGGGGCACCACCAGGGGGCTCTGGTTTCAAAGCCAAATGCAGCCAGGGGCAATTAATCACCATGATGCCACACTTTTCACATCTGAAGCTGTAATATCCGTAAAACTTAAGGATCTCACTGATGTAAAAGAAAGTGTGTTCACATATTGAAGGACAGAGGAAAGACAGAGAAATATTAGTTCAACCTTGAATGTGTGTTTTCAATTAAATGAAGTTATCAGACATTATAATAAATATAAAAGATTCTGGGTAAATGTGAGTCATTTCTTTTAAATTCCTCTGCTTGCACATTCCATACTTGCAGTAAAAACCACAAATGACTCTCAGAGGACCACACAGCAAAGGCTCCTGCTGCTGCTGCTGCTACACAAGGTTTTACCATATAAATGAAGTCATCTCAAAGGCCTTTTCCCTTCAAGGTGCAATAATGAGCTGTGATCTGAATTTAGCAAACATGTCCGTTCCCTTATGTTTCACTTCATTTCGCCTGGAACAAAGCTGGTGTTTCGCTGTAACAGATGACTTGTCTAACACAGACTGATTGTGAGGGCATTTGTTTGTTTGACAGTATGTGTCCTGAAAAGGCAAGCAAGTCTAATAGGATTTAGCTACGAACTTCAGGCTGTGAATTCTCTGTTGTATACATTTCCATCTTCCATTCCCCTTGGTGGACGTAGAGCCCCTCCTGGCTGGCATGTCTCTCCATGTTAGCCGTGACCCCAGAGGTCTGCCTTGTTTCTAATTTCCTCTGTTTATTATATTCTTTGTATCAAAGCCTCCGCGTTTCACCGTGTTTCAAGACCACCGTGGAAGTGGCAATCAAATGTGGACAACGAGACAAAATACCCAGACAAAACCTCAAGGGGAGAATGAGTGTGTGTGCAAAAGAGAGAGGGATTCCACAATGCTGAAGTGCTGACATCTGCTGCAGGCCCTTGCAGGGTTGGAATGTGATACTCTCCCTTACACAAAGGGCCTTGGCCCTTGCAGCAGGCACAAGAACACCTCTATATGCCCCTCTCCACGGGGGCAGCAAACATATGAAATGTCTGTATCAGTGCACCATACCTTCTTTTCCCAACCATTAACTTTAATTTAAACCACACAACCTTCCTTCATACCTTGATTCTGGAGAGATGACTGTTCTGCACTCTCTTTGAGGTGGTAGTTTCTGAGCTATGTGAGACTGGGGGTAAATTGCTGCAGCATTGCATCATGTGTCTGGCTCAATGGGTTCAATATGTTTCCAGCTCTACTTTGATTGTTGTGTCTGTGCTGCAGCAGACTTACCATACAGTGGGGGATACACTGGTGGATTTTGCCAACAATAGAAAGGGAGGAACCACATGAAAAACAGTTGATGAGGTACAACAGTGTGCAGGGGGGAAGGAAATTGGGAACAGGAGGGAGTATTGTTCCAAGCGGTGTCTCTGCTTTGATATGACAAATTGAGAAGCCCTTAAACATTTCCTTCCCCAGAAACATTTAGGCAGAATGCACACCAGCGTGTTGAAAAGTCTTTTGTGGGTACACATTTAACTTTCATCTCTCTATGAGGAAAATGAATCAAGGCTTTAAACAATCACTCCATGGTTACAGCACGGTTACTTAGTCACATTTTATTATGGAAAGTTTCCGTTTGAATAGTGAAACTCCTCATGTGAATATGAACTGTGAACTTCATTGTTTAACCAAGTTTATGTTAGAAATTTGATGGACCATGATGCACCGGGCAAAACAATGTAAGTGGACCACAATGATGAAGGCTAACAGAAAGAGTAGGGGAAAAAAAAAATATTTATCAGCACTAACACAGTGGTAGCAAATGGGATACACACAGTAGCGTGTGAGTTTTGTCGTATTTCATTTTCTTTCCTCCAAATAGACAACAAAACTTTCTTTTTCACTGACACTAGACAAAAGTATCCAGAAATATATAATCATTCATATGTGAGACAATGTGTGAATGAAAAACTTTTCATTTTTAGTCTTCAAACTAGAGTTGTTATGTTAGAATGTGACACAAATCTAAATGCTCTTTCTGTTTGTATTAGTTTGACAGTGAAAAAGAAAAGTGTGAAACAGATAACTCCAGTATGCAGAAATGTCTACCCCCAGTGATCTGATCTGGTTTTATTTTAAGAATTACCTCATATCAAGACTCATTTCTTTAGAAATCGCGGTGCTGAGCTGCTTTGCTCTTGATTATCTGGAGACTCTGACACATTTCCTGGAAACAGAGGATTTTTGTTTGTTTGTTTGCAACAAATGGGACTATATTTGCCAATTTCTGACATAAAAACGGTGAAACAACTCATTGGACCAGGCAGCAACGGAATAGTTAACATACCGGGGAGTTTCCTCGGCTGGGAAGTTGTACTTTATGTATAGCACCTGTTGTGCCGTCAGTTGGCAGTCTCCAAAAACCCAACCCTCGCCGCGCAGCGATATTTTATCTCAGTTATGACTCAAGACCGCGCCAGACAACAGAACTCGTCTCGGTGTTACGAATGGTTTCTGGGTACAGACTGTATCAAGTTGCTGGACTCTCTCGCTGTCTCTGTGTGTGCTGTAATGCGTAAGGATCTGCGGGGATTAAATCAGACGGAGTCAAGAGCGCACTGTGGACGTGCGCTTTAGCCAAAATGCATCTGTGCCTCTTTAATGATCTCCTAATATAAATGATATGCCTACAAAAGGACGCTTCCACAACTAATTCCAGGATTAATAACTTAAAACCAAACTTTACCCAACTCAGTATCCAACTTTCCAAGGAACCAACAGGTGCGCACTTGCATTGCGCAGAAGCGACTGGTGTGGAAGCTCTGGAGCCGGATTTGTCTTGATTTAGGGAGATATAAATTTCACTTTTTTTCCAGAGGGACTGATGATTAAGATTATGTGGATTCTACTCTGCGTTTATCCTCTCCAAATGTGTCCAAAACAGCACCGCTGTCCTGTAAACGACGCATGTGTGTGGTGATACAAACCATCCCGTCAACAGCGCTTTGTGATTGCCAACCACCACTCATCCAAATGATCCTTCCATTATTATTCCTTCTTGCATCGCTTCTCCAACAATATGGCTCGGAAGCTGAATCAAGTCATATCAGCAAATTTCACCCTCCAGGCGTAAAGGAGCAGAACGGTGAGTTTTCAATGCATGTTTGGTTGTAACATTCAGAAAAGTTTTGCAAAGGAGCTCAAACTCGTGTATTTCTCACACTTATAACAAAATGCTCATTCTTCCTGGGCTTTCTTTTAAAATGCACATCTTGCTTGAATTTAAAATGGAATGAATGAACGCGTTTCATTCAGTTCAAACAGCATTATCCAGGATAGGAAGTGCAAAATTACCTTTTACCTTTAAAGTGTACCCGAGTGTGTTTAAGGGGGAAAACCCTCTGAAATTCCAGGTCCCCCAGGAGAAGTTTTCCCTGTGATCATAAAAAAGGCTCCATTCATGCAGCAGTTGTGGCTCCAGGCGATGTAATTTACTTACCCTCTGAACTGCACTGAGCTGCGCTATCAAATTCAGAATTCCCGTTTTGTCAATGTTTAATGTTTTTGGCTGAAATTCATGATGGTACCGGGAGTTTGATTAAGTAAATAATAACCCTTGGCATCATGGGCAATTTGGCAATCAAGGTCCTGGTTGTTGTTTGAGTGGCGCGCGCGTGTGGGCGTGAGCGTGTGTAGTGGAGAAAGGCACTTTCTCAAACTTAAATAGAACAACAGACATTTCTAGATGTTTTCCAGTGATGCACACCATAGACCAACCGGATTAGATTGTTTTCTTATCCTGTCTGTTAATTCACAGATTCTTTACTTTTCCCTGCAAGACACATAAGCTATTTTCACAACTTGCATGATACTTCATGCATGCTATTAAAAGCAATAACGCTAATCCAGGATAGTGGACGTATAGGATACAATGTATCTACAAAAAGTAGTCCATCTTTAGTTGGCATTTCACTAATCATGCTGTATAGGCCTATAAAGCAGGAGCAGGGAGATGTTTTAATATCAATATTCTGCAGTCCTACTGGTTGCTGTCCTCCCCCGCCACTATACTATCTTTGTTTTTAAGGCTTGAATTCATCAGGAAGACCACTATATTAGTTCATGCTAATAACTCTTTTTAAAAGGTGATTCCATCTGATGGGTCTTCATGATTAATTAAATAGCTGGCTAAAAAGACAAGTAACTGTTGTGTGGGTGGAGGATTTTCTGAAACCTGAAGACTAAATACTTATTTCCATTAATGGCTTAAAACTGATCTAAAGTAAATCATTTATTAACTATTAATAAAGGAAAGTGCTATGAATAATCAACTATTTGAATGAGACTGACATACTGACAGATATTTATACAACGAGATGAAGAAATAATAAGACCTCACAGAGTGCAGTTCAAAGTAAGATCATTCTTGTAGCCTGCAGATGTAGCACTGGTCAAACTTCATTCATTATTCTGTTGTCTATAGCCAGTGGGTTTGACTGGCCTTGTGTGAGGACATGCAGCGCTGACTTCACTACAGTAACAGTCAAGGCTTGGAAATCAGAGCCTCCCGCTGGGATCTCCAGGTTTAATCAGGAAGGCTGAGAAAGGAAAACAACAGGGAGGAGAGAGGGAGGGAAAAGGCGATGAAGGAGGTGGATGAGAAGGAGGAGGGCGCTGTGGGGGATGGAGAGATGTTAAACTGTCAAAGAATTCTTTAAAACAGCGGTCACACACACAGCTAAGGGCAAAGATGGTCTGTCTGTAACCTCTGACTGGAGTGTCTGAGTGCTCACCATTCTGGCGTACTTGATTGCTGATGCTCTGTGAGACAATTTGATATTGATCTGAGAGAGGGGAGGGAGCCAGATCTGTCTGGCATGTTTAGTAGTAGTTGCCTGGAGAGTTACGGTCCCCAGTCATATTAAACTTGGCAAGCGGCTGCTGATGACTCCATAAGATATCAGAGGGGGCTGTCTCACATTGAGGGCCGGTGCGGTCAGGAGTAACCATCTGTCACAATAAATGATTTGGACAAAAGCCTCACAAAGGCTAACAGAATGGGCATGAACTCTGAAATGTAAATTTTCTGTGTTGTGGTCATAAATAATATGAACATTTCCTTCCTCCACCACCAAGGGTTATGTTACAATAACATGTATAGCACATGTCATTTTCATGTGTTCACCACATGGCTATAAGGTTTCACGGTTATTAAGAAAAACCATTGCAAAAAATGAGATCTGCAGTTACACTTCTAATATACTTTGATTGGTTTTAGTAATGAAATAGGGTTGAAAGAAAATGCCTGTACCCATCTGCCCCAACCACAAGCACCACAACATTTGTTTGTGTCTAGAAGTTATCCTCTGTAAAGTAATTATGGAGAGAAAGATGTTCTTTCTCATAAGAAAAAGATGTTTTTTGCATTTTAGGATAGCAGCCATATTTTTTCTCAATGACTGGCAAGGGAAAAAATGAAGTCTTCATTCATAGCAGCCTTTTAGGTTTCCTAAAAATTACATAACTAATTTGCAAATGTGTTTTTCCAAATTTGAAGATTAGATTTTTTAGAAACATAACGAAAAAACAGACAGCAACTCAATTCACTTGGTTTGGTCTAGGAAATATTTACAGTGACCCAAAAGCATGGACTTTTCTTCTGAAGAAAGTGTTTTCATTGCCTAAATCTAACAACACGAATCACAGACAGCACTGTGTTTCTTCTAGGCCTTTAGGAAAATTAGTAGCGTATAAATGTATTTCACGGGAGACAGAGTTGTGATTTGATATAAAACTACATGATTTATAGTTTATGTATTTAATTGAGGGCATTTTTAGAGTGCTTTCAATCAATGTTTTCCCGTTTACACAATTAGACTCATGCATCTCACTGTAAAGCAATAGCTGCACCTCGTCTTCAAGCATAATAATGGCCTCTATAAGCTTGTTTCATTACACTGAGATAGCATTTGTTCATGCTACAGTGTTTACAATGGCTTTTTCTATTAGGCTATGATTTGCTGGCAGAGCTGCCACTTGAATAAGACTCCACATCCAGTTGAAGATGCATCTGAGCTTCCCAATGACACAGATCATCTCAGGGGGCGCCTCTTCACATCACTTCTCTTAGATAAGTGGTCTGGCTTTACTTTCTCATAGAAGGCCATGTTAGCCCACCCATAAGCACAGGCCCAGGTCTTATAAGAAAAATCAGGCTGCAAATATCAGTAGGAGATGTGGATTACCTGCATATATTCCTACATATCCCCCTAGAGCACCACTGGAGGAAGGTATGCAACGCACTAGAGCTGCCAATGATCACAGAGGCTGCTGTTCCGCTAAAGATTACGAGATTAGGGGGAGGATTGAGGTTATAAAGGTCACAGGCCCATGTGGACCATGTGCAGTTTTCCACGTATGCATAACATACATGGAGGGTTAAAGATACAGAGGTGCATTGTGCATTCATTAGATTATGATGCAGACAAATAAGCAGTTTAAGAGTGGGGACTTAAAAACAGGAAAGAAAGTGGGTGGCCTTGTTAGGAACCATGACTGTTTCAGATGTAATATGAAGTGTACATCATCACCCATTCATTCATAGATGGCTGAGAACAGTTATTAATAGCACACTGAAGTGGGAGGAGTGAGTTTGATCAGTCAGGGTTTGGCTCGTAAAAGTCCTGTTCATTTCTGTTAGTTTGCTGACAGCTGAAGCACTTCTAAGGCTTGTACAGGCACAAAACTCTCCCTGTTGATAGATTAGCAAATACATTAGAAAATATCCGCACTCTCAGGAAGCATCTTGGTAAGAATAATCTAATAACAGAGTTTAAAATTCAGTTTTGTGTGCCACTAATGGGGAGCTGAAGCACAACAGCCTACTTCATAGAAACCAGATAATGTGTTCAGTGGTTTAAATTAATTCACTTTAGATGTTTGGGTCCATTTTAGATGCATTCAGTAACTATTGCAATGACAGATCCTTCTGAATTTGCTTTTTCCCCTTGGAAATGGCAGCTACAACACAAAGGTATTGCAGGTAGCCATCTAGCATAGATAACTGGTTAACGGGTTAAAGTTAAGAACAATCAAAATGTGTTTTTTCTCAGCCGATTGTGACCAAATCTGTCCTGGCTAAACCAAACATAGTGATTTACATAGCCTACTGTAGGTGCAAGCCTCTTCTACTGGCAGCTTCAAGTGTGGCCAGCTGGCATTCAAGTTTCCACTATGTTATCTTAAGTGGTTTCCACAGTGCTTAACTCTGTGTTTTAATTTGAAATTACGATACACCTCTTAAACCAGTAAGACAAAACTGGCAGGTCTTGGAATCTCCATTCATTCTTTAATACAGGTCAGATGTTTCCTGAGCCTGTTTCCCTGGGAAAACTTGTTTCCAGTTAGAAGAGGCTGTACTTTGATGGATATGCTTGAGTGAATGAATGCCGCGCTATGCAGTTAATCATTATAGCGGGCAGTGCAATAGCAGCCAGTGTGCTTGGCTGAATTAAAACCATCAAAGAAAATGGATGGCTTGAATGTTCAATGAACTCAGCAGGAAGAAAAGAGGGCAACAATTACACTGAGCATAACACTATTGTTAGTTGAAAACCATATACCTAATATAAAAAGAGGTTTGTCAGGATTGTTAAAATGATTTCTTATTTTCTCAATTAGGCCAATCTTGGTTTTAATTTGAACAATGGATTTTTAACTGGTTTCATGGGCCCGTCCATCCTGAAAGTCCCTAAACACATCAAAAGAAAACCCCCAAATCTGCAGTTGTTTCATTTTTCCACGATAGAAGCAAATCCTGGACCACTGAATACAGGCGTGTCTATGTCTACTGGCAGGAAGAGTTTTTTCCCCCCTCAACATCTCACTCCAGAGTGGGGGACCCTGGATAACAGTGTCTATGTTTTCCCTGTCAGCACTATTTGAACGTGGAGTGCTGTATTTGGCAAGGAAAGCATGCCACCGCCTGCCTGCTGTTTGTCATTTTAGGCAACGGGAGCACCGTCTCCCCCACCTCCTCAAGAAGCCAAGGGAGTTTTCAAGGGAACTGGGTCCCGTGTTTGAGTTCTGCTGGAGAAGAAATGCTCTCCACAGACGTCAGATCTGTCTGTGCCCAGCTGAAGCAATGTTAGTAAAGTTCTCTTCTCTTAAAGTGGATGAGTATTTCATTCTGCTTTGAACAATAATAGATGATTTGGCCACTTGGGGGCAGCACAAGATGTTAACACCTTAAAAAAACAGGCAAATGTGTTAGCAAACAGCTTACACACCCAGCAAATTGTGTATTTGCTGGGTGTATCACCTGATAACTGTAAGAACAGGTAGCACACACTGGCTTTATAAGGGCTTTTTCATTGAAAACAGTTACCTACTGCTGCTGAAAATTACACACACGCAACCTCTCACAGACATTTACAAACCGAGCTAGAACCTGTCTGGCCTAATTTAAGGTAATGAACGCTCAGTGTTGTAAATAAGTTATCAGATTTTTTTATTTCATTTATCTCAATGCATTATCTGAGAACAGAGGGCGGCACGTGGTGCAGTGATTGGCAGTATTGCCTCGCAGCAACAAGATTTTGGGTCTGGAGACCTTTCTGTGTGGGGTCTGCATGTTCTCTACAGGTACTGTAGCTTTCTCACACAGTCCAAAGACATGCAGGTGATTTCCCTGATATGAATAAGCGGTTATGGAAAATGAATGAATGACTTTAGGACAGTGAACAGGCAGTTATACTGGAATTACTTAGTGCGTGGAGACCCTGCAGCCAATCAGAATAGAGTATTCATCCAGACCGTGGTAGAAGAAGCGGTAAGAGGAGTCGATTAAGAAGTTAGCTAGCTTGCAAGAAACTGAGGAGTCACAACTTGAGAGGTTGAAAAAATTCCATAAAAAAGACACTTAACTCCAAGCTACAGATTGGCCAGTATCAGTTCAACAACAAGGCGTATAGTGCAGCTCCCAGGTGTGTCTGAAACTGTCTGAATAGCAGGGTGTTGGTGAGGAAACTCATTCATGCTCAGCAAACACTGCCTGTATAAATAATGTCTTTAAATAATATATTTGGTGTCGCACTGGCTGTGTTTCTCCTCATTCAGTTTCTTATCAGCTCAGCTTCTGCAGTGGCCTCATTGTTCTGCCTCCTTTGGCCACCCTTCAATAAGAAACCCACTTTCTGAAATATTACCATCTTGCAGATAAATATTGACCGCAGGTTACACCATCAGTTTGGCAATATCATTTTAAATGTTGTGGCTTTGTCAATTATTCATCGCAAATTCAGTTGCCAGTTGTAAAGATTCTTTATTATATCTTTCCCTCACAAGCAAAATAAATACAGATAACATTTCTACCATGTGTTATTTCCTTATCTACAAAATTAAATGACTTGAATTGAAAAGCAATTTCACTTCCTTAGCGGAAGGACTTGGTAAATGTTATCAGCTGTTTCTGCACAATGAGTTAAGTAGCTACAATCTGACCAGCTGGCACAGAGCAAAGCAGCTCTAGCAACATAAGGCAGACTGAATAAAACAAAGCCAAAAGAAAATGAGCAATTGTGAGTCAAGTGCATGCCTCTGAGACTCCTAGAACAGAAAAATGTACAGTATATAAATGTAGTCTTCTAAACAAGGGACTGTAAATAGTCCCAATGCTAACATTGATTCTGACAGGCAAAGGGAAGTGTCTGCCTGGTGTAGTCTAAACATGAAGGGTGGAGTATGTCTGCCAAAAGTCAAGATTACTTGTCAGAGCAAATACCTGTCATTCACTGCGAGTTAGCATCGTTTCCTCAGCTCCCTTTGTTTTTTTGGCCCGACCTTCTGTTTTACTGCTTTCACTGACATATTGCTGGTGTGGGTCAACAACACATCTAAAAAGTAAGGTGAGCTTTAGCAGCACTGAAAGACTTAAGGGTCACGAAAGTTACCTCAAACAACATAACAGATGTGCAGTTTGCATTCAAAAAGTGAAAACTACAGCAGAATCACCTTAACCCAACCAATGTTTCCCTAAAAGCATGGTTTTATATACTTAAATACCTTTATCTAAAATGAGGGAGGGTGTCAAAGTAGCACAGTGGTAATTTATGCGCCTTTTGCATTGCATGCCAAGGCAAGCAAATGGATTTATCTCCTAAGCTATGTAGTATAAAAAACTATGACAGTCGTTTGATCTTCTGTAAATATTGGCAGGAATGATCATCATTCTTATTGTTGTTACAGAACTGATTCCCCTTAAAACAGAAGCTTACTTTAATAAAGGGCTGGGATCAAGCTGAGGCTGTGAAACCTTGCCAGCATGGCACTGTTTTTACACAGACCTCAGTTGTCCTTGAGTGTTGGTTTGTCTTATGGCAACTGGAATTCCGCCGGACTAAAAATCTTGGCAGCGAGATGAGTTGACCTTGGATACCATCTCTGGAGGGAATGTCTGCATGGCTTGGCAGATGTCATCACCTCCTATCAGAGAGGTATTTCAAAGTGTCATGTAATGTCTCTACTCTTCAATTCACTGGGTTTCATGGGCATCACTGTGCAGTTGACTGAC
Source organism: Larimichthys crocea (assembly GCF_000972845.2). Taxonomy (NCBI): domain Eukaryota; kingdom Metazoa; phylum Chordata; class Actinopteri; family Sciaenidae; genus Larimichthys; species Larimichthys crocea. Next base: position 1,548,417 of record NC_040011.1, on the reverse strand, counting down.
ACGGAGCTTGACCCAGATCAAATACAGAAGAAATCCACAGCTGTGTCTTGCATGATATTATAGCATAAGAGTTTCTTGGTAACACTGTACAATGAGGTAGATGAATGGTCTCATCCTGAGCTCCTCCTGTGTCCTTGGACAAGACACTGAACCCCAAATTGCTCCTGATGGACAATCCAGCACTGTGTAGTGAGTGTAAATGAGCGGCAGTTTGTAAAGCACTTTGGACAAAAGTGTTATGTAGGTGCATCTATTTAAAATAGTTATCTGTCTATGAAACATGTAAAGTAACAAAGTTAATTCTAGTTCATGAATATCTCCTGAATAACTTAATAACTGTGTAATGATCATACATACTGGCCATTAGCTCTATATCAGGTAAAAAATGAAAATGGATCAAGAACCATTCTTTTTTATGCATACTTTTACTTTGTTTTTCCCCTTCTGGTCCTTCAGACATTCACTGCATAATAGCAGCACATTGTGCAAAGAAGACCTTTATTTAACAATCCTCCCAGCAGGAGCATATTTTCTTTCAAAATAATGTTTTTCTCATCTCTAATCCTTTCATCCAAGAATTCCACAAAAACACAATGTAGCCACATAGCTTGATAGCAAAAAAAACACACACTGTCTCAAACTCGCCACTGTGGCAGACTCCACAAACTCCACTGGTTTCACTTCACTGCTTTGTGCCTCCCTTCCTGTTCATTACGATATGAAGGCTGCCGCATGTGTGAAATCGTGAGCTACTACATTCACCAGATGCAGCAGAGACATTTCATGGTTATCAAGCACCATCATTAATGATGCTAATTTTAGAAAGCAGCTATGAGAGCTACTGATGTGTGAGAAGCCTCATACAGTTAGGGATACACATTGGACACTTCATTGCAGACGCGATATAAATGCCTGGTTTGAGCATTTGAAAGAAAAAGAAAAACGAAGATGCAACTATAATTACAGAATTTTACTGACTTCAGAACCTTACTGTGCAAAAAAAAAGTGCGTGCTGTGCTTACAGAATGTAATAGGGCAGATTGTGCCTTGGAATGGGCTCAGTTAAACCCAGATAATTATCTTAAAATAATCTTTTCTTAATAACGTAATGAATGCCAAAACATATTTAAAACCTCTTCTTGTAAGCCACTGAATGGACTTATACTTAGCTACTGCTCAGTGTGAGCTCAATCAGATCTTAAGGTAAGGATTTACAGGTAATCTATGGCAACTTGCTTGTCAGGTGAAATGTTGGTTAATTTCTCATATATTACATATTGAGTGTATGCTATAGTAACTTGTAAGCTCTGTGCACTGGCTACAGCAGGTTATAATGTTAGTTTACATTATTTAGTATTTATTTAAGTCGATACAGTTCTAGTGAGGACTGGGCTTCTCAAAAAATAACCCTTTGAACCCTTTAATGTGATCAATAAGTAGTTATTTAGTATTTAGTATTTAGGCTCAATACTTATAAAAGTATAGTAGTTTCTGCAGTGCAGCCTCGTGTCCTTCAGGTTTGAAATACTGAGCTTGTTTGGCTTGCCAGAGCTCATTTCTGCATAGTGAATGTAAATCTTGCTCATGTAACACGGGGTGCGACCCACATCCCTCCAAAGTTTATACAGTGGCATTTTTCTTACTTTCACTTCCATTACCTAAAATACTTATAATACTAACACATAAGTCATGCATGTCCATGGAAATAAAACAACCACTGTGTCTTTTTTATGTGCCATTGGAGGAGAGTGAGAACCAGAAGCTATTAAATGGAGATGTGAAATATCCCAGCTCTAATGCATTTAGGGGGAGAAATAAAAAACACACCTGTCCCAGTAATCATCGGAGCAGCGCAGTCCCATGCTGGCTGGATTATGTCACCTAGCACATGGTGAGATGTGATATACGACACTGTGCCAGTGGCATACAGAGACGGTAACCCAATCACATATACTATTTTGAGAATGTATGGCTTTTCCCAAAGCACAAATAGGTTATCGGTGCAGACTGGATACGCTGTGCCATGGCATGCTTACACTTGGATCCTCATGGGAGGGTATCCATTACTATGGCACAAATGGAATGAAAATGCACATTAGCTATTAGATCTTATGACTGACTGGAATGATTTTGCCAACTGTGTGCGCATTTGTTTGTGTGTAGCTACGCTAAACAACACCCACAGCAATCTCCATTTAACTAAATAAGAGTGAAATTACCTCTTACTCCAGTCAGCTTCTCTGTAATACAGGAATGTCTGTCCTGCTGGAAAATGTTTTGTCTTGGAGCTACAACGTCATATTCCATCACTCTGGTTTCTTCTACTACGGGTGATCTGGATTTTTACTCTACTGTAACACTCACTAAAAAAGGACAGATGGTACAAAGGTTAATAGAGGACATACTTTAGTATGCATTTAATGATTTTTTAAACATCTGTTTTGACAGTGGATGTATATCCTGACACTTGACACATTCAATTCCAAGTTGTTCATTGAGAAAACTCTGGTGGTGAATATGATACAAGGTGAGATCTGTAACTTTGTTGCAATGTGAGGAGCTGCTGTCCTTGTACAATGAAAGAAATAACTTGGCAACGCGTGGCGATTTACTGGAAGGGTGCATTTTATTCATTCAGCAGTCCTGTAACGAAACATACACACTCCTTCCTGTAAGTCAGAGATGTCCAGTTGTTTTTCACATTTTAGTTCTCTTGTTACTTTGACATCTAGTTGACTGCCGAAGTCTAGTGCCAGTCCGTACTATGAGTAGCTGATTTGTCTTTGTGCACGTTGCCATGCTCAATGTCTGTAAATGTATCCTACTTGATGAATAAAAGGGAATCTGATTCTGGTGGTTAGGCACGTCTTGCAGAAGTGTGGAGAGGAAAAGACTCAGTGCCCCGATGTTTTATTTCAGAGTAAAGGTTGAGGCATACAACACATGACGAATTCAGTCAAGAGTTGAAAATATAGGGGTGTTTAAAAAAAGGATCTGGGATTGCACATTGGGAATAGATGTTGTATTAAGAGGATACCAAATAAGATTAGAACTGGAAGTAATGTGATATAAGCTAATTGTTTTTTCCATGGCTGCACCAAAGCAGGAAGTATTAGGCAGTAGGGCATACAGTCATTTGGTTGTAGGTGGGATGCATTTTGACTGCACTGTTCAGAAACAAATAGTAATGAATGAAGAGTCTTATCAGAGAGGGTTTGGCTTGTTAACATGCGTTTCTCAGAGCAGACATTTTGACATGTCGTGGCAGGAAAAGCACAGGTGTAACTAATAAGCTTAATTATGGCTCTGCTCCATTTAGGTGTGCCAGTAAACCGTGCCAATGTGCCAGAATACAAAACATAAGGGTCCTAGAACTTGCAAAACTAAATGCAGTGCAGCTCTCATTGATGTTTTTACTCAGACCTGTGACTGACAAGTGAAAATGAGGACTGTGAGAAAGGTCTGTTTAGTGCTGTTGGTGACATAACATAGTGTCAAATGGTGGGAAAAAGTCCTGTGTTATTTTGTGTAAATTCAGGGTTATTCAATCTTGAATAAATGTGTTTAAAGATTGGATTTTCTTCTGGAATGAGTGTGGAGAGAGTTTGTGTTTCCATCGAGGTGATAATTAACATGACATAAACTGGGCAGTGTGCCACTCAAGTCAGTAACAGACATTTGGAAAAGGAAAACATTATTGATTAATTCATTACATTGTGTTTTCAGCCTTGGCATATTTGCTGTATATTAATGTGTGTTTGTTCTACATACAGCTGCTGTCTTATGTGTTCTGTCAGCAGTTTAATGTTTGGTGTTAAATCTCAGTTATGAAACATAGTATGTCGAGGGCTTTTTTTCATCTGAAGGTGATGCTTTTTAAGCGTGGATAATATCTACCTCAATCAAACATAACTCACATCCCAAATATTTAGGTTTGCATTAATTCATCATTGTGCACTGTAAACAAATGCTGTTGATTTATCCACTTGTTGAGCGCCACCTACAGATAGTCAAGTAAAGAAGAAGACGTGATAGAGACGTTCATAGTGGTGATCTGTAAGAAGGGCAGTACAAACTTGCAATGACAAGCACTAACTGCTCAGATTACATGAATATGTTAGATTCCATTGCAGAACATCACTTTGAAGCTATATGAAATGGACTGACCAGAATGTTAAACGTGTTACTGTCTCTCTTTATATCTCTCCAACACTTTCTTCACTCCATTTTCTTCTTCACAGGAAAGATTGTGTGATAACAGCTTGGAAAGACACCTTCTGAATGAGTAATGCTGAGAGAAAGACAGACTCTGCAAGAAGAGCATGACAAGTTACCGACCGGTTAGCAGAGAAGGTGTTAATCCCCTTCTTCCTCTGTCTCCTCCTCCTCCACCTCCTTCTCCCTCAATATCATAGCAGCATCTGTTCAGCTGCCTCTAATTAGGGCTTTTACAGATGACAGCATTAAAATGGGCCCCGGAACCACGCCAACTGATGAGACGCCATTGACAAGGCAGATCTTTCATGCACACAACTCTGTTTGACAAAATCTATCTTTCATTTTCTGCTTTGACAGCCAAAGTTTGTTCAGCACTTTGTCTGCCTTCACACCTGTTGACAGGCCTCAACTGAGACTGAGAGAGTTGGCTTGTTTTTTGGCCTAATTTGCAGCATTGGATGCTCGAGGTGATGGATTTTCTCAGGCATATCATCGACATGCTTGCATGCATGCTGTGAACATAAAACATTTTTCAACACTCTATTGCTGCCAGTATTTCTATCATGTTGAACAGAGTGAATTCATCACAGAACTTAACTTACGTAAATTTTATTTACACATGAACACATTTACACAGGAACCCACGTTAGTTCCTTGTTACAGACAGTTACATGTCTACAACCCAAGCATTTTGTGAACAACTGTATTTTCCAAATATACAAGCTTGTTTAGCTCAGTTGGTAGAGCAGCCGCCCCATGTGCAAAGGCTCAGTACTTGCTGCAAAAGCCCAGGGTTCATATCTGACCTGTGGCTCTTTCTCGCATGTCATTCCCTGTCTCTCTCTTCCTTCCCGCATTCCTGTCACTCTTCAGCCGTCTCTGTCAGGAATAAGTCCTGAAAATGCCAAAAAAATTATCTTATAATAATAATAATCTAGTTCTAAAGTTGTCCAAAAGGTTTGTTGTCTAAGTTCAAGGCCTTTAATCTTGACGGAATGTGGCTAGATATTAGATTTTTGTTCTGGAATGAGTTTCCATGTGTTTCCATCAAGGCGATAATTAACATGACGTAAACTGGGCAGTTTGCCAATCAAGTCAGTAACGGCCAATACAAATTAAACTGATATGACCATACTACAACTTGAGTTCATGTCTTATGTCATTAAACATTTAAGATAACTACTATTTTAAAATGCCTCAAATGATTTAGAGTGAAACAAATCAAACAAATGATGATATACTGAAGGCTACCATGTGATAGACATAATTTGTAGTGGATACAGTTGCTTGAAGGGTATATAAAAAAGGGCATTGTCCTCATTCACTGCCAAATAAAGGCTATTGTGAACTGGGTGTGAGTTAATAGGTAAGATAACTACCATATGAATTCTCCATGATGGGTTATGACTATAATCACCCTTTAAAAGAGTTGTTAAAAGATGAGTAATATAAGTAGCCCATGTTTTCACAACACAGATGAGTCATCTTAGCTCAGGCGATTTCTCATAATTGGCACATATAACTCTTTTGCAGCTATTAAATGATAATTTAGCAGTTCTCATCAGGTCACTTATTGCCCGTTGCACTGAGAATTACATCACACATTGTTAAATCATGAGTAATAATTACAGCACTAACAAAAGGGTAAACACAGAAGCATTAATAATGGGAAAAATTAGCAGCTAATTGCTATAATTAATAGACCATTGCACATTTTATATTGTGCATGCGTCATAACTGACTGTGACACCACCATTAATGAAATTTGTTTCACCTGACAGGTCAAAATGTCTGCTGTCTGCCAAACTCTGAACAAAAAACAGGTCATTCCTGAATGTGGACTTGCTCGCAGCTAAAAAGACACAAGATCAGGAACAGAAAGCCAGGCTCACACTGTAGGACTTTTAGGAGTTTAACCCTGATGCAGCCCTCTTAATATTGGTGGAGAAATCTGGTCAAGAACTTTGGTTCGTGCCAATCTTTGGTCCATATTATGTACCCAGACGCAGCTACATATCCACTTTCCTCAAGCATCGGAGAAAGGTATCTGTTTTATAACTATCTATCTCAGGAGGTAATTACACGGCTATTGTTCCTTAAATGCAGCTTCATGAATATTTATTGATCCAAAGATAAAATAAAGCTTTTAGTGGCTGGCTGTGTGCTTCCGTTATTTGTTCATGTTTTTCTGATAACAACTGCATCAAACAGCAGGGATATATTTAGAGGCAAATGGACACACATAATTGAAAGGCTTTTTTATGAGCTGTTAGAGAGAGTCAGAGAGCAATGCTGATAGGCCTTTTGTCAGTTGGACAGTCAGAGGCTTAATGTCCTGTGTAGACTATTAAAAGGGCAAATTGGGTGCTGAGTGTCTCTATTTATTTGTCATTTCTCAAACAATTCCCCAAAATGAGAGGGTGGGGGAGAGTGAGAGGGGTAACATCATTACAAGTCACATCAAATCAAACTCTATTTTTTTTTTATCCAAAAGTACAAATCACAATTTGGCCCAGGCATCTTTACAAACTATACAGCATGCAACACCCTTTGTCCTTAGACCCTTGACTTGGGCAAGGGAAAACTCAGCAAAATGAGGGATTACTTAAAAGGTCAAGAATATAATGTAAAATTTACCATGTTCTATTTACAGAATATGGCAGAAATGTAATATAATATGCATAACTAGGTTTCATCATGGTGTAATCAGATACAAATGACTTTGTTTTTGTTACCTCAGAATGAGCCTCTACAGATATCGAGTCCGACAGATACCCAGAGTCCACCATGGTGAACTGCCATGTTTCTACTGTTTCACAGTGACCATAGTTTCTCCTTGGTGGACCCTACTAAATCGGTCACACTGGTCCTTTAAAATAAAATTCATCCTGTGCAAAAAGAAACTAATGGTTTTAAAGGTAATCACATCGACTCTAGAGAGAGAGAGATTGAATAACATACCACCGACTTTACTAGATGTGAGTGACTTTTACAATTACAGCTGCAGGTATTTTAATTTAGTTGCAGGAGGTGTTTATACAAAGCAGACAAATGAGAATCACTTTTGTTTGCCTTAATAAGTCGCATGGAATTAGACTGCAGAGGCAGCCAATTATTAGGTCAGTGATTCAGACAGAGTGCAACACAAAAAAGTCACTGAATCCACAGCTTCATCTTGTGTTCAGTAATTACATCGAAGAGTAATGTCCCACTTTTACTTGAGAATACAGATTTAACTGGCTTTTCATTACAGTTCATTCATTCAGCATGATAAGTCTGCCCAAATCAATCAGTAGGGAGTGATAAATTTCTGCCTTTGACGTGAGCAGGCATTGAGCAAACAGGAAAACTGCAGTGGAGGTGGCCATGAGAAGTTAATTCTTTTCATATCCATATGAAAGTTTCTGTAAATCATCGACATTCAGAGGAACCAACCATAACACTTGCAAGGGTCAAAGCCATAGTACTGATGTAAAATCTTTATGTTTATATCTTGTTTGCATTTGATAGGAACGGTGAGAGACAGAGGGAGGGGAGAGTGAGATTAAGTGTTTCTCTCTTAAAGATTTGAAGTTTCAGAGTTTTGCTGGTCCTGACTTTGCTTTCAAAAATGTGTTTACACTCCAATGTATTCTTTAAACAATGCTTAAATAGTTATTGAAATCATTCCGAAACCCTTAGATGAATAGATCCATCGGAACTGGTCTGTGAGCAGCATTGCAATTATACAATAACTGTATTCCCCTCTTTGGGGAATTAACCTGCAGACACTAAGTCACTGCCCTTGCCTACAGACGTTTCCCCTCAGAAACATCAATTTTCCCATTTTCTAATCCTCAAATTGCTACTCATGTCAGCTCTGAAGAGCCAGGTACAAACTTGCTTGGTTTAGTAAAGCCAGCCCTTTGGCAAGTTGTTATGCTGGGATGTATGCACAGGCATTGTTCCCTGCAGTTTGAAGGGCATGCATTTGGTTTTGGCATTCAAGCTTTTGACCAGGAGGTGGTCACTTTGAATCTTGTGAGAACTTTTTGGCTGGGTAATAGACACACTTCTCACCTCTTTCAGCAACTGCCGTCATGGTGTCATTTGACCAAAGCAAGTAACCGTGGCTGTAGTGGGTAGCAACAGGTCCATATCTGTTTAAGCGAGAACAGGATGTTACAGGAAAAGAGCAGTTGTGCTCGGCAAATCCTCCCTTGGTAAATAGAGGTTGAAAGGAATATACTTTCATTACCCTGGGTTCTGCACTGCAGCTCCTCTTCTCTAGACAGCTGGGCCAAAAGGTTATGAAGGCTTTGGTGGGGTGGCAGTAATTAGAGATCCAGGGCAACCCACTTGAAGAAATCAATCTGAAACTGGAAGAAGAAAAAGAGACCAGAGAATTTTACTCTTGAACTGCTACAATTAAAATGTTCTTTTACATGTCTCATTGTCTGATGCTTTGGATTAATCATTCACAGTTGCCACAGCTGAAAATCTTATCAGACATTTGAAAGCTGCACCCATTTTCTTGATTTTGATTTTCGTGAAAAGGGTTGTTCAGAAGTTATGTTTGCTGTGTAAATTGTAGGATTCTCTAGAAATCTAGACAGCTCTTCTTTATAGATGACTATTATATAGGGGCTACAATGCTTAGTACATTTTATACAGGGAGCATTGGGAGGTCTACGCAATGCTACTTGGATTTTCATGATTTAAGATGAGATTAAAGTAATGGGACAAAGGGATGAAGATGTGTGAAGACAAACTGAATCGCTATGTGAATTTGGCCATAATCCAAGTTACAACCTAAGCTTTACTGGCTTTCCAGCACAGATATGTGTGGTCCCAGATCAATTTAGAAATTATTACTTGGAAACATCATTGACCTCTTCCAAGCTGTTCATTGCACATTTGAGTGTTTCTGTCCTGGAGCCAGGGAGCTACAAAGTGAATTGTAATCAGCTATCAATCCTCTCAGCTACATTCACTGTAAAACCTGCATCTTTGATGGGTCTAAATCGTAGTGTCTGGACCTGGTATGGCAAAGCTGTCTTCCAATCTGGTTTTCCACAGATCAGACTGTAATTTTCTCCAAACATCCAGCTGTCCAGCTCACAGATGTGACTACAAAGCAGCCTGAAGCTTCCGTCCACAGCTGTGGAAAGAAGTTTAAAAAAGACGTGGTTCATCTGTCAACGTCAGGTTTCCAACCAGAAGAGGAGGTTAAGTCCATCTTTCAATGTTTGTGAGAAACATTTCACAGTCCTTTTACTTTTTTTGTGCTAGACCATCAGTCCAACCACTTAACAATAATTAACTTCGATACTGATTCTGAGTTTGACAGCTGACAAGAAAATTGAAGCTGGGGTCCCTGCATTAATTAGACAGCAGGCCTTGATTTTAATTAAAGACAGAAACAGAGGGTCTTGTACACTGTTATAACTTGTTGTGTGTACATAAAGTAAAAAAACACACACACATGAAACATATTTGTGCAGATATTATAGGATATTTACTCATTATTGACGGCTTTAGCAACAGTTTTGGTTCTTTATTTATAGTCTTCTTGTTTTCTTGGTTGTTGCTTTAGTGTTTTTACACGGTAAAGATCCCTTGTTAATCTTTGTCAGTGGTCTTGTAATTTCTTTGTCGCTGAAAAGTTCTACTGGTGCAACACTTTTCATTTGCTGTAGTAGCTATATCTCCCTTTTGACACTTATTCATTTCTTTTTTTAAATCAGTGTTGATGCTGGAAAACATCTGTTTTTTCTAATACAAATAAGAAAGACTGCATTGGGTTTGCCTGGAATTAGTGGCATACTAAAGGACAAATACTGAGGTTGGATGGATTTGTCCTTCATTTATGGCTGATTTTGGTGCTGATATCATGTCTAAATCCAGGCTCAGGGGCTCAGACACAAAATACCACAGGGTCAACTAATAGACGGCTGTAGTGAAAAGACTGACACTCAATCTTCCTTTTTCTGGATGCCAAACACAAGTGTGGGCACTAATTAGAGGCCCCAAGAAATCATTCAGGGGCGTGGAAGCACTGCAACCTGAGGAGAAGCTGTTGTGTGGTGACGAGTTTCAGTTGCTCCTCTGGACGGGCCAAAGCCTGAGGGGTTGAAAGACTTCAGTTTAGCTTTGGTGTGTCTGCTTTTCACACAGCATTGCATGTGTTTGAACACTATAGTGCATTCACTATCATTAGCAGCCTGCAGCTGTGGCTTTATAAAGCCTTATCACAATTTGTAATCATTACTCAGATAACACTTGCATTGCATTAAGGGTACATTTCATAGCAGTTATGGAAGTTAAATCCTTCATGGGCTTGAGGGCTTTTTATGTTGTTCAACTCTGGCTATTTTTAATTGAAGAATTAACCATATATATTCTATCATTTTTGCAATATATTGTAATGGTCATAATGTTAGCAGTTAAAGCAGTACTCTACTTTACTGTTTGTTATAACAGAAAATGAAACATACCTGGCATATGTCGTTGGACATCTGTTCTGTTGGCAAATATAAACACATAAACATATACCTAATATGAACCCTCTGTGGGAAAGCTGTAAATAGAATATGACTGTGTATACATACACATGCACACTCACACACAAACTAGTGGTATCAGGTTCAGTCACCTGATATAAACTGCAGATGTTTTGCTTTGCCTCTGCAGCAGGTGTCAACAGATGTCCCCCCTGCCCACTTGGCCAGGTTGACCTCTTGGTTAGAAAGAGACCACCCTTCTGTCTGTGAGTGCAGCAACCCCCACTAGAAATTATCTGCTCTGCTAAAGTGTTCCTGAGCAGGTCGTTACTAGCTGGCCCCCTGCATGGTTGCTGACGTGGCCTCCCTGTGGATAGAAGGGCAAGAAAATTAAGTATTTCATGGCAGGATCAATAAAGTATCACATAATAAATGTTACGACACAGCAAAACCCCAGGGTTCAGTTCTTTCTGTACTGGAACTGATTGTATTTCTTATGACCTTTGACCACTGACCCACTCTAGCTTAAAAGACTTTCACGGGTCATAAGTGTCCACCTGTTGATGAAGGAAGCTGAAGTTTAAGATGTTTAGAAAGTGAAGTAAACAGAGAAAGGAGCTGTGGCCTAAACTGAAAATGCAACATTATTTGTGGGATGTTTTTGCTTTTGTAGATGTAAAACATTTACAGTTTATTTGAGATCCCTGCTATTGTTTGTACTAATCAGTCCACAAAGATATCCTGTCCTCTATGACCAGTGGTGTAACCTATTTGTCATGGGTCCAGATTCATACAACTGAGGTGGATTATGCTGTAAAAGTTTGTTTTGTATTGACGTCCTTCAGTGTCAATGCAAAATTGCAAATGTAATGTTTGGAACCATGATTAAAATGCATCGCTGAATAGTATTCATACTGAAACCACGTTTTGTTCTGGAACCTATGTGGTTGTGTTGCAGTTGTGGGTGACTCTGTGTGTATATTCTTAAGAAAGATAGGTATACATTGTGATATTTACTTGCCAACATGGGAACAATGGATGCACTGAAACAGTGACTTGGCCAATTTCAGTGACGCGGCTTGTCTCCAAGCCAACCAGTCAAGATAGTTAACTGTTCAAGTATCATCAGTTATCATCATTTATTTATTAGTGGGAAACAGCGTCCATTGTTCTGTTCTAGTAAGACTTGAGGTGAGTGAAGCTGTTTTGCTAAAGGGCACTTCAGCAGCTCTTCAGCAGTATTCGCAGTTATTGATTGAAAGAGTGATCAATATTATCTGTGAAATTTCTCCCATGAGATTGCCTCTAATCACTGGGTCGGATAAACTAGATTATGCAGCTTTGCCCGTGCTATCAATCAAACTGTATTGGATTTAAATAAATACACACTTTAATAAAAATATGTATCATGATATATAAAAAACACACACATTGGATTCAAATATACAGTAGACACTGACAAACATAGAGAAAGATATTAGTCACACCATATATCTGCACTGACTAAATGATCCTTCACTGCGACCTAACATACAGTGCAAATGGACATTTTAGTGTCTTGTAATATATTTTACATAATATGTGCGTTCAACAAAAATTAAGTTCCTGAGTCAAGTTTCTGTTTATGGGGAGTTATCTCCTGTACATCACCAGCTCCTGCTATCTTCTCACCCTCATTTCAGCGACCTCTACAGGCAATTTGAGTGTCAAACCTTCTTCCTCTACAGCCCAACACACAGGAGCATATGCCTGGCAGACCCATAGGGTCCCATGCAGTCAAATGATTGTATAATGGTATGAAAGATTCTCATGGCGTGTTTCAGACCCTTTCTTTGCCCAACTAACTGTAAACCCAAAAGCAATAAATATTCTTAGCAGGGTCGGGAATTTACTGCACCTGTAGTAACCACTGCACCGTCTTAATAAGCAGCAGATGTGGCAGTGACTGGATCAAGCCTGAAAAGCATGCATTAAAAAAAAAGGGAATTCTTTGTTAGATATAGTTTCATCATCTGACCAAAGCTGCTTCAACTCTGTTGCTCAGGGCCTCACATTCGTTTTGATCAGCAGGTAACAGGGTTGGCATTAAAAACAATTTGGATTTAGTGTCACTGTAACTCGACTATCAGTTACCATACAGGAAATAGCTGTCGTGAATGGTTATCTATGATCCATGAGTCTTTTAGGAGAACACTATGTAATAATATTTGACCAATCTTTAGCCTATAATGTGTGAAAATAACAAATCTGCCAGTTTCCAGAGAAAATACAAACCTTATAGCAGTGTAATCCATTCTAATTTAATCTGACCTGAATGGTATGAGAATTTTTCAACACATTTTTTATGTATTTAATTTTAGGCAGGACCAAATGAAATGGTAAATAATGGCTGCTCCACTTCAAAAGTATCTTGTCTGACCTCATATTTCAGGCAGGCAGGCGTAAATGTTCCTAGTCTTTGCAGAAGAAAAGCAAAGTTCACGTCCACTATATCATGCAGCACAACCACCAGATAAACGCAGAGGCTAAGGGCCTATGTAGTGAGACACTGTAATGATATCTTGTGAAGAAAGATGAATTTAGTGAGCCTAACAGAAGCCAGAGTGAATGCTTTTCATTCCTCCCACTGCTTTTTTATGAGATGCATGCAGCATTCCAGACAAAGCTGCTGCTTTCATTAGTTAATCTCTACTTGAAGGCATCTAACATTAATAAATGCATCTGGGTATGCATGCACGTCTGTGTGTCAGTGTGTATATGGGATTTGTAAGTGTCTTTTGTGCACATTTGCTAATGCACAGCACTGTATACACTGAGCTGCATTATTGGTGAGCACTGTTTTATATCACTCTTTTACTGCTATTATAATTTAGTTATTGTCCTCACTAGAAGTAGTGATGGCAGTATTGAGAGTTGTCCATGGTTCTCTGCATGTGCATTCCACTTTTGTTTTGGCAGGGGAAAGGTTAATGTTTAACAGCATGAATGGTTCACCCTCTAACGTGTGAACAAAGCACAATGGCTGCACTGTATAGGCTCCTATTTATTCAGAGTCACTTCCTCCCTTAATAGTCAGCTCTACTTTCCTCACAGAGGAAAAAAGTAGGTCAAGGAAAAGTCATGTTTGAGGTAATTTACTCTAGGGGACCACTTCTCTGATCATTAGATGACATTGGTTAACCCTGAGAGTGAGGTCATTTTCAAGTCAAAGTTACACCCAGAATCCAGCCCAACTGGTAGCGTGTCTCTGTATTTTAAAGTGCACAGAGGGTAAATTGGAGAGGGAGGACATCAATGGGCAGGTCGGAAAGAGAGACACATGAAAAGACAGCATTGTTTATATAAAAAAAAAGGTTGATAAAAAGGTTCAGAAAAAAAGGAAGGAAGCTGGTTTATGGTCTTGTGGATCTTGCTTTAAACAAATATTGGCTGTCAGCTGATGTACTCTGAAGGTGAACGTTCTTTTTTTTTTCTTCTCTTTGCTTTGATGCAAGAGAACAAAAGATCCACAGCAAAGAATCACTTGGATGGTTCATTCTTGATCTTCTCACACAAAGACCTGAACCGAAGAGGAATGTGAACACATTGTTCGCCCACCTACTGCAATTACTTGTGATGAGTGTGTTAGGATTACGCAGGATATCTGCAGATTTTTTGGATTAAGTGTGATTTCATCCATGCAGATCTCTGGAATACCTTTTCATCAGGACCTAATGCTTTCATGTCAAGACCTTTTTTTTTTCCTCTTCTTTTTCTCCTTTCTCCGCAAATTTTCTGTTTACGTTCTTCCATTAATTATAGTCTTAATAAAATGTATTCCAATCATTATTTAAAAGATTTTCCCAAGTATTAGTTTACAAAGGAGCCATTATTTATACTTGTGTATACTTTTTTTGGCCACTTCTATTAGTACCATATGAACATCATATCACACATAGCATACATCTGGGCATATGTATTAAAGAACCATATATATTTTTTCACATTATTTCTTGTGTACTTTATGAGGCTGTATGTTGGAGCTCACAGTAATGGAGATGTAATTAAAAACATGTCATCATGATAGAGGACCAAGCTTTAATAGCATGAAAGCTACCGGCTTGTTTCCTCCTGAGCCAGCAAATGAATATAAAAACAGTCAATCAAACCTAGCATGTTGCTGCTACTTGCACCAAAGATTAAAAGAGCAATCAGCCATTTTTTTTGCATTACTTACTGAAAAGAAATCAGTGAAATATTGACTGCAGGGACACAAAGTTTGGTAGATTTATTTGGATAGTCTTGAGTCCACAAAATATGGCTCTAAGTGTTTTTATTTTAAATACAATAATAGATAAAGTGTATTTTTTCTGGCCTTAAGGAGTGCACAAATTATTTAGCACAAGCTTACCCCGAAGAAGGTGGCCCTTATTTGGTGAGACAGTTGGTACTTGAGGCCAAACTCTTCACACAGTTATGAAAGAGTCTGTTCATGGAGAAGTCATGCCCGGGCTTTGTTTTCCTTTGCATCTGGCACACTGTCATTCAATCTTTTCCCATCTGGCTCACCACCAAACCCAAATGAAAACATCAAAGTGGTATCCATAATCTGAAGTAATTGTTTTTAAAGAAAGCGTCACTGTTGTTTTATCTACTTACTCTATTTGATAGACAGCATCAGTAAGGGTGCCAAGTGTGAAAATCCGGATGTCGTCAAGTTACATCTTGAAATGCTGCTTTCATTGGATCAGAGAGAGAGAGAGAAATCTTGGACACATTTCTACCAGCAATAAAAAGCAAACCACAAAAGTAAAACGGAAAACCAGAAAACTAAATTTATTGACGCTATACTAATTTTTGGTAAGCCTACAGGTAGATTTTATGTTAAGAAAACCACGAAAAAAGCAATTTCTCACGTTAAAAATGACAACTAATATCAACAATAAAGCATAAATCTAACCTGTTTTTGCTTGCCCATGTATGTAAGCTAAGCAAGCAAACACGGTCATGTTGGAACTGATCTTTCATTTTTTTACTTTTAATTTTTTCATACTTTTAACACTAAATATAGTGTGTGTGTGTGTATATATATATATATATATAGAGAGAGAGGGAGAGAGAGAGAGAGAGAGAGAGAAGCTGGCTCTACCAGTGACAGTTAACATTTCAGCCTGCCTCTGCCTATCTCTTTCTCAAATCAAGGACACATTGTTTCAGAAAACAAAGGATCCGAGTTGTTATGTATGCCCTGTGAGAGTGTGACACGCGTAGCAACAGGGGAGCGAACTGCCAGCTCTCTTTGAACTGTTACTGACTTTAAATGACCAAAACACAGTGAAAGACAGACAGCACCCTGCTGAAGTTGGTTTCACTTCACTCTCACTTATTTTCAGTGACCACTCCTTCAGACAGATTTGTTTTCATTGGACCCATCCTGAGAAACTCGGTTGCTGTGGAACTGTTATTCGACATTATACAGGGTGAGCACATGGCACAAACTTAACCTGTCTGTGTTTTTGTTTCTGCTGTGAGCAAATAATCTCGGAATGAATCGCCCTGTTGGGTATGAATCACATCATTAAATCAAAGTTATGGCAAAATAAAGAGCAATCTAGCTCAAAATGTGTTTTAAATATAAATTTGTCTATATGAGTTGCACTAGGGAAATGGTTACTCATCCGTTTAATGCACTGACAAACTTCCAGCAGCACACTCCTGCTCCTGAGCACATTAAACCCCTGCTGGTTCCTTTGACGGCTGGTTGTACTGGATTGGTTTATGAATACTGAATGATCATCAGTCGTACAAAAATAAATACTGCCGAAACAAATTCATGATTGGCTGAGGATAGGATAAATTTATCGCTGTAATCTCTGTGAAAGTGAGTCATCAAATTCAACACTGCACATCATAATCATATTAAAAAAAACAAACAGTGCAGCCTTCTGTCGTCTCAAATGTTTGTCTCAGTTTTATATTTCATTAATTTATTTTTGTATTACATAGCACGGTGTTTCTTT
Source organism: Larimichthys crocea (assembly GCF_000972845.2). Taxonomy (NCBI): domain Eukaryota; kingdom Metazoa; phylum Chordata; class Actinopteri; family Sciaenidae; genus Larimichthys; species Larimichthys crocea. The sequence goes on along the minus strand of NC_040011.1, from coordinate 1,531,718 downwards.
ACGGGACTAACTAAGAACGCTGCTCTCTCAAATGTAGCTACAGCAATACAATATATTGTGAGAAATTATTTTGTCATACCAAAGTATCGTCTATTTTAGTGCTACATACAGTGAACCTCCATGGTGAATTTGGCCATAAGAATTCTACATGTGCATTTCACATGCAGATATGTAAAATGAGACATGTAGTCCAACTAAGAGAGCAGTTATCTTACTATCTTTAATATCCTTTCACTTATGGACTTCCTGTTTTCTTCTGCATCCAGTTCTTGTGTGCTAAGCTATTTGCGCCCATATTTCTGTGTAGTACTTCAGACTGTGAAGACATTGATGGCCCTGTGTATTACTTACATACATTTGATTTATTATTTTTGACCTGGTGAATTGAAAACAGTCCTGTAGTCAACATGGCTCCAGGGTGTTGTCATTGCAATCGTTGTGAGGCGCAGGTGGAAGTATCCTGGCAATTTTTCTCCTGAAGGTGACGGGGCCTGATGGAGCCTCGTGGGACTGAGTGCAGCACTTGTGACTGTTTGATTAAATCCTGCAGCCACTGGTCCCATTAGGCCTTAATGGCTTTATGAAAGGAGCTTGGAGAAACCCATCAGGCAGTGTTCCCTATGAAGTACTGTGCACTGAGCTAATGTTTTTGATTTGTGGAGTCATCAACACACAGTTAAACACAGGACTGCGTACAAAGAATAAGATAATATAATTCCGAGGTTTAGTTTAGTTTCAGGAAGACAGATTTTCATGTACGTTTCTCCAACTTTCAGCTGATTTGTAGGCATTTCCACTAACCTGTTGATTTGTTGCTGTCCCTTTCCACACTTCTTTAAGCTCTTATTTCAGCCCTGCCCTCACACACCCAATACTTATCCCCCTACCTCTTGTACCTATCAGAGTAAAGCTTTGACTGTGACTCAGCTGCATGTCCAGGCTTCTTTTTACAAGCCACAAGATCCAAGGTCCAAGACTGTGTTTGCCTCATCAGTTTTTTCTATCATGCAATACAAATCGAAATAATATCAATAATGATAAACACTTAATAGACTTAGAGCTGTTGAAAGTTGTGTATGTTTATATTTCCTTGCATGCCTTTGTGTATGTGTATGTATGTTGCTGTTGGTGTGATCAGTGTGGACAATTTTTCAATAATTTTCCTGAATAATCAGTTTGTTCATGTAACAGGTAAGTATTGCTAATGTTTGCGTAGTATGTCAGGGACTACCAGACTGTCAAAGGGTCAGTAAAACAATAACTGAGCAGGTCTTTTTATATTAAGCACTTTGTAAATATTTCATACTGCATAACCTTTTGCACGGGGCTTGTCTATGTTTCATCACAAGCTTAGCATCTTCCCCGATCCAAACCCTATCTAAACAAATCCAACTGCTACAATACACACAAAACACCAAACATTATGTTTGCTCTTTCAGGAGTGCAAGATTCCCATCAGGAGAAGATCATAACAGTGACTGGGGAGGGAATGGTTCAGAGCCCAGACTTCCCACACACTTATCCCAGGAGTATCGTGTTGGTCTGGAGACTGGTGGCCGCTAGTAACATGAGGATCCAGTTCACCTTTGATGAGAAGTTTGGTTTGGAGGACCCTGAAGATGGCATATGCAAGTAAGAACATACTGTAGTTGAATTATTCTAGTATCCTAATTCAGTATCTCACTTCATTTTGGGGGTCAGAGTGTCTCTGTGCTAACAGACCAACACCAGCAGGAGGCTGGTCAGTGGTTTTTGATTTATATTTGGTATTTGGACAAAGTAAAGGTTATTTTATGTTTATAAGTATTTATGTAGTAGACAAACAGGAAAGAAAAAGGGGATGACACGCAGCCAAGGGCCCAGATTCAAATGATTTTGTAGATATATTTCCTCATTCTTGTCCTTCAGCTAGGCTAACTTACTGGGCCAGTGTAATGACATGGTTAACATGCACCATGTATTCTTTGTTTAAACATTTTATTTTGAAAGATAAGGAAAAAAAAGAAGCTTTAATCGTCTAAATGGAAATAATATCTGGTACAATAACCTCCTTCAGCTGCACGGCTAACTCTCATCAAATGGGGACTTCCCAAGTTGACATGCCAGAAACACGATGGGCTCGGGCAAAGATGTGTTCTGTCTGTGTTGCAGACCATCTTTAAAGATTTAGCATTAGAGTGTGTGGCCATTTGTGAAATTGCCTTTGGTCTGCCGTGTCAGCTTCGTGAATATTGAAAATCCAGCAGCAAGGTGATTTGTTTCGCCCCCCCCATGATGACGTAGTTCAGCCCAGCATATTTTAGTTGATGTACTCGATATTTTTAGATGTTCACATGATTGTTTGAAAGACATGTGGGGTAACACATAAACACAAACACACACATATACAGTGTATACGTACATCCTCTGCTTTATTAAAGAAACCCACTTTCAATTACTGCCTGGGTTTGCCTCTGTTGCCATTCAATTTAAACGGGGATCCCAAGCCTCAACGATCGATTTACCCTCTGTGCATTATGTTCAGTGCCCTGCTGTCAATATATTACAACTGACTGGTTAGCATGAAGGGGCCCAATCAGTGAAGAGCTGGGGGAGGGTGACCTTCCTAGTCACTCCTGGAGAGCCCCCTAATGGATGGCAAGGTGAATAACAGTTTTCTCCACAGCTGATAAGGTTTAGATGTTGAACATGGCAGCACTAGATAAACATGCAACGTCTTTTAAGAAATTGACTCCACACATCAGGAAATTAAAAGAAGATGAATCAGTATGCTTTTGGTCCAGACAGTTCCTGGGCATTCAACCTCATTGATAAATAAGGTGTTTGTGATTGTGACTCAGATTTTCCCCCAGAGTCGAGTTAAAGACGGGTTTGCAGCTGATTTAATTGTCTAATGTGTATCCAGGATCCATGCCTCCACATTATACTTCCCGTATCCTTCCTTTGTTGGCTGTTGCTTATCAGAAAAAAAAACATGATGTGAGTGGAGGTAATTCGAGTAGCACACCTCTGTGGTGGGCTGGGTGATTTTTGACGAATGAGGTTAGTGTAGCTGTCGAAACCCCGCGAGGGGAAAGTTCCACAGAGGGGCAGGGTGCAGATTGACAACCTTTGTGCCGTTCTGCTTTTACAAGACTGCACTAGTCAGCGTCCTGAGGGAGAGGGGCGAGAGACAATAACAACATCCTTTTTCAGGGGTCATGCAAGTCATCGCCACGTCTACTGCTCCAGCTCTCACATTTTTCATCCCTTCCCTTCTTTTACTGAAAGCGCAACAGGTTTTGATCGGATCCCAAGATACACACTGTTGGCAGGGTTAGCAGACAGATGAATGCAGCATGCAATCACAAGCAGAAACAGACACACACTCACAAGTCTATCTACTTGTCATTTCTCTCAACCCCTCCTCTTCATTTACTCTCAAGCACACACGCACACTCTCTCTGTCACACATGCACACACTCACACTGACGTGCCTCTGCCCTCGTCTGCATATCTACTTTTTCTTGCATGTGTGTTTACAAATGCATTCACAAGATCTGCCCTTAGACCTTCATTCCACTGGTGTTACAGCAAAGAAATAAAACATCCATACAGAATTGTTACTGATACACTGCTCTTACCCTTGTGTCGTTGAACAATGTAATGCAAATAAACAAGAATGTAATCTCCTGTCCAGTGATTCACAGCAATGGCAGGGGATAAAACAAACAACAGTGGGAGATGTGTTCGGCTCTGGAAGCAAGCCTGGAGCAAGAAGTCTTTGCTAAGATGAGAGGGGAGGCTGTGTAGTCAAATGCTCATCTGCTATTCTGTTTGTCTGTGGCATGATGAAAAGCATTCTTACCAAATCCACTAGAGGAGAGGCATATTGGAGAGGGATTGGTCTTGTTGCTGGTTGGCATGGCAGCGGAGTCGTGCTTGGCGGCTCACAGACAGGACTGTTCTCAAAAAGGCATTTATGCTGTCTGTCTTCAGTCTGAAAGGAGATGGCTAAAAAGCAGTGTTCCTGCTGCTAATCTGCATCATATCAGCAGTGTATATTGTATCTATTAATAATGTACAAGGAAAAACAATATGCAGGAGAAAGCTTTGTTCAACACAGTTTCTTTGCAGCGTGCAGGAAGGTGTTAGCACGTCTGTTAGTATATAAGATTCCTTTGTTGTTCTGAGCCTGTTCACTGTGACTGTACATGCAGTTTGGTATGTATGTCAGTGCATTTGTAAATCTGAGAAACCGCTGTTCGACATGGTGATTCTGAACACATGGCGATGTGTAATGATCAGGGCGTCCTGCATTATTGATGAGCCATCTGTCAAAGCTCTCAGGAAGCTGTCTGGGAGCTGATTTTTTAGGGAGGAAAGCTTCTCTCCTCACTGACCTCTATAGAAAAGGCACAAAGCTAAGCTGATATTTTAACCTTTTTCGAAAAATCATTTCACGCCAGTCTGGTTTGCACCTATATGAATAAGTGTTCTATAGTTCATGCAGTTGTCTATCATTTAAACTGTGAATGTAAAGTTTCAGTTATACCTTTCCCCAATGTGTTTGTTTGTGCAAATTACAAACTTCCTGTTTAACTTTTCAAATCAAAGGCAGCAGAGTCAGTAAATTTATCGACCCCCCTCCCCGTCAGTTTATTTAACATCACAGAAAATCCATTTTTAGTCTCGCTCATGTCCCTCCATGTTGTTTTATTGAAACCAGCTTGAGCTGAATCTGTCAAGCCTGTGCAAAATGTAAACAATGTCCTTGAAATCCAAATAACCGAATTGGCAGGATCGAATGAGAGGTTAGCGTGCCTGTTGACGCAAATGGCAAAGTGATTAATCCCAGACTGTGAAGAGTCAGTGAAACAAGGCAGTATTCAATGCAGTGCAGCCACTGGTAACACACACAGGTATAAATAATAAAGTCTGAACTCCTGAACTGCGTGTCTTAAGTGCTGAGGTTGGTCGATGTTAGCCTTGGCACACTAAAAGAATCTGGAGTGTGGCCATATGCCTGTGCACTTCATAATGTTTACTGGTATTATGGGTTGGCAGGGTGACCAGCAGAGAGAGAGACTGTCATGTAATTACAGAGTCACAAAGTTTGATCTCCACAACAAGCAAAATGGTGCTTTTATTTATACTTTTCTCAGTTCAAATTTATAATATCTTTTTGTTTGGTTAAATTCGTGACACTAAACCCTCAAAAGTCCTTAAACCCATCGTGTTTAAACTAAATATTATTTTTTTTAAACGTGCATGTGATCCTTTTAGATACAATGTTTGTATATAATGATTTTCAACCACCAACAGCTTCTGCTGCTTTCAGTGACTGTAATGTTTATCCAGAAAAATACTGTATAATTTAAACTCTGTTGCAGTCCAATTACATGGGTTTCTTTTCTGCGGGTATTGAGGGGGAGTTGCTGACAGCAAAAATGGAAATACGATTCTGAATACTCAATATAATAAAGATTAAGAAATGAAAGCACCTTATTGCAGAATCAGTTTGCAAAATAACCTCATAGAGCTATTCATATGATTTTGTTCACAATGATATTCCAACCTTGTAGCACAAAGCAGCAATCATGTAGATTTACCAAGTGAGTTTTCAAACAGCTGAGAATCTGTTCTGGAGTCCAAGTGAAGATGCCTGCAGCTCTCCCACAGTCAACATACAATACAGTATAACGAGCGCAAGGTTTAATTAAAAACGATATTTCATCAATGACAACATGAAGCATCAGTGTAATAGGCCTGTCAAAAGGCTGCATCAGCAGCCACAACTGCCAAATAGTAAGAACAGCTGTCCACCATCCTGAGATTTGTCCCCAATACACTGGCAATATGCTGCCCATTTTAATTTGTTTAATTCAGGCAGTAAATAACAGACAGATCTCACCTGTCACTTCTGAGATATTGTAACCCGCTGTAAAGATATTTATATTCCTGTTATTTATTTATTTTTAATGAGGTTAAACCTTTTATTTCCCTGGGCAGCTTTATTGATATTAGCAATCTCACCTTGAGAAGGGTGAGGCACAGCTGAGGTGACATGGTGAATATGAATAGTGCTGACAGGCTTACAAGCAAAAATACAGTTAACACATGCATGTAAGTTAAAGTTAACTTACATGCATGTGTAGAGGTCTATGTCTATATTATGAAAGCTAAAAGAAAGCTAGAAGATGGTTCAGGTATAACTAACAAAGCCAATTTGAAGACAGTGGAACAGCTCAATATTCTTCATGATGTCTCATAAACTAAAGTAATTTCTTCTTTTTTTCTGTCTCACTCTACCAGGTACGACTTTGTGGAGATAGAGGATCCAACTGAGAAGACCATCCTGGGTCGCTGGTGTGGGTCACAGACGGTACCAGCCAGTCACACTTCCAAAGGCAATCAGATCAGGATCCGCTTCATCTCTGATGAGTACTTCCCCTCTGAGCCGGGATTCTGCATCCACTACTCCCTCCTGCCTGTGGTGCGTACTATATCGATGGTCAAGAGTTACTGAGCGCTTAGCTGTCATAGCATTTCTCTGCCTCCATCTCCAACTTCAGGGAGTTCACATGACAGCATCTCCCCATGCAAGCACAATTAAATTAATTTGCTGGTTTAAACATGGTGTCTTCATTTGCAATCATCCATTTATGTTTATGTGTACCCGAGGTTTTAAACATCAGTGGGGAGAAATTAGGTTTAAGCACTTTGGAACATCTGGCTCCAACATTTATTTTAGTTATGAATATGTACACAAGCCAGAACGGCTCATACACTTCCACACAAACAAAACAAAATGTCCACAATGGCCTCTGTAATGACTGCGGTGGGTACAATCACATTGGCAACCTAACGGTATAGTTGCCAAAAACAATACCTTCAATGATTAAAATGGGGATTTTCTGCAATGGACTCTGGAATAGTTCTAAAAAGTTATACACACACAACATAACACAACAAATCCAAATACATCCACTTAAAATGGTTTCAAAACACTGTCATTTTCTCAATTTCTGCCTTTGGTATTGTTTCCATTTATAAATAATCAAACTGTTATGTTCTATTTACTGTTCTATATAAAACCATCTAGCCTCTGAACCTCTACTGTATCTATAGATCCAGTGACAGGCGAGGTGTCTCAATGTCACTGATGGTGCTGCTGAGACTGAGATGGAGAAAATAAGTGGTTTCACATTCACAAAGAGGTCCCTCTGACCCTCAGGGGGATTCATTCAAGCCCTTGAAATGAAAGTAGGAATTATGAGATAGAAGTGCTTTTTGTGTGGAAAATTGTCACACTGGTGTCTGTCTGTTTCATTTTCTGCTTGCATTTTATCATCACATACAGTAAAGTTCAAAAGTAATACCCCCTTTTATGTGTTTTTACAATACCCCACTTCACAAAGAAACCCATGTTATTGTACTCTATACATAGAACTGAAACATATTCTGGCAACCAAACACGACCAGTTTCTTCTCTTTCTTGTTATTTCTCAATTTTGCTTGTCTTTGCCTGTAGCACAGACTATAATCACTACTTCCATCCCACACTAACATTTGTTTCCATTCACCTTCTTAGACTTTTGACAGAAGCGTTCCAATAAAATTCAGCGTGTGCATAGCTTTAACTCATTCAGTACATCACCAGTTTTTCTAAAGGCCAGTGAAGAACACAGTGGCCCAGCAGCAACTGTCCTCTTGAGGTCTGTTTCACATTTGTGATGTTAAAAAAAGACATTAGCTAAATATCAACCGGTGGAGCCAAAGCACAAATATTTGTCAGATTATACTGTAACGTCATGCTTCATGACTCTACAAACAGTTATCTGCATATGTATGCAGAATCTGAAGGCACTATCCTGGCATCAGAAATGTTTCTGTTTGTAGTCCAAGCGATATTGACCAGTCATGTTTGAGCGGGCTTTAGTTTTATGCAGGTAAACAGTTCATGTGCAGAGCAAAAGAGGGAGAACACCAGAACCCATTGCTATCTGACAACAATTTAGCTTTTGATTATCTTTTTTAAAAAAGTTATCTGCATTCATATGTAGATATCTGTTCATGGAGATTAGTCAAAATGTATCTTTCGCATTATTCTCACAAATCAAGTTGCTAAATCAGACTGCAGGAAGTCTTATACACAGATATGTTTTCCGGATATCCGCTGGCTAGACTGGAAGCCACCAAAACACTGGCTGAACCGTCATCAGATGATAGCCAATAGGTTCAAAGATCTCTCTGAGAATAACTTTTTTTTTCTTCCTGTTTGGGGGAAGCAGTCGCCAATAAGGCCTGGGTTATGTAGTAGACACCAATGCTGAAGTATATATGGCAGTTCAAAAGTTGTTCATTAGATTACAACTTGTACAACTGTAGCAATCACGTCCATATTAGCTGGCGCATTAGAAAGAAGACACCCCCATGCTTATTCCTACATACAAAGCTGTGATTGGTCTACCAAGGGAACCATCTATGATTAAGATTAAGTTGAATTTCTGAACAATCTGAAAATGTAAACAATTCAGAGGTGATGAAGCAGCTAAACAAACTTGATATACAAGATCAACTTTGTCTCCATCTGACTCCAACGACTACTTACATAACTACAATAAAAAAATGCTAAAAGACTGTGCCTGCCATCTTTGTCTTGCTCCATTCTCTTCCCATTCCTCATTCTCTTTCACTTGTTTTTTTTTCTTTGTCCTGATCTTTAGACCACACACAATGAGAGAATCCCTTCGTCCCCGCTCCTTTCACTGACAAAAGCCAGAGATAAACTGAAGAGACAACTGCCATGTTTTAACCTGTCATGTTTAAGTTCAGTTCACTTGCTTTAAGTAAACAGCTCTACTCCTCATTAATCCCTAATGGCCTGCAGCACTGTGAAATCTGACAAGTACAAATAGACACTTTGTATTCTCCCTGTAACCTTTATATTTTTATATTCATCTTTCTCCTCACTATTGCATTCTTATTTCACCCCTAAAACTCAAAACAACATTGCTGATAGCCGCACAACCTGACACAGCATTCATTGACATACCATGAGTATCAAAGCTACGTTTCTCAAAATACAGAAATTCCCTGTGGTAGAGACAATACATTGTGTTGAATTATTGCAGATCACTAAGTTATTGAGAAGAAAGTTGCTCACTCAATCTTCAGTAATGATCATTTTCAAATTTTACTGTCTATTTACCATCAATTGACTGCAGTAGTTTGTGATGTTACAGCCGTGAGCAAGGTCTTGCTTTATGGAGATGGATTAATCCAATAAGACACCAAAATCCCTGAAGTGGAGGGAAGTGCCATCTAATGATCGCTTTCTACTCATTTGAGCGACAGTCTGTGCTATATTAAAGTCATCATAAGGCACTATACAATCCTTGATATTGTTTTGTGGACATTTTAGACATTAATTATTGTATCTAATTCACTAGGGCTGGGTATCCTTTTAAACGTCTCTATATGAGTGTTAATATTGTACCTGAGTTTCAGTCAAGCCAAGTAAAGTCAAGTCTATTTTAGTCCAGCTTTTTTGCAATTTTGCAGTTTGCACACTATACAACATCATCTATACTTACAACTACAATTTGGATGATGAAACATTCCCCCCAAAAGCTATTTACCATAAAGAAAAAATAAAGAATGAAAAAAGACTCAATAAGAGCAACAGAGGATGAATGTCTCCTCTGGGATGGGGAGACATGTAATGCATTTCATATTTAGAGAACAGACAGAACAGAATAAGAATAATAAAATCGCATTATGTCAGAATACAGAATGACAATATTGGTTGATAAATTGCAAACATACATGAAAAACAAACGTCACTTTTCGTTTTGATGACTTCTTTTCTATGTATGGAATGTGCATATTTGTTCACATTTACAATCAGCATTTAGAGTGCTATATGTTTTGTTACATAATGTATGGAGGATAGATAGAAGGAGGATAGATTTGGATAAATAACATTTTGAGTTTTCATTCAAGGACAGACAACAAGCTCTGTGATCGTCCTAAACCAAGTCAGACTGATGAAGCACATCAGTGTCAGGAGGCCATTAACCTGGATTATGCTGATTTCAATCTAAAATAGTAAAATAACTTTAATTAGACCAATGTGCTCTGTGGAAACATGTAGGACGGTCCTGTTATTGATAGTTTGCCAACTGAGGTGGACAGAAACAGGAGAGTTGAGGCTCGAAAATCGACTTTTGCTCACAATCCACGCAAATCCATATAAAATATTAAATGGTTCACTGATGACTGTGTAAACATAGATTTTCATTTTAGATGCTCAATGTGTCCCATTACAGTTCCAATTTTAGATTTAAGTAAGCAAGCTTCCTGAATAAATTGATTTTTGGACATTGGACTGTTTTTATCGAACAGTTCACATTGTTTTCTTTATTGTTTGGCCAAACCAAATTTTTCTAAAGATGTACTTTAAGAATTTTAGTTTAGTTTGTTTTTCTACAAAAGCAATTTAAGATCAAGTTCAATGTTACATAAGCAGCCCTGTAAAAATAAATAAAAAAGTCATTATTGAGGTTCAGTGCACACCCATACTAATCAATAGCTATGCTGTATGCTACAATGTAATATTACACTTTAGGAAATACTTTTATGAAAGTAAAAGTAAAAACACCCTACAAAACTGTCAAATATCATCATTTTGCAGGAAAATGAAACCATTGTGACTGCTGTGGTGTTGAGACGTCTGCCACTAACTATATGATGGAACAAGGGACCAAGTTTGTCTTTCATATTCCAAATCTAGATGGTGTGGAAACCATGAGGGGGGGAAAGGAAGCTTTGGCCTCTACTAATTCAGTCTGGCTTCCCTTTGAACTTTCCTCTGACAGAGGAGGAGCATGCTAGAACAGCAGCACTCTGTTTCCTCTGTGGTCAACCAGAAGCTACTGGAACCCCGTGCCACGCAGGGGCCGGCACTTTAGTTTATATTTAAACAAGCAATAATCCCTCCCCACCACTTCCATGGAATGGAAGAGGGAAAAAAAGGGCCCAGTCTGTAATTCACAGGAAGAGATTTTAGGAAAAGTGAAAGAGCCGAGGCAAAGAGGTTGTTAAAACATAAGAGAGAGGGAATCTGATCAATGGAGCTTGAGGTGTGTTGAGTGGTGGATTGAATGAGCAAACAAAACATACATCATTACCTCTGTGAGGTCTCAATGCAGAATTAAACCCCACTACTACCTAGGCGTGAAGATCACTTTATCAGCTTTGTTTATTTTAATGGATTGGACTTGAATAGATGGAGATAGGACAGAAGAAGCAAGGAATAAAATCCTAGTCAAAGCAGATAGTAACGAAAGTCATGCAGGAGGCTTACCGTTGGCATGATGAAACTGAGGTCTGTTTTTACACCAACCTCAATTGCAGTGTATGGCGTAGAGTGAGAGAAAAAAGCACTTTATTCACGCACAACAGCCCTTGCTGCTTACTCAAAGCTCTCTTGTGCAAGGAAGTGGTTTGCAACTCCATGTAAAAGAGAAGATATTGTTTTCCAGAGCTCTCCCAAGATGCTATTTCAGAATTTTCATCTCAACATAGTTAGCTGAACCTGTCATTTTAGTCACCAGAAATAAGATCATGTGGTTGTGCTGTGTGAGAACAAAGAGAGCTGGAAATGAGGTAATCACAGCTTGGAAACAAGGTTTTCCTTGAGGGGTAGGGGGGGTCAAGAGAGTTTTGTATTTACATTTCTGTCTCTGGTTATCTAGGTTTGAAATGAAAGTGCTCTTTGCTAAACACAATTGGAATCTTGTTAAATACCGTCCTGCTGCCTGAGTATATTATGCATCTGCTTGTATTATTATGTTCACAGTATTGGAACAGCAGATTAGCTCCAATGGGTCTCTAATTTCTACGTTCAGCCTGTCTTGGTCTGCTTGTTTAATTGAGGTTTGAGTTTATTAGTCTAAATTCCCAAATGTTAAAGCAACATTGTGTCGATGTTTTTGCACACCCAGTTTCATTCAGAGTGTAATACCACTGTTGTAAATATGGACAGCTGAACGTGTGCGTTTGTTTTGATTATATTACTTGTGGTCACAAACTAGCGACTTCACAACTTTGCTAACATAGCCAGTTTATATTACTTACAAGTCCAACAGCAAAAAGCCCAGCACGACATTGCCCGCTCGACCAGCTATGGTTCTGGAACAAGACCCACTCAGCTCCCCATCAGCATTCCCCCTCACCCCAGGCTTGAAAACCTCCAGTGGTCCAAAACACCTGTGGTACAAACACTAACACTTCCCCTGTGCCCAAAACTCACAGTCTGTCAGTCAGCCTGCTATAGTTCACAACAGTTTCCTCCACTATCCATTGGGAAACATTGTACATCACTGAGACCAGAAACCATTTTCTCGATAAAATATGATCCAGTTTCACCAAAATCAGTGAAATAGTTGGTGGTGTGTGACTTGTACCTGGCACAAAGTTATGTGATGTGGAAAAAGGTGTGCAGGTGCAGTGTAGGGATGAAAGAGATACCGGATTATAAGTCAAGATCTACTTAGAGCTGAATTGAAAAAAAAAGTTCTAGTTTAGAACTAGATTGTTCAAAATCACCAGAAGTTTTTTTTAAATTAGGTCTCTAAATCTACATCACCTCACATTGCTCAGTTATATACTACAAGCCTTCTTACATACAAAAAGCCTGTGGTAACACTGATGCAGTGTCATGGCCATTGTTTATGTAGGGGACTGTTGAATTCAGGATATTCTTTTCACGGGAAATATTAGGAAATAAACAGTGTTGCACATACGCATGTATGTCACCCAGCCAAAAGTAAATACCTGCAACAGGACCTGGACTGACCCAATGCCTCCGTGGCAAAGGTCCATCTGTCATCTCGACATGTTATCTCAGCATTCTGTCTATTCCAAGGCTTTGTCAAATGTCATTGCGCTCACTCAGCCTCACCCTCATTAACACACACATGGCAACAAATGAAGAGCTTTTGAGTTATGTTAATTAAAAACAGTTTTCTTCTGTTTACTAAAACAAAAATCATCCATCATGGATCTAAACATGTGAAATCATATGTCTAGAATTATTTTGCCATAAATCACTAGTCGTTTCGCTGAACATAATTCAAAAGCAGTCTTCTTCTCTTGTAGTTCGCAGTTTTTTTTGTTTTTTTTGTCAACTTGTGCATGTGTTCATGCATGAAGCCTTTATATGTGAAACTTGACACGTAGAAACTGCTCTGAATTTATGCCAGTGAGAAGTCGGTGGTCCCATTTGAAGCACTTTGTTGGGGAAATTTTTAAATGGGAGCTCTCATCTACTACTTATAGCTTTATTCACACTGTCTTGATGTGTCTCTGAAGTATTGCTTGGCTTCTCTGTCTAAAGCTGAGCTTGCAGAGTGCCGCTAATTGGGGGAGTGTTGCGCCGTCGACATTCACAAGCTGTTAATGGCTTCCAGTCCGTGCTGTTAGCCACTGCCAAGGCTTAAATAATAAGAATCACGGCTTTTCTGTGTTGTCTGGAAATACAGCTCAGAGACGGTTCAGTTTACTCTTACTTATATTTCTCTGATGTTATATGACTAATTCTTTCTCCACAAATATTCCTTTCACATTTGTGTCTGTTTATCTCAGTAGGTGCCAAATGAACCAAAGATATGTTCAGCAGACCCATTAGAATGAGTCAAATCCGTGGCATGAGCACAGCTGTGCATCAGCTGTATTTTTGTAGCCTGTGGTATAGCCATGTCAAACCACTGGCATCTTATGTTAAAGTCAACACCAAGAGGGACTTGGATTTCGAGTGCATTGCATGAGCTTATACGTCTTCTTGGTGTTTCCTTTATTACATCTGTTACTCAGTGAAAAGATGCCAATACAATACAATACACTTTCTTATCTGCTTTACTAATAATCACTTGTCTTGTGTGTAGTCAAGGTGAAAAATGGCTTTTTCCATATGTCTGTGTTGGCTCTAACGGTGGTTGTAAAATAACCACTTGTCCAGATGGTTTCACACTAACACTTTTAGCACAAGTAGTAAATAAGAATCAAACCATGAATGATAGCAATATTAGTGCCATGGAAAATGTTTCCTCTTCCAAATCCTAATTTTTCACTGAGTTTCTTCCTAATTCACTGCCATAAGTCATCAAAAGAAAGATACAGGATTCCTGGAATCATGTTTTTTTTTTCTTTTCAACCATTTCTGCTTCTCCTAAAGCTTAAAGGCCCAGCTGCCAGATGCTCCACAAGCTGCATTTTTTTCTAACTGTCACAATGTTGCCTTCTACCTGTCAGTCACATAAGATTAGAGCGACCAGCAAGCTGACATGTTGGACAAACGTAGCGTCACAGGACTGAAAGGTTTAACAGATTAGCCTCTTCTCTCGTGGGAACACCAACACCTTAGGTATCAATCTTCTCTGTGACTGCACGCTGTAGCCTGGAGGGTTGCGAGCTTGAAACAAATAGTACTGCTGCCTGCCGGAGCTAAAGGGACAAATGTTGTAATGCAAAATGGGCAGAAGAGGAGACAGAGATGTGATTGCATTTGACAATAAAAAAAATGATGCCATTCATTCATTTTTTCCAGTCAACTTCAGTGCAAGGAACACTTTTAGTTGTATGTCAGATAACAGGCTTAAGCTGAGGCAGGTACACACTAAAGTTTCCCACAGTGTTGGCTGCAATTATAAATGGGTGACAGTGGATCAGTCAGTACCATAGTAGCTGAAACACATTCAGCACGGGCCATAGTACAGAGAGTGGTCTATTAGCTGTAGAGGTGCCAGTTCACATCCTTGGCACTGTCATGGTGGCCTTGAGCAAGGCACCAAACCCTCAACTGCATGAATGTGACTATGTGTATGTGAATGTGTGTCTAAAGTTCCTGTATGTGCATGTGTGTGTATTTCAGGCCTATGTGCACCCATGCTGAAACATTTGAATGAAATATGAATTATCATAAAATGCATCAATATTTACCTCACTTTACTTAACGCATATAATGATAACTTAAAAACACTGCATCGAAGTTCTTAGTACAGTTGATTGTTGAGGTGTGTGTATAGGTGAGTATAGGTTGTCATGATGATACACCATACACCAGACACTTAAAATTATAGTTAATTATAGGTCACATCTGTAATGTTTTATGACTGTTGATGTATTACATCAGAAAGGATTATGCTTTGAGTGTAGTCAATTATAATTCACTATGAATGCTAATATGACTACAGATGTGGTCTTCATAGAAAGTGTTACCAATACACCACACATTCACCAATCCATTGACATGGAGGGGATTATCCTGAAAAAGATGGATTTGGTTCTTTATTGGCCCAAAGTGTGAATGTGGACTTGATGTAAATCGCTCAGGTCGTTTTTTTTTTTTTAATGTAAGAAAATAACCATGTTTTGAAGTGCTACACAATGTTCTTACAAGTTATATGGTTCTTTTTCTCTGAAGAAAGTCTAATGGGAATCAACAAATATTACTGTTAAACTACTGTTAATAGCAAATAAAAAAGCTTTTAAGAGGACCTTGGGTAAGTGGTGTGTCTGACAAAGGGCCAGTGTAATATCGTTAAATAAACCTCATTAATGGAAAACACACATATATAAATTGAGACTACAGGAAGCACAACTGGAAGAAAAGCAGGAAAAATTATACATGACTTAAAATGGTGGCATTGGAACAGAGCAAATAAATCCATCAACAAGACCAGATGAATGATGGAAAATATGTGAATGGTGTGCAGAGTGGGGTGGGTCAAGACTTTGCCTGCTTTCTGTGTGAAATAGCCAAAGTTTAGACCTTCAAAATGTTTGTGTTTGTTTTTTGTCTTTCTTTTTGGGATAAAACTGCACATTTTAGAGTGGCTTTTTACTTCTACAGTCTAAGGCATACCTGTGTCATACATTCTTTATAATACGCATTTTGATATGCCATGCCAGGTGGATGGTTTATCTTTTTTTTAATATACCAAAGAAGTCAGCAAAGTGCTGACTAACAGATTTCAACACATTTTGGAACACAATTTGAGCGAAAGAAACCTTTTGTGTGCAAGTCAGCTCATGAAATACAGGAGAAAAAGTTGTTGCATTTATATTTTTGTTCAATTTCTACATATATATGTGTATATTCTTGGGTAATGATATTCCCAATCAGTTCTCAGAATGAGGTGGCAAAGTGTTTATCCAGAGATGACCAGTGTGGGAATGCTGAGCAAAACCTTCATTTTCAACTCTTCCACACATTACCAGGTCTAACACATAGAGTTTAAATTGGGCCACAGCTGGCTTGCATCGTCATTTCTATTTAACTCAACTCAAGTCCAAACCACTGTAGCATTTAATGAGCCTGAACCCAATTTAAACCCACTTTTTTTACTATGACATAAAATGTACCATTACCCAGTCAACCCCCCCCCCCTTCTTTTTATGCCTTAACAGTGTTTCACATTATAGAAATAAAACACATTTGCCACTGCTTACAAAGTTACATTCATTTTTATATACTGTACGGAACCTAGAGCAAGCTTACAAGCTCTTAAATGACATAGAAAGTAAGGCAGCTTGTGCAATGAGGCTTTTTTTGATATGGAGTATAGGATATATGGTGATCACATGAGCATTACATTACTTTGAAGGAGAAAGACACTTTTTTTAAACGTACAGGTCCATTGTAGCACCCTAAGATTGAATTCACTTTTCTTTTGTAATTTCATAGATACATTTGATTTACAGTATTTATTGTTTTATTTTCCATCTCTCTCCATTGGATCTGCTGGTTTCCCTACAGAGTGTATCCGAGCCAGAAGTCCCTGTGGTTCTTCCTCCATCCCAGCAGGGTATTGAGGAGTTGTCAGAGGCTGTGGCAGGACTGACCACTGTGGAGGAGGTCATGAAGTACCTGGAACCAGAGCGATGGCAGGTGGATATGGAAGAGTTGTACAAACCTACATGGCATGTGCTGGGGAAATCCTTCATCCATAATAAGAAAGCCAAAGGTAGGATATATTTATTTTACAAATTACTGTAATTTAAAAGATAGATTCAGCAGTCTAGTGCTCGATTTGTGTTTGTGAGAATTTGTTTTGGTTTTTTTTGACAAAATGTGTTATGAAGATGTCTTCTCTGTGTCTTGGAGGAGGGGCCGATCTCAATCTGTTGAGGGAAGAAGTTCGATTGTACAGTTGCACTCCACGCAACTTTTCTGTGTCCTTGCGTGAGGAGCTCAAGAGAACAGATGCCATTTTCTGGCCGAGCTGCCTCCTAGTGAAACGCTGTGGTGGGAACTGTACCTGCTGCTCTCACCGCTGCTATGACTGCCAGTGTGTTCCCGTCAGGGTCACAAAGAAGTACCATGAGGTAAATATCAAGCTGATCATGAAATACAATGAACATGTAACAATAATTTTGTAGTGAGACTGCCATTGACCTTGTGTTTCACGCGGTATTTTCCTTCCCTTCTACTTCTTGCGTTAACGTCTCTACAGGTATATCAGTTCAGAATTAAAACATTTCAGAGGTGAAGTTGTGAAATTACCGGAAACATTTAGTGCGCATATTCTGTGATCCTGCAGTTTCGGTAGTTCAGTCTTTACTCAACCACTTTACAGTACAGTGATTGACATACATTTGTTGAGCACATTGTGCTCATGCTTCGATTTGGAGATTCCATGAAATCTACCTCCTGTACTAGTAAGGCCCGAAGAAAAGCAATCCTCAACAAAGCTGTTCAAAATATATAATATATTTATTTTCTTGTCAGTTTCATACTTTGTGTGAAATGTAATGCAAATCACTTGTTGAGATTAAGTCACTGAAATTATCAAAAATCTGTGAAATGGGTCAGAAAAGCCAATTTTGTCCTTTTAAAACCTTGAAAAATGGTAAAAAACCATTTGTGTGTCTTCATGAATGCATTGGTACACAAACCAGTCTCTGAATAACCTACAGTACTGACTTAGTGTGCTTTACAGAAAGTATTTGATGCCCAGTTGTTAACTGAAGCGTCCTCTTTTTTTTGCCAGGTTCTACTGTTGAAACACCGAAGCGGTGGCAGAGGCCTGCAGAAGTCCATGACTGATGTGCCCTTGGAGCACCATGAGGAGTGTGCCTGTGTGTGCAAAGATGACTGGGACTGACCTCTGACATGTTTAATAGCTGCCACTGGAATTACGCAGGATGTTAGAAATGAACCTCTGTCGCTGTTGCAATGTTCTGTATCTCATCCACTTCCACTGGAAGCTAACAAGATTCTCCCTTTATCCTGTTGTCCTTTCGCTAATTGGATTGAGTGGAACCGACTGAAATCTAATAAATCTCTTGAATGGATTTGACTGCTGTGGAATACCAATAGTGTGCTCGGAGTGCATTTTACAGAGACAAAAAGACACTGGAGCGCTTCTGGACTATTACTTATGTGCTCTGAAGACTATCTTCTTCTGCTCCTCAGAGATAAGAACATTGAGGCATTTTTTCCTCTTCTTCTTGAGGTCTTTTTTAAAGTTCAACCAGAGTGGGCTGATACTGTCATGGAAAATGGGAGCTTCTTTGTTCAAGTACCGTTTATGTCTATACATGAACTGGCTCCAGCTGCCTTACTCCCCCCTACACCTCTATTATTACCTTCAAGGCAAAGAAAGGTGCTTTTTCATGAGCAGTTTTCCTTTCCTCTTCTCTTGTTTTACCACAGATTTAATCTGTGGTAAAACACAGCATCGCTGGAATGCCTTGCTAATAAGACTGTATTATGTGTACATATGTCTTTTCCATTTCTTTTCTGTACTATCATGCTTTTTCTACCAAAGATTCTCAAGGTAAGGATAAATGTTGAATCAGTTCTTCATTTGACCCATCTCAGCAATGTCAAATCTGCTTGCTTAAGGAATGCCTAGCGTCAAGCAATTCATGCTACATTTGAGATTGTTCATATTAAATATTTATTTGTTTAATGAAAGGGAAATTTAGGTCCAAAATGTCTTGTTTGCTACATGTGTCACTGTACATTAACATTAGCCGCCAGTTTTTATTGTTAGTAATTTTGCATTTTGATTGTGTCATGGATGTTTTTCATTTTCTGTATGCCAAAGTTATTTATCTCTACTTTTGCAATAAATGTATTTCATTGTATTGAACATCAAAAATAAATTCTTCCATTTCTGAATGGAGGTACAGTAATTAGTACTGGTAAACAGTGTCACAACTCAATAGAGAACAAAGATAGAAGATAATTTCAACCAATAATAAACAACAGCTAAACCACTCACAAAGTGATGCATGTACCAGAGATCCAAAGTAAAGATACCCAATGCTGGATACGTTTAAAGATGCCATTGGCCAAAATAATGATAATCTTAAAAAAAAGAACAGCAGTCAACAAAATCACAGTTAAGTCTTTTGCGTGTGCCCAAGTGAAATCTAAATAAAATGAAAGCATTAACAACCTTATCTAATCTTTTGAAGAAGGGCACACAATATTTTTTGTGATCATCATTTTTGTTTATTTATTTATTTTCAACTTTATTCCATACAACTACAAGTCATACAATACATACAGTCTCCTCCAAAAGTATTAGAACAGTGAGGCAAATTCCTTGATTTTGCTCTAGACTGAAAACATCAAAAGATGAATATGAGATAAAAGATCAACATTTCAGCTTTTATTTCCAGGTATTTACATCTTGATCCGATACACAATGTAGAAGATAGCACCTTTTGTTTAAACCCACCCATTTTTCATGTGTGTCAAGTGTGTGTTTAAAAGATGGTGCTGCATTATGCAAGAAAATGTTTTAGAGAACATCCTATGCCATATTTGTTACCATGCAGAATTTTAGTATTTTGTGCTTGTGACTTACTGTTATTTTTGTCATATAATATTACCTTAAAATAGATAAGACCTAAAATAGACATATAAGACCTAAGAGAGGCTTATCTATGTTTTTTTGTTGTTTTTTTTTATTTCACAAGTTCCTTATCAGACATCAAGCAGTGTTGTTCATTCTCCCCCTCGGCCATCAGGTCACCCAGGAGGAGGTTCTCATTTGTCCATCTCACGCTGCTGTCCTGGCCAATTATTCTGATCTAATGTGCGCCCTGGCAGGCATCTGCAGTGACGCCAGATGCTACTGCATAAACCAGCCGGCTCCCAGTGTGGTTTTTATAATATTAAACAGACTGACTTCCTTCATCGGTGCAGTGTTTCTTTGCAGAGGAAACCTCACTCCACTGGCATAAGATGTGACACAGCATGGGCAGTTGGTCAGGCTCTTAGTGTGTTTGTGTATGCGTGACCGTGTTTGTGTTGATGTATGCAACTACAATCCAGCACTTGACGCTTCCACCCATCACCCACATGCCCAACCAATGCAGCCTCAGTGTCTCTACATAATGCAATAAACTAAATTTTAAGTTATTTTATCTCATAGGAAAAACAAACTCTTAATCTGCAACCAACTTTCGTAAAAAAAAAAAAAAACCTAAGTAATTAGCATAAATGGTTACAGCCACTGTGGGCTGAAGACAAAAAAAAGAGCTGTCTGAATAGAAACTCGCTGTTTCACAAGGTAGTGCAGACATTACACCAGCAGTTGCTAAGCACCACAGATGTTACCCAATAACAAAAACCATAGACTCTCATGAGTTTATTTTTTATGCTTCTGCAGCTTGACACAGGCACTGGCTGAGGCACAAGGACAGTTTCTTTCTGCCTCCTCTACACATGAATCATCTCCACCACAAGCACAACACACTCAGCTCAAACACCTCCTCCTACAAGGACTGATTTGATGAAATCGCAGGACTAACCTCTAATAAACTGCAGGTTTGACCTTTCCTCTGCATATCCTGAATAGCTGAAAGGATGGAGCCTCCTACACCTCCAAACACATAATTTGAGAAAAGAATGCTTCACTGATGAATGATGTGCCCCTGACATTTCTTTGTCAACAATGTGGATGGTGCATCATTTTTTTCTCTCATCTGGTTCCCTTATCCCTTATACAAATTAACTTTAATTGCATATACAGTAGCAGTTCTGTATGTATGCATAATAGTTTTGTGAAATCCATTAAGACAAAAGCTTGTGTAAGTGCAACAACAAGTGCAAAGCAGTAAGTCCTGGGTGTACAGACAGTGTGGGTGTTTCATTATCTACTATTTTAGTTCATGTAGGTGCAGGAGCTGGGAGCTGGGAGAAGAGAAAATAAATCAGAAGGCGTGAACAGATTAACAGATGCACTGTCAGTCATATCACTGGTCCCATCGCTATGGAACAGGTGTGCCAATCACATTTCACGCAGATTTCTAGCTGGGGTGTATGGTTATTCTCTAGTAGCCTGAGGTCATTTGCATATGATTAAACCAAAAAAAATACAGTGGATATATGCACAAAATGGCGTTGCGTGTAAACCTTGCCTTCAGATGACTGTAACTGGGGACTCACACAGGGGATGTAAGCGCCGTGGAACGGCTGCGCCACAGTTTAGCTCTGTCCTCTGCCCGGCGTCAAATCACACTGGGCGCCTGTTCACACGAGAATCCTGAATCCTGGACGTACGCAAGACCCTGCGATAAACTGTGTATAAAGAAAACAACAACAAAAAACAGCTGACTTTGCTTCTCTGACGTGGAGGAGATTATAAAAAGCATCTGTTGTGTCATAAATGATTGTGTGTTGTTCCACTTCAACAATTAGTCTCTCATTGTTGATATTGAGAGCCTTTGATTGATTGACTGCTCACGGTCATGACGTAATGTCGATGTGAAGTTGTGATAAGCTACATGAACTGCGTATTGTGTTTTATTTTGAAAGGGGGCAGAAGTGTATTACGTTCATTCTGTATCCGATTTCCTGTCTGGTGCAATCTGCTCTGTTGAGATTCACTGTGCCCTGTGTGAGTGGTCTCATAGATTAGACTGGCAGCGATCACCTCCTGTGACCGTGGCGTGGGCCTTAAGAATCTAATGAACTGGAAGGAAATATTATACGATAAAGCAGCTATGAATAAAAGATAATGCTATAATCACTATTATTAACTTATTTGAGACATCAAAACTGCTTTAGCAACATTCAAGCTTCTATACCAGATTAAACATTTTTTGGGGAATTGTGTTACGCCAATGGAAGCACATCTACTGGTTGTGGAGAATTTCATTAAATTAGTTTATTTGCATTTTAATAATTATTGTATTATTGCTCCAAGTATTTTGTTCGCTTTGGTAGAGAAGATCATGAGGTTAGCAGACTGAAATTGCACAAATCATGAGTTGTCTATTCTCAGTGGCCCAATTTCCACCAAAATACCAACAACTTGTTTCGTACTGCCTCATTTGAAACCCTCCAAAAATACCAAATAGACAAAGTGTATTGCAAGGCCGGGAAAATACCAAACTGTCTGGAGCGTTGTTTCTGCTGGTCGTTGTGCAGCTACAGAAATAGGACCCAAGATTGTAAGAGTTTGTTCCACCCCCTCAGTCTGTCATGATCCTCATGACCCTCCTTGTTATATTTAGTTTGGTATTCAGTTAGTTCATTTAAATGGATGGCTTAATAAAGGCTGGAAACGTAGGGGAAGCTGGCTAGCATAGCTCTGTCCAAAAGTAACAAAATCTGTTTACTTACACCTCTACAGCTCACTAAGAACTAATTAACTTCTCAAGTCTCTGCTGGTTTTCTGGAAGCCTTAAAGCGAAGACAAGACTCCGGAAAGTCACTATGCAAGGCCAAGCAATCGTACCACAAATAACCCCTTGTAAAAAGAGATTAAGACAAACGAGCTATGGGTAGACGGATTGTGTGACCTTTGGACTTCTGTTTCCAGGCTAACTGGCTGGTGGCTGTAGATACAAATTCAGCATACAGACAGGAAAGTGGAATTGATCTTTTCATCAAACTCTCAGCAAGAGGCTTATTCCCCAATAGGTTTAAGGTATTCTTTTTGCATCCTCCATTCATTTTGTATACAGCGAGTCCATAAAATTACATCACATCACGAATCTTCATTGATTTTTGGTGATGTAAGGATTTCATCCCCCTTTAGATTTAAGTTTGGATTTTTGCTCACATGCTTTCTTTCTGCATGTTTTGCAGAATATTGAGCATAAATTCCAACTGTCACACTTGCCTATTCCCAAGGGCCTAAAAACCCTCTGGCTCTGTCTCAAATCTCAACCACCAGCACTTTAGCCCATGGCAGCAACAACTGTGGTCGTGCAGTTTCCATATATCTCTGTCATTTCCCATCACTGCAAACTATTCCTAGACTGCACTGTTGTTAACTGAATATGAACTACCTTCAAGTATATTTATGTCAACTTACCTTTAAAGGAAGACTGACATTTTAATTACGATCCACAAAACAATCAAGGGATATTGTGACATTTTTATGCTGTTGTATCTATTCTAATGTAAGTGGTTTGAATGTTCTGCTACCATGCCCTACTCTAAAAGCATGGGTCACATCTTGCTGCAAGCACATACTAGCTGTGACTTATGTAGAATGCTAATGAACAAAAAACAACAACAAACAGGTAAGCTTTTCTTCCCCCAACTGTGACAGATGAAGATGAAAAGCTACTACATATGAAAATGTCAAAGTAGTCCAGCAAACAAACTCAGAAAAACATATTCAGTCTGAAACGTCATCACCTATACTACATGGAAAATAGATGTGATCCAGAAAAGAAAGTGTTACAGTCCTGTCCTATTTTCCTTCATGCCATATTGTTGCACCTACAAAAAGAGATCTTGGGAGATTCACTACAGCCTTTGCAGAGCCCTCACATTTGCAACCATCCATCTCCTGTAACTGGCAACTGACTATAAATTTCAACATGCAGACTGGGAAACGATTGCAACTTGAGGTCATATATAACTGTGCTGGATCTTTGAGCATTGACTTATGGGGAAAATATGGCAGCCCCATCCAGATGACATCTCCAGCATCTCTAATTGGTTCACAGTATATGGATGGAGAGGCCAAATTGACGGGTGCATGTTATGTTTTGATAATTATAGGGTGCTGCAGTAGCGGTTTTCAGAGAACCGGTTGTTGTTTCAGGGGATGTAAGTTCCTCGACTTTACTATAGTATTAATCATGGGTCAGGGAATCATTTACATAGCAGCACAGTAGAGTGGAGCTCCATGGTAAATATACTGTACGTTGAGTCATTTGACAGATGTCTCCCATTTCAGCCTTCATCTCCTCATTACGTCGAACGTTTAACCACTGCACATAACCACACCAAGATGAAACGTTTTTACATTTACTCTGAACTCTATAATACACTATGCATTAAACATCCTGCCATAAATCAAATACATAAGTGTACAGTATATTCCACAACTTTACCAAACTGAGAAACCACAGGCAGAATAGAGTGCTTTACCTGAATGATCTACTAGAATGTTCGTTTACAGTAGATCATGGAGCAAGAATCACCATTTTAAAAAGTCATCACGCGTAAATTGTTTTTGAGTCCCTTCCTCTGCTTGTATTATAGAAATTTACTTCTAAATCTCTAAGCAAATACCACAAGACTGAGTGCCTTACTTTATCCCTGAGCACATCTGGGCCAGTGATTGTGTGTGAGCTACATTCATGTCATAGCATATCTTCTATAATACACACACACAAGATGGTGGCAGTGTTGTACATATACAGAGGGTCTTGGACTGATGAGCTCTGACAGGCCTCCCACAGCTGACACTGTTACTTACAAACATCTAAACCCTGCCGACGGCTACGAGGGAAATGCATCCCTAATACAGAGCGAGGTCAAAGTTACTGATTTCTGTGTCATCCAGTTAATTGGCAGTGTGTTTTTCTAACCCCGAAGGGATATTTTGTGGGTCTCTAATGATGAATTCAAACTAAAAGGAAGGCAGCTCTCTCTTTAGCCTTTGATATGAAATTTCAATATAATTAAGGGCCAAAAAAATAAAATTTTTTGAAACCCTCTTAGGTAAAGAGGATTTGAATCACTGAAGAATGAATTAGAGACAGCAGACATATGTCATAACAGAAAAAAACACAGGTGTAATTAGTAACATCGGTGCTTTGCGCACTGATTTGGCTTACTGAGAACTGAGGCATTGTTGTTGCTAAAATTCACAAAATGTTTATCAGCCTGAATTTCTGCTGCAAGAGAGAAGTAATCAGACTCGGGGACTGTTATGGACAGAATCTGTATCTACATACATACAAAGTTGGAGATGTCATGGCAGGTAACTGATATGTTGTGAGCAAAGTGACACGTGCATGTGATCCTAGGCAGTGAAGGTCACACAGTCTCCCACGGGTGTGTGGATAATCATTCACTTGGAGCTCCATGTGGCTGCCAGGGGACCTGGATCCCAACGCTCCTCTGACACTGACAGATATCCAAGCAGACTCTCCCTGGCACTTCTGGAGCTGATTTACTGTTTCTGTACTTTTATATTAGACATTTAATATGTTTGAATCATATGTTTTGCTGTTATATTACGGACTGATTGAACACTGATGTGGTTTAAATGGCAAAGAAAACACATTTTTCATATTTTGTCTAAAACACATATTGCCTTGTCTTCGAGTTGATTGCCACATGCTGGGCTAGCTAATGAAATGAGAATAGTACCATCTGATTACCGTAATTTTCGGATTATCAAGCGCACCTAAATATAAGCCACACTAGCTAAATTTTAAAAGAAAATAAATTTTGTACAATATAGGCCACACATGAATATAAGCTGCAGGTTTTCATGTTGTAACATGAGATATTTACACAGAAAGACGGTACACGGAAGATTTTTTAAAAGTTTTAATTTACGACACGCTTTTTTAAAAACCGTGCCTGAAAATCGGCCAACCAACACGGCATCAACGCGGGATGCCAAGATTATGTGCAGTAGCTCTATTTCCTTCTTTGAGGCCAGATCGATTGCCTTTGACTTAAAAGCTGCATCATATGCATTTCTTTGTGTGTTTTCCATGATGAGGGTGTGTGCATGATGCGCAAAATGACAGTTCAAAAATAAAATCAAAACTAGTGTCTTCTTCTGCGCATTATCTTCCACATGTCTGTATCACTTTTGCGTTTACTTCTAGAGCGTGCCCCCGGGTGGCCATTGGCCAGTAAAAAAATCTATAAATCAGCCGCACCGTTGTATAGTCCGCAGCGTTCAAAGCGTGTGAAAAAAGTAGCGGCTTATAGTCCAAAAATTACGGTAATTTTATTCAAAGCTAAGTGGATGTTTAAGAGGTTAAAAAAGGAGTTTTGATCTTGTAGATTAAATATACACAGAAGAGTTGAATTTTTTGTTTAACTATAGCATAATTCTCCTTTGTATCTATCTTATCTTTCTCTGTTGCAGTTTTGGCCACCTGATTTTACATACCTTCATAACGTCTCATATAAACATCACAGAATTAAGCTTATTGATATTGAAGGAGACACTTGTAAGTTTCCATTACTGGATGTATTAACTTCCATGAATGTATAAGACATTGAATAAAAAGATTAATTTTTTTTTTTTTATTGCAGTGAAATAAAAATTACAAAACACTTTAAATTTTTCATGTTCTGGTTCCCATGTCCACCAATGCACCAGAATTCCTCACAATGTACCCAGACATGTGCCAAGCCAATGGAAACCAAACTATGCAAAACAAAAAGGCTGAAATATACCTAATGACAAACATATTTACAAGTACAGCAAATTATTGTGATCACAGAATTGCAGAATAAGATTGCTCATTACAACATTTCCTTTAATAATTTTAACTATCATGATTGAGGCAATGGGCAGTTCTTATGGTTTATTATGCCTGGGTCCTGGAATTGCATTATTCACTCACAGGTGTGGCTGTCTGGCACACCTAAATGGAACAGAGCCAACGTTAATATCTTTAGTTTCAAATGTGTTTGTTTTTCTGCAATGCTACCCTGGCTTGTACCCGATGAGGCACAGTTTCTTCTCACTATTATAGTATTGTTTAGATATTGGAGTTGTGCATGTTCTCCCTATGTTGTCCCCTAGGTTAACTGGTAACTCTGAATGACTGAGCGCGAACCCAATCACCCAAAGCCAGCAGGGGTATGCTCCAGCCCACAACTGATAAGGATAAGTGGTTACAGATAAAGGATGGATGGATGGATGGATTTTCTCGGCTTTTGTTCACAATTAATTCTCCCACTGTGGAAGTATAAACTGATTTAACTTCTTCTCGCTCTATGTTCAGTCATTTTCAGCCTGCTCTCTAAATTAACATGGAGGAACTTCTGCATCAATGCCCAAACTTCACTTTTATCAAAGTTTGATAAAGGTTTGGGGCAATGACAAACATAAGACATTGACTGTGTTGATCATATGTGTATATCTGCAAATAAACCTAATGTTTATTCAAACATTTCATTTATAGAGTAAGTTCACAAAAAATGTAAAAGTTTTGCGTTGTGATAGCTACACATTCTGCCCTAACAATGTCACTTCTTTTTTCAGGCAGCCACAATGACTGCCTCTTTTACTTAGCTAGTTAGAACATGAGAGAGCAAGAGCTCACTGCTGCTCCTTGTTAGCTTTAACATCAGAGTATTAACTAAACACAAGGGCCCTCTGTCACATCCTAGACAGAGATGGATGGCTTCTAATGCCACTCTATGTTTCTTTCTGAGGGTGAAAGGGTGATATGGAACCCTATGTAAACTGGAGTTTTCCAGGTTGTGTTATTTTAGAGATGCGTGTGTATGAGCACCTTTAACTGCACTACCCATGCAAGCATGATTTTTATCATATATGTTTTATCAAACATGAGTCTTTTTTTTTTTAGATATTACAAAGCATAAAACAGACATTATCAGA
This sequence comes from Larimichthys crocea, assembly GCF_000972845.2. NCBI lineage: Eukaryota > Metazoa > Chordata > Actinopteri > Sciaenidae > Larimichthys > Larimichthys crocea. The sequence goes on along the minus strand of NC_040011.1, from coordinate 1,503,864 downwards.
ACTTATCTTTTTTTGTACAAAGTTCTCTCAAAAGTAAAAATAAAATTACTAGACAAAAGGCGTGGATAAGAGGAACTGTATTGCAGTCTTGTGTTGAAACAGAAGTTGAATTGTTGACTGGAGGTATCTGTAAGAATGTTGGTTTCACAGGAGGGTTATACAGGATTGTGTGAAAGGTTTTGGTTTGAAGCTTGCTTTGCATTTCAAGGGCCGAGCATTAAATCATGGATCCAGCACAGCAGGCAGGAGACTGACCATCAATGAATTATTTTTCTTTTCTACAAGCCTGGACTTGCCCTATTGCCTCACTTTTAGTCACACGCACAAATGGGCCGAGTCAAATGTTTTAACGCATCCTGTTTTCTTTTTCTCTCTCTCTTTTTTTTTTTGCAGCGCCGTTTGAAATGAGGGTCACAGACCACATGTGAGGCACAACACAGGTCCCAGTCAGCAGTCCTCTAAATGTCCCATTCATGTCGAGGCTCCGCTGAGGCAGTTCTTAAAAATCAACTCCACTGATGTGGTCACTGGGAAAAAAAACACAACGGACGGGGTCAGTTTACACTCTAGTAGTGTAGGTGTACAAATTTAGGAAACTAGCCTTGGCTGATGACATGGGGCGTCTTCTTTCCTGCAGACTTTCCAGTCATTCAGCTTCTGGAAAATCTCAACAACATCGCTCATAATTATACAAGGTATACCGGTGAACACCCAACATCAGTGCATTCAGTGGTGATAGCATCAGCGCAGCACTAATCTGAAGCAAATGTTTGTCCTACTGACTTGAATCAGCCGAGCACACTGCACAAACGTTAAGGCAGTCCTTAAACATCCTGTTTTATTTAATGAGACTCACACCAAGGAGAGCTCTGAATAGATCAGCCTTTCTCTGTCCTCTCTCTCTGTTAACAATGTGGACAAGAATTTCAAATTAAGTCCTGAGTGAAGCTAAAATAAACTCTCCCATCACATAACCTTGTAAACATAGACTCAGCCGGTGTCCTTTTAAGGAAGAAAGAACAATGTTTGAACATACCACCATTTCTGAAACGTAATGGTGGGCAACATGCACTTTGAAGGGAGACCAAACATTACATTAGATGCCAAGTGTTTGTCTTTCCTGCCAAATATCTTAAACTAATCCAGCCTCTTTCTAGTTTTTACATTTTTAAGCTCACTACTACCACCACATTTCTTTCTTGCATGCTCACATTTTTATCTCTTTATTTCATGTTCTGTGGTAGCATTTTTATCCGTAAATGCCCTTTCTAATCCAAAGAGGTGCGCTTGACTTTGATCACCAGCTGTGTTCCTCTAAGCTGCTGCTGGGGGAGTCGAGTTTACAGATATTGCAGGTGTTGGTACATATCTTCAGCTGTGAAGATTTGAAAGCCATGTGGAGTGTGAACTCATTTACCTCACACTTTTCATTTATGTTCTGATAACAAAGTGAGTCCTTTTGAAGGTATTTGAATAATCTTTGTAAAAAGATATGCGCATGTGCATGCAGAATATGTAAGGAGGTAAGGCAATGAACTAAGATTTTGGCACCAGAAGTCCAAGTAATATTGACCAGTCATGTTTGAGTGGACTTTGGTTACAACAGTCCCTGTGGAGAGCAAAAGCAACGGAACACATTTGCACTCTTGGAACCAATCAGCAATCATCGGACGGCTATTTTTTAAATGCTGTTTATAGAGATTAGCATTAGCATAACATTGTTGACATTAACACTGTCTTTCTCATCATTCTCATGTATCGACTTGCTAATCTGACTGCAGAAGAAGTCTTGGCCCAGATATCCATTATCCATTTTCCGGATATTCTCTACACTGGAACCTCAGAAGCACTGGCTGTACTCCCAGAGGCTTAATTTGTCATCAGATGTTAGCCAATGGGTTCAGATTTTGTTCTTTGAATATCTTGTCACAAAATTTGTGTAGACGGTGGTCTTTTATATTTTGTATTCTTTGCTTCTGTTATCGAACAAAATCAAACTTTAAAATTATACCAAGATCAGTGTTCAATGCTAATGAAGAAAACGTGAATAGAGACATCTGACCTAAAAAAAAAAGTGTTCTGTCAACTAATGAAGTCAAAATGACCACAATACCAGTTGCTGATACTGATCTTATTTGGCAGATTGGGTATAGGCCATGACATAACCTATCCACATTAAACAGAGATTGCTACATTTATAAAAGTCAGTCCTGAAGCAGGTTAATGTATATACTTTGACTTACACCTTCCAGTAGCATTTTAAGTGGATTAAATAAAGCAAAATATTGGTCAGTAACTTATGAGCAATCTAAATAGTAATTATGAGTCAATGCGGTCACGACTGTGTGCTCTAAATTGAGGCACAAGAAATGGGACATGTGCAATGTGTTATTGAGCTGTTGTGATGTCTTCAGTCTAGAAATGCAGACTTTGGAAGATCCAGTCCCCAAAGTGGGACACAGCTATTGTTTGAAGGAAACAACTTTTCCATCAAATGCATTTGAGACATCTGAGATAGTTAGCATTGTTCTATGTGATGTCTGCAAACACTCCCTGATAGTAGATGTTGAAAATCCATCATGTTCTAGGGCCAAATTTCTCCCCAGATCCTTGGACGTACTGTGAACATTAAGTCTACACAATAAATCACTAATTGAAAGTTTAATCCTGATTCAAAGTATACTCATTTTTAACATGATGCTTTGGTTTGACCTAACTGTCAAAAGCAAGACAGCGCTCCACAGTAGTTAAACTGGGCAGTACTCTCAGAGGCTGCAAACAAACCCAACTGTCCTATCACCAAAGCAACGCAGTCCAAAGCTTAAGTAGCAAAATCTTAGATGACCCCTAAATCATCACTTTCAGCTGCATCCCCTTAGGGCCAAAGTATCTTGTAAGAAAAACATTTATAGGAATTTCTTGACAGAAAATATCAGGGCATAAACTTAGCCAGACTGCTACTTTTCATTCTTTCTTGACCATTCACTCCTCACTATGAAGAATTTGGTGCTCTTTTTAATATAGCTTCATATGTGTTTGTATGTAACATTTTATTTCTGCATAGGTTGGAAAAGACTAATTTCTTTTGCATTCAAGAGGTAGACAAAGTATTTAAGTAAAGTATTTGCTATTCTAAATACTTTGAATGGAAATAATAGCTATATTGATTACTACAATCTCAAGACAAAAGATGCTATAACTTGTCATAGTGTTAAGCTGCTTGATATTTTGAATCAAATATTAACCAAGAATCTCTTCTTGCCACCTCTTTTTGTTAAATGAATCGTTTTTTGTTTTTTTTTGTAAATGCTGAAACATGAATGAAACGAACGACTGTGTTCACACTTACTGCAATTCATGTTGCAGTTACCGAAACAATTGTGTCATGTTTTTGTCCATAAAATGGTGTAGCTGTTATCCAGTAGAGGTCTTTCATTTTCCACAAGCTGTTGTGAAATTTGTGATCAAGATTTCAACATATAGCATGCTACAAAAGAATAACCTTTGATGTGAGAATGACAAAACACAGCCCTCAGTCTGATGGGTTGCCTTGGTTTCCCCTTTTCTCTCGAGATTATGTGGCATTTAGTTCACTGCATGTTTTTCAATGCAGTATGGCTGAAGTATTCTTAACAAAAATGTCTTTGAAGTCTGACTCAGATAAGATCAAACACTCTAATATAAAACTGTTACGTAATTATTAAATACAGAACATATCAAAAAGAAAAAATGATCCACCCGCTCTTTGTGTGAAAAGGCATCAAAGCCTTCTGACTCCCGCAAGTATTGGCTTAAATTGGTTAAAGTTGCATGATAGGACTTGTGCATCAGCTACTGTCTAACAAAAGTTGCAAGTACGTAAACAGAAAGAGTTTCTCGGTAATGGAAGTCTAATTATTCAACAAGTATGAATGCCACAAAAACAAATAATCAATTTGTCCAGGCAAAAAGATGCTTTTGTTGCGATAGCAACACAACGTTTTCTATATGATGAGCCAGCCAGCAATAGTAATATTCAACAAGGGATTGTCATCAAGCTCTGGATAAAGGCATGGAAATTTAAAAAAGTTATTTTATAACAATATAGGACTCTGCATTTCATTTTATCCAGTGACACAGATAAAAACTTTGCATTGCACTTTGGCATTGGCAGATCCTTTTTTAGGCCTCCTGTAATTTATATTGACTGTGCACAGTACAAGTACTGACTTCACTTTACGTCTAACTATGATTTTTGCCCAGCTTGCACACTGTGCATGCATAGCACTACGTGAAGTTGACGGGGCGTAGAGGCTGTTTTCATCCGAAAGCACTGTGCCAAGTAACTGCAGCTGAAATGAGGCTGTTTTTATTGGCTCCTTAGTGCTTGGCTCATAGAGAGTGGAGCTTTAGCCCGCAGTGTCTTAAATAGCTTGTGAGGTCCTGACTTCGCTTTTAACTTCACTAGTGAGTGAGTCGCTTTGTAATTATTTTAACCGCGAAACAATTATTTACATTCCATGTGATTGATAAAAGCTTCACCTCCACATGTGTTTGGGCTTTTTTTACAACACTTGATGATGCACGAGGTGCTACTAGCTCATACCATTGAACCCTAGTAATAGATCTACCAAATATTACTGTGGCAAATGTGACAAGACTTTTCATTTAAAAGGACTGAGGCTTAGCTCATTTACAACTTTATGCATGTGTGGTAGGAGCCTGTATTTAATGAGAAAATAACTTCAGGGTAAGTCAGACGTTGTTTTTTATGTGTAAAAGATGTGAATTAACCATGCAGCACTCACTCATCTCACAACAAAACAAAACAGAACAGAAAGCCAAATAGAAAAGTTGCCCAAAGGTAGTTATATAAGAAACCCTTTCACCTTGTCAATGCATCATACTTGGGTCTATTTGATGATTATTGAGAATGAAGGCTGATGAGGTCTCTTTACACTCTGTGAACTCCGTTTTACACTCCGTTTTTTACCGTTTTGGCAAGGTGAGGTGTGCATTGTAAAGCTGTCAGTTTATATCCTGTTTACTGATCCTGAATAGCTATAACATCAAAAAAACTGTCACCATGACTATTACAGGGCGCATCATGCCACACAAGATCAATTCTTTGTTTTTTTAGTAAAGATAGGAAAGAAGAAAAAAGAAGAAAGAATGAATTGCAATAGAAGAATGTAGAATTCCTATCACATGACTGCTCATATGTTTTATGAAATATAAGACCATGTGAAAGACAGATTTTCATTTATGACACATGAGAATATGTCAGTATATTTATAAATGACTTACAATTCCACATTACCACAATTGTCCAAGAATTATAATTAAAACATTCTTTTGTTAATATAAGCCAACAAATGTTCCCATCTTTCTGAAAATGGAACAAACATCAAGATCAATGAAAGCAAACAAAAGATCATTAAAAGGAAAAAACTGAAGAAATGATGAAAAGCAACTTGTGTTTATTTTTTATGAAAGATTAAAACAGTGTGTGGTATGTCTAGACCCACAGCAGCAGCAGCAGCAGCAAATTTCAGATGTGTTTGTGTTTTATACATGTCAACATGCGCCACCTATAGTCCAGGAGCATATACACCATTACTGTTATACAGTTCAATGCACTTCATTTACAGTAACAGTGTTAGCTCAGACTAGAATGTAAATGCCTGGCATACTGTAAAAAGGCCTGGGACACACCGCAGCCAAACCACATATTTCCTAAATGGTTTAACAATTGTGTGTTACGATATGGATTTAAATGTTTTACTACGAACTTCCGCATAAATGTCTAACATCTGCTAATATAAATTTATAGTTCATAGAAAACAAGCCAAATCTCAGTTCTAAGTATCAGAAATGTGAAATACATTTAAGAATAGTTCAACCTGGGGAAACTGTTAGCCTAGTAAAGTGTTTTTACATGGAGACGTCTGAATTAACTGCCATGGTGGTTCTGTATCATGTAATGTCTAAACCAGAGTTCAATTGTTCTAGGTAGGAAAGAATACACTTAAAATCTTATGATCAAATTTATGATGTAATCATAAAATTTTAAGTTGAATAACTATCAGACACAGGATGTTGCAGCAGGGAAATCTACTGTATATAGAGCAGTTAAAAATAATGGAATAAAAAATAAAGACCTTTTCCTTATTTAATACTAGATTGCACATCTTGCTTAAAAGTGACATTATGCTCCACTGTTTGCATATTTGTCCACGTATTTCGGAACTGTCAATCTGCCATTTTCTGAGACAAGTTGCTTTCAATGGGTTTTGATAACTTTATGGAGGAACTCAAACTGTCTGGAAGCTCCTGGAATGGTATACCACAAGAATCAGTACTGGGTCCCCTGGAATTCATGTCATACAATAAAAAGTATTTATTTTTCAACTCAGAACTGCACTTTTTTTTTTGCTAACCTCTTTTGGTATTATTTCTAGTCTTGCCTTTGAAAAGTGCTATAGTTGATACAAAAGTCATGTTATACAAATTAATCATAAACCTGAAATTAAAATTGCATTATTTTATGCTTTCAGCTTGTTTCTTCATATCCTATGCCCATGCTGCTGCCAGAAATGGATCAGAACTAGGATAACTATTGCACAAAGAATTGTGAATCTCATATTAAAGACCTGATGGTTTTCAACACTGAGACGTATACTCATGTTTTAATTTTTTCTCATGTTTCATGAGAGTCATGTACCCCTAACTAACTGACTTGAATAAAAAAATAAAATCAACACAGCTTGAATTTACACACAAATTCTACTCATTTATTCCTCCTGTTTTCATTTATTTTGTGATAATAATTAAGTATTTCCAAATAATTATGAATTTTTTAGTAGCAGTAGGAAAAATAAGCTAAGACATCTAGCCACAGGGTACAATACTGACCACTACAAACCACTTCAAAAACAAAAAATAATCCAATCTAGTGCGGACAGAGAGAGAGAGCGAGAGAAGGTGAAATACATTCTAAGATCAAAATTGTTTGAAAATTAGATTATGGTACCATTTTCTGCCTTCAGGCTGGAAAATAAGTTTATTCTTCTCTGCTTTAAAAACATGAACCTGTAAAGTGTCGCAAGTAATGGTTTCCTAAGATAACCCACTGAAAGAGAGTTTCTGACTATCCCCATGGAGACAGAGGGGATGCAGGGCTGTGTCTGAGCAGTCAAATAGAGTTTAGGAATATCTACAGAGGGCAAGGCTAGACAGGCCACAGTCACCTGCCAGGGGACCGGTCTCATCCTGCATGGATCCACAAAAAAACACAGTAACACTTCACTTTAAGTCTCCTGTAAACATTTAATACATGGTCTATAACATACATAACATAACATTTATAACATACTATAAGGCAGTTGTAAGCAGGAGTGTTTTTTTATGTATTTGGCAACAACTATAACTCCTGTGGGCACCCAAAAGTGGAGGCTTGTGTATAACAGCTGAATGACAATGTAATAATCTAAAATATTCTTAAAAGTGGACATTATAATTCTTGACAAATACTCACATTATTAAATATATGTGTATATTGCAACTACATACATGCTCATGAATGCTAAGGGGGAGATAATGTACAGTAATCATATTTTCACATAACCATATACAGTACACCCTTACTCTGTTTTGTATTTATCAACACTACATGGTTATATTAAGTGAATGTCTGTGTATGTGTATGTGTAAATCTGATTAATGGCTTAATTTAGTTTGATGGTGACACCCACTGTGTGTATTTTTTCAGGGTGATGCTGCCCTTTTTTGTGTAGTAAATACACTGGTTTGGATATTTGTTTAACTATTTTGCATACAACCTGAGTCCTCTATGTGGTGAAACTAGGCCAATGATAGAACAGAGTTGATATAAAAATGAACTCTGTGGGAGTAAGTATGCAGGCATTGGTGGTCTGCCACTTTTGGCACTGACTTAGAGTGTTTCCACTGGAGATGCCAGAATGGTTGCAGGCTGTGCCAAGAGAGCGATGGATCAAGGCGACGAGCCATGGTATTCCCATGTCTCTGATCACAGAAGGTAAACTCTGCAGGGGAACCTGGGAAAATCCGGAGGTGGGAACGGTTTCTGATTTGCTCTCTGAGCCGAGCCTCAGCTTCACCCGCACTGCAAACCTCTGCGGTGCGTTTTCATTTAGATCAAAGGGCCCAACCCCAATTCCAAGCATGCAAACACAGTGAAACATCTGCAGCAGAATCCATGATATTCCCCCTGAGGATTTTCCAAATGGACATATTAAAACAAACTTGTTCATGCTGTCGGCCACACCCCTGACCACTGGATCTCTGACCACTCTGTGTCCACATCTGTGCTGGTCTGAGAGGAAAATACCCTTCTTAATCGTGAGAAAATGAGCCCAGAAAGATTTTGCGATCTTCTTCGTTCTCCTCGTCTAAAATACAGTAGATAAAATACTGCAGCTCATTGACATATTTACAGCAATGGTAGGATGGGAAAAGTAATTTCTTCCAGTAAGCATTAAAAACATTCGTTTCTCATGCATATCAAGTGGCAACTTTTTTACATACTTGTGGGATGATCTATGCTTATGCTGCCATTTGTCAGAATATGAACCAGATATCGAAACCACTGTGTCTGCGCATTCAAAACATCTGCAATTATCTCACTCTTCTGGCAAATTACACATCAGCGTTTAAACCATCTTTTTCCAAATACATGAGACTACATTTAATTTCTAATTTTTGCTCTGTATAAGCCATTTTGTTTAAAAAAAAGAGCAACAACTTAAGCAACATATCTGCGGAGAATCTGTCAATCATCGTAGATGTCATGCCTATGTCTGGGTGCATTTCTAATTTATAAATCATTGATCAGATAGGCATTGCTGCAATTGGCAGGGATGGTGCTTGTCTGTTCAAAGCCCCTCTCTGGCTTTCTTGGAAACTGTGTTGCTATGGAAATAGGCATCCTGGCTAGCACACGGGAGAGCCGGCTTCTATAAGCAGAGTTACTGTATGCAAACATTTCCCTCAGGCAACACATGAATACGACTGAAAAGCTGCCTGAGGGCATGGAGGTTGAAAAGGTGTCACAATGCCATCATATATGGCAGAATTTACTTGTGAATGATTCACATACTGACAGTACAGAGCAGGAATTTTTTTTTATCTCTCTCTATCGGTCACACACACACACACACACACACACACACACACACATAAACAAACACATACTGTATGTACAAATGACAGATTAAGTGTCTGAAGTAAAATCACATGGACAACAAAAGAAATTAAACTGAATCAACAACAGATCTTTTCTCTAAGGTGGACTAAATATGAACATTGCTTACAATTTAACATTTTTTAATAATATTCAACAGGAACCTTTTCTGATATCTATCTAACATATATAGTATACTGCTTAAAAGAAGGTTTTACATTTTGCTTTGCAGCTCTACAGACGTTTCTATTCTTTCCATGGGAGGGACATAATGAGCCCTGTCTCTGTTCAAGGATGGTCTTTGGCATCCAATATGAGTGAACTCATATTGAACTTCCTCCAGTCATCCGCTGATGGTGAAACATGTGTTATGATGGAGGCCCTTTGCCTCCTCCCTGCCTAGTGTTTCCTGTTGTTTCTCCCTCCCGTCTGTCTGCCTCCCTCTGTTGTGTGTGTTACTGGGTGTGGCCTCCAGTCTTCCTCTTACCACATTGTCACCTCACTACCTGCTGCTCATCATCCAATCAAAACCCTGAGGTATAAAAGACCGGTTCAACCTTCCAGACACCGCCAGATTGTTCAGTCTTCTTTAGAGATCTTCTGAATGGTTGTTTGGGGAATTTATTTAACTCTGTTCTCCCTGTACTTTTAGGAACTTATTCCCCTGCCATGCCTGACTCTGTCTCGTCTAAGCACTTGCTCCTGAAGTATTCTGCTGCCATTAAAACCCCTCCAGTCATCCTGCTTCTGAGTGGCACCATCACCTGTGTTTAAACTGAATCTGGTCTCTGGTTGGTGCATTTTGGCTCTGCTACCATTCATTCTAACAAAATGCTAGTGAGCGCATCGTTAAGCTTCAAGATTTTTTGTATACATAGACGTTGCCAAAGTCTATGTAAGACATTGTGGTTCCTGTTGCCAACACCAAATAACTGATTTTATTATTTATATTTTATTAATATTCATTTTAGTGTATTACAGATACAAAATAAATAAAAACAGTTTGAAAAGAAGACAAATTAAATAGTCCACTGTTACAGGGATGTCTGAATACCAGTTTGGTAGTGGGTTTATTTTTTTGAGACTGCAGCTCTGCACTGAGACTACACAACTGGTTGCTAGGCAACCGCAGTGCCAAACCTGATATCTGTTCAACAGGAAGCTTTCCAAAGTCAGACAGTTAATTTAGACAGCTTAGATGAACAAGGTGTCAGTCGTTTGGACGTTTAAAAGGCAATTATGAACTGACACATTTGGCCAGTTTTATGATGCGAAAGAAGTGTTGAATGAAAGAATTATCCTTGACAACATTTATGAATAACTTCCTGTTGTTTCCTTAAGTGAAGATCAGGACAGCTGGCAAGTAGCTTGTTAGCAAACACTATATGAATATCAGATTTTAAAGAAAAGTAAAGTATTGGTTGACCCATATTGTGATGTACTGTCAGTTCCATGCACTTATTCCATTTGCTTCAAAGAACATAACTGCATTAGTCTGTCTTTATTGTTTTCATTTTGTACCTTTTGATAAATGTCATATCTCTAGAGCTTCTGATACAAATTGTGTTGTTCCAACCTGTAGGAAAAAAAGAATGAACCCTGTGATTGTCTGCAACAACAGAGCTCTGATAAGGTGTCCATATCTGTACGCAATCAGTGGCTGTTGATGTATAAAACATTTGCGAGTAGCTCAGGACAGTATTATATCAGCATGTGCTACATATGATATTAATAAAATCGCTGGTTCTTTTCACACAAACAGACGTCTGTGCTGCAGGGTAATTTATCCACTGAAGTTCAAATTTCAGTAACTGAATGTTTTTTGCATTAAATATCTTTGCAATTAATTTTAAATGACTGGTTGAGGCAAGAGGTTTACATTTTTAATCCCACTTCCTGAAGAGCAATATATCCGCTGCTTCAAATGACTCTTTGTCAGCAACTGGTCACACAAAACACACTATTAAGTTTTTACTCTGATAGACAACCCTAAATTAATGTGTCCCAGCCTCTGACTTCCAATTTTCCTTTAATTTATCAAAGTTCTATTTTTTGATGAGTCCATTGCCCAATGATAATGACATCATGCTTCGAATTTAGCTTCTAGTATGACAGTTGTTTTCTTTTTCCCCCCTGTACTCGACTCTGACATTATATACCATTGTGCCTGCGGTTGCAGTGTTGAGACCTGGAAAATCTGCCCATTAAAATGCCTAGAGTTATTTCAGGCCTTGTTAAAGACTTGCTGTCTGGTCAGAAGATGAATTCCACCCACACCTTCCTCTTCACTGTGTTTTCCTCTGTCTCTCTTTGTAATCACGCTCCCTCACAGGTTTCACTATGAACCTGGACTGAAGATTTAAATAGATCCGGATGCTACATCAAGTCTCTGTGATTTTACTTTAGAATTAAGCAACAGTGTTTCCCCTCATTAATGATTCAGAGGTATAGTGCTCCTGTACTACTCTGACTTCAAAAACATTTTTTTTTTCTATTTTAAATGACTAAATTAAATGAAATTCATCTCTTATTGTAAGTCTTTTGTGGTAGCTGCATCAGCCAGTTTAGGGAGTTGCTCCTTTTGTTTTGACTTCCAAATAAATGGGATATTTAATGACTGTAGTGGTTAAGCATGTCTTACTGCCTGACTAAGCATCTGGATCCCAATGTCAAGATGTCCCCTGATTTCAGTGATAAAATTAGTAGGTAAAATATTATAGTAAGAATAAAAGCCCAGGTTTAAAAGATTTATTGCTTTTCATTTAGGTAAGATAGCAGTCCCATCATAAATGTCATGTTATCAATTTATCAAAAAGACTCCAAGCTGCCATGTGAGGCTATAATGTTCATTATGCATCTGTCACAAACGGGCTCAGGGAATGTGACAAGTGCCAAAGATTAAACCAAACAGTCATTTATTTAAAGAAAAACTCACACATATCTAAATCAGAATGCTGTATACCAAATGGCACTTTAATCTGTATCCCTGAGAGAAGTGCTTAAACTGAATTTAGCATTAATGAACCACAAGGGTCACAAACCTTATTAGTCCCCAACAAACCAATCAACAGTTCCTGATTTGTCACAAAAAGGCGGGTTTGCAACCCCACTTTTCACAAACTGGCTCAGGAATTGTGACAAGTATGGTGTCCTTGCAAGAGATTTACTTAAAACAAGAGTAATTTATTAAAGTTAACAAAAATCAGTCAAACCAAAAGATAATCGTGCAGGGTGAATGCACACAGGAACACACAGGAAAACAAAAGTGATGGAGAAAATGTAAGGTTTGACATGAAAGTCATACCTGAAGTTAAGACCATTGAATGGTTTATTCTCTTTACAGTGGTCATTTTACCCCTTACTTTATTTATCATCAAGTTTAGCTTTTAGCTGCAGCCATAACCTTATGTTTTAATGCTAACATGTTAGCATGTTACTTTTACGTACTTTGACGTCTCTAAATGATGGTAACTTGAGGTTCTTTCACTAAATTAATTCATAATTATCTCTAATACATTTTCTTTTAGGTTTTTTGAGCAGTGCATTGAAAAAAAAACCCTGAAGAATAAACATTTGACAGATTTGTATGCAAACTGTAAGATACTTAAAACAGGTCAGCTGAATGTGATCATAAAAACAACAAAAACATTACAAATGTAAGACATTAAACACACTGACTAACTTGTACTTTTTACCCTCAGACATTAGGGGTACAATGTTATTTATAGCCTTTCAAACTAGTGCGACTACTATTTTTTATTATAAACCTTACCACAAACTGTCCCACGAGAATATATTGAATTGAAATAACATATTACTTTCAATAGACTGGTCTAAAAATAAATAAAAAATGAAAACCTTGTGATATATTGAAGTATTTTAATAGACAATTTAAATGGAGAACAGGAAAAAAAAAAAAAGCAAATGAGGACGAAGACTAAGATAAAGTTCTACCATCTGTGCTGGTGGCTGGACTCGCACTGGGAAAGCACCTGTGTGAGACACAGCCCATTATAGAGCCGTTACAGGGCCATTTCCGCAGAGGGAAAACCACAAGTGGCCAATTAGATAATTAGAGCATCCTTTTCTCCATGTCTTCACCTTTGCTTCTCCTTCTCTATCTCTAGCTCAGAACTGAATTTTTTAAGCTTGAACATGAAATACAATAACCATCTCTGCTGTAGGCCCAGCTGGATGTACAGGAAAAGCGTAAGGGTTAAGGGTAGAAGTGGGAGTATGTCATTTGTCTTTGTCAGCACACCACAGGACTTGTTTACTCTCTCTTAACCCAAGTCATTACTACTGCTGACTGTGGAGAATAATTATGTCTGGATGCATCTGGATTGTAGCGTGCACTCAAAACTGGCCATTTGTGGAACTAAATTACACTTTTCTCTTAATTTCAAGCATGGCCTCTCTCTTATTTATTTTAGTTTTTGTTATTTAAAAGTACAAGATCTTTAACTTACAACATGTTTAGATTCAATGCCAAAGCAGGAAATAGCATGACCTGGGTGTGGTGGGCAGAGTGGTGGTTGGACAGCGTTTTTTTCTTCAACACTGTATTTTTTGAACAGTCATATTTAAACATGACTTGCAATACCTGATTTTTGTTCATTTTTAGGAGGGGGTGCACTTAGCAGCTGTTGTGCTGTTTGATGCTTAGCAGGTATAGTGGGTTATAGAGTAATAGTTTCACCATTTAGAACAGCTGCAATGTGCACCTGCAAACTACACTGCGAAAGTCCTGAGAGTGTGACGTCACCCATTGGTTTGTGGACAACTGTTTTGAAGCCTTGGGTTTGGTTTGATGAGAGTATGGAGCCGGTGGGTTATGTACTGCGAGTTGGGCTGCGCCTGGTTTAGATTCCATTTCCAATCAGGAAAACATGGATGCCTGCCAAGTCACAGATATTCTCATATTAGGAGAGGGGAGCTGCAGATTCAGGTGATTCTCTGTAGGATCTTTACTACAAGAAACTCCCCTTTACATTGTCACATTAGATTTACATTGTCATTTCATACATTGTATAAAAAATCTAAATAGCCACTTGACAAGTTTACTTATAAGTAAACTGAATAAGCCTCATGGCAAGAAAACGTTACATACAATGGACAGTGAGAGACGTTTGTGTTACATTTTTTGAGATGTTTTAATGTCATAGCACTGGTGTTCACTGGAACAGACCAATTAAAATTCACAGACACTGAGCACACTAGTTCTCTGTCTGGTGAGGTGTATCAAAAAATAATAGAAGATGAGACTTTGTTTTCCCTCATCTTCTCTTCACTTCTGGGCCTCGTGACACAAGGTGATAAATTATAGAACTCAAATGCAGCCCGAGGCAGCCATGAACACAGGAGCTCTGCAAAAATCAAGGCCTCAGATCAAAGGATTAGCTGTGAAATCTATCTATCTATGCACTGGGTGAAGTAATGACCATGTACTTTGGTTCTGTGTATGTGTGGGAGATGGGATTATATCAGAGAGAGATCATCATGAGAAAGAGACAAACAGAATTTAAATGGCAAATGGTGGCAGTTCCTGTTGCATTAGTTGAGTCACTACTGATTTCTTTGTGTTGTTGTCATCAGCCTGTTATCATATTATACTTAATGAGATACAGGTTATTATTCTGATCATTAATATTCATCATACCTCGCCTATGTGTACTAAAAGGGTGTTGTTTGTGTGTTTGTTTGTACATGTGGTGATAGTGGTGGGGATAACTTTTGAATTATTAACCCTAACCTTAGAAACCTTTACCAAATGCTTCTATTTCAAGGTCTTTTGCATTTGTATATCTTCTATTTGCTGGATACCAACTTGTACCCCTTATAGATCATTCTAAAAGAGCTGGCCAATCATCCAAGAGTATAAATGCTTTTATTATAGTAGATGAAACTTTTCATTCGAAATTTGAACATTTATACAAATATGGTTAATTTTCAAACTGTGACTGTTCTAATTCAAAATTTGCCTTAGAGGGCACTCCACTATCAGGTAGAACTACTGCATGTGCTAGTGACCTATGAGTAACCTAAGCCATTATCTTGTGTGTCTGGACTTGATCTTTGGAATGAGTTAAAAACTCATTAGTGTCAACAACACACGCCAGCTAATATTACTCACTAATCCAACAGCAAGAAGCCCAGCTTTCAGACTTTTATTTCATGACACGTTTGGCAACAAAAGGGCAGTCCCGGATTTATTCTTGTCTGGCTTCCTGTTCGCTCACTCTCTTCTTTTCCCTCACTAGCTTCCACCGTTAACGTCCTCTTTGGTCTTTTTGCCTCTGCCATTATGTCCACTTGGCCATCTCTGGTTCTGCCCTGCTCACCTGCTCCACTCCCCGCTAGCATTCGGCTCCACCCCAGGCCTGAAAAACTCTTCTTCATGGTGGTCTAAAACACCTGTGGGACAAACACTAACACTGCACTGCTCTGAGTTTACAGTCCGGGCAGCCTAGCTAATTAACTGAGTTAGCATAAGCAAGCATAAGCTAACAGCAGCTGTAGTTTGTAGCAGTTTAATTGTCCATCAGGAGACTCAATTAAATGACATCATTGAGAGTTGATGTTGAGTAGCAGAAAGACATCGGACAGAAAACTAGAAAAGATTTTCTCTATAAAATATTATGCTATTTCACCAAAATAGTTAGAGTGACTAGAAAGGCTTATCACTTAATGTCGCATCACAGTTATTTAAAGTCTGATATAGAACATGAATGTCTGTACCATGGCAAGTGGTTATCATAGTTATCTTCAGCTGGACCAACCAACCGTCCAACAGACAAACTGACACATACAAGTCTGCAGTGCAAAGATATAGTATATACACAGAGATAGCGTTACTTACATGCTGAAGCTTAATACTAATACACATACTTATACAGATTAATACAATAAAATAGGTCAATATGCCAGCATAGTGTACTAAATAATCATCTCCTGAATCCAGTCTGAGTCTTGTACAAATGTGAGGTAATTGTCCTAAAGAAGTACAGTACAAATGTATGCAGGAAAGAAGAAAAAATAGGTCCATACAATTTCCACAAATGTTTTGGGCAAGGTGCCCTTCTTTAGCCTGTATTCTGCCAATTTCATCAGTTTCATCAGTATGCAGAGGTGGGATTAATTATAAAACCAACACAAGTACATCCCAACGGGGGAGCCACAACCATTTCAGGCACACATTCACATGATGTAGAATACATAAAAAAAATAAAAACCAAAACAAATTATATTCGTAAGAGACAAGCAAATGAAATCCCTCCATTAATCCCATTGCGTATCAAAGTGTCAAGGAAGAAGAAGAAGAAGAAGAAGAAGAAGAAGAAGAAGAAGAAGAAGAAGAAGCAGAAGAAGAAGAAGAAGAAGAAGAATTTGACGTGATTCCCTTTGGAGGAGGATTATGTCCCTGTTGGCAACTCTCTGTGACATGTTCACTTTAACATTATGGTTACAAATTGAATACCTATGTACACAGATTCTAGTAACTAATTAGCCAATGCATTATTATTTATTAATATTTGTTATATTTATATATATTTAGTTATATTACAGTAGGTGTTTCCTGGATTGCTATGCTGCATTTTAGTTTTCAGGTTTTCAACACTAATTCACTCACCACCAACTTCTATTTATTTTGGTGAAACTGGATTATGTTTTATGGAGCTAATGTTTTCTAGTTTTTCATCTGGCTGCTCCACCTAACCTCTCTGTGATGTTCATTGTTTTCTGATGGACAGTAAAGTTAAGTGCTGCCCCAGATTGTGAGTTTGAGATCATAAGTGGAGTGTTAGTGTTTGTACATCAGGCATTTTGTACCACCAGGAGGATGAGGTTTTCAGGCCTGGGGCGAGAGGGCTGCAGACAGGGAGTCATGCCAAAACCGGAGCTGGCAAAGTGGTAATGTAACCATGCTCAGAAGCCTCTATGGCCAGATATGGCAGAGGCAAAGAGACTCAAGAGGACGCTGACAAAGGAAGCTAAGAAGACAAAAACAGGGAGAGACACTGCCAGAGTAAATCTCATACAGGCTTTTATTTATTGGCGAGAGGTTTGTGTAACAAAAGTCTGAAAGACAGACGCCGGACTGGGCATCTTGCTGTTGGACTAGTTAGTAATTTTTGCTGGCTGCTTTGTCCTGTGTCATTTAAAACAGCAGTATTGCATGTTGTATGAAATTGGGGGTGTTAAATCACAAATATACACATTTCTTCAAATTTCTCTTTAAGTAGAAGTTTTTTTTTTAGGTCCGCCAAGGTGCAGGCTGCACTGAGTCATCCTTGTGCTAAACAGAAAAATAGGATGAAACAAAAAATGGGTAAGGATATCATTGAGTAGAAGGTGGCTCAGTTGGTCACCCATGACTGTGAATGATAGGTCGAAGCCTGTTGTAGATCTCTGACCTCAGATGGACCTAACCATAACGCCAATACATTGAGTCTGGAAGCTGCTAAACAATACCATTTTTTCTTAAGTGTATTGTGCCTGAATCACATACTTTGTTGTTATTAATTATGAATTATCAAGGGCTGAGGCTTGAAACATCTTTGCATCATCGCTGGCATGTTCAGGCTGGATAATGAAGGAGAGCAGGCACTAAGTGTCTGGAAATACGCACTTAATTCTTCTGGAACATTCCTTTTGTAGTATCTGCTCAAAAGAAATTTTTCAAAGAGTACGTGGGTACCACAAACTCCAGGAAATTATGATTCAGGGCACTACATCGAATATGCACATATGATCAAAGTGATATCAAGTGCAACGTCAGTCCTTTTAAGAACTGCTTGTATCGAGTGTTGAAGAGGATGGTTCATGTCTTAAAATGGAGTCTGTATTGTTCTATTATTTGTTCCAAAGCACGAGAGTTCTTATCATAATTATACAACATCCCAGCAAGTTAACTGAGTCCAAAGCTTCTGTTCTGTTCTGATGTTTATGCTCAGTTTTACCAACACAAATTCATGTGCTCTGCAAATAAATAATTATAATTCTGATGAGTATGGTAAACATAATTTGTCTTAGGGGTTTAGGGATTCACTAACAGAAAAATGTGACCTGGTTATAGGAAATTTTAAGTTGTAGGTACTGTATTTTGCTACAGTGATGCCCTGCTTGCATAGTTGACCAAACTATACTAAAGATAGTTTTTAGACTGACTGTAATGATACTGTGTTGCAGTGCAATCGAGATATATTTAGTGAAATTGCAATGCAGTATAATCAGCTGTTGGTGATATGCATGGAGCAGAATGTGTCTGAAGGATAAAAAAAGGAATTTGCAGATTAAAAAAATGAACTGACTTTTTAACAATAGAAATTGGACTACCGTCTTGTGTGTTTAGAATTACTGAATGTTACTGTTGTAATGAAACATGTGTGAGCCCAACATAAGATTAGTGTGGTTTCCTTACATGTTACCTGTTGATGAGCCCCATATCTTTTATTCATTTATTTTATTTTATTTTTTAAATAAACAAAGATTGATCAAAACTGTCATCAGTGTAGTATTAAAATCCTCAAATCATCTTTGCATAGGAAATGTCCTGTTAATCATCCAGTGTCATTTGGCAGCAGCTGGTTTGTTTGGAATTAATAAACAGGGAGCTCTTCAAAATTATCTGAGACAAGATGTAATTACCAATCGTATTTTCCGTCAAATCAAGAGGGAGGCATGCTCAGAATTTTTGCTCACAAGATTACAAAAATCACATTATGCATCTCCCACTTTCCCTTTGACATTGAATAGGTTTCTTTTTCAGACATTTGTGCTGATTGACTGAGAAAATTGTTTCAAGATTTAATCAAGGCAATCTAATCTTTGGCTGCATTTCCTGTTTACAATTTATAATAATTACAATTCTATTATTTGCCAATAAATCTATAGGAATTTCACTTGGCAGCACATAGTGTTAAAACAAATACATAATATAGACATAACCTTGCTATTACTCAGCATCACACAAGGTAGAAAAATAGAGAAAATGGAAATGGAGCCACTTTTTCTTGGTTGAGCGCACACATGAAGAGGAAGACTAAATATTTGAGCATGGAAGTTCCTTGTTGACCTTTGGGAACAAAATGAATTCAAGGATATAGTGTTGCAGTAGGGACATTACATAAGTGGCACAAGACTGAATGAACACTGGAAGCAGACAACTACCGGCTCCTCATCAAACTCAGAGTTCAATTCAAGGTTCTTGTGATAACTTTTAAGAACTACTGTGGTCTGATATGTCACTGAATAGGTCTTTAAGGTCCTCTGATCAGGGTTTGCTGCTTTTTCTTACTCTAGACTAAAGGAGACTAAAGGAAGTTGTGGCTCCTCAGCACAAAATTTGGAGACTTTTCTTTTACGACCATATGTATATCTGTTTGGGACATCCTGGAATGATTCTGCTCAAGTAGCACACCATAAATTATTTTATTTGACGTCAGATATTAATGTGACTTACAGACATGACCTAAAGCTAAGACTTAACACGGTCTTAAAATCTTGTCTTTGCTGACCTCCAGTGGGTTAAATTTTCACTATGGTATGAGGAAACACTCCTCCATGGCCTGGTGACACCAATGTTGGATGGGGTTACAGGTGCAACAAAGCACAGTTCTGACCACACCCAAACACACCCATCATCTGTCCAGGGTGTGGCTTCAATCTTAAATACAGAGAGGGCAGCAAAATACCACAGTTCAGCAGGGTTTGGACCCTGATCCTCAGCTTGACAACATAATACTTAGACTTGCAATATAGATAGAGATAGCTTCATGTCCATTAGTGCAAGTGCCATCATTTACGTCTAATTAAATGTGCCATTATCAAATTAGTCTAACAGTATGCTATGCACTGTATGGGGGTAATAGAGATTACAGTATTGATGTAAACTGAAAATTAAGTTTTCCTTCTGACAGCAGTGTTTGGATGAGCTCAAAGAGCTGCATGACTCGTTTGAAACTAATGCATTTATTTTGATGCCTGATGTTGCACCAATTCTCCCAGTGACAAGTGCAGCCTGGTGAGAGTGGTCGGGAAGAGTGGTTTTGTCCAATTCCTTCCAGAGGAGATCATCTGTGAAGAAGAAGGGAACACTGCCACCAAGAGGATAAATGTGTTAAGACTGAACTGTAGCTTTTGCTTGCAGCCATTTTGTTCTGAATGAATTCATCACTATCATGTCAAAAACCAGCAGCTAACTTGGCTTTTGTGTCTTACTATTGAGAGAGCTCCAAGATGTCGGTGTATCTGCTGTTTTAGCCATTTTGACAATATTTTGCCCCTCTGGCTGTCTCTGGCATGTGTGTATGCATGAGTGTTCCTGTGATGTGTGTGTGGTTTTGTTGCAGTGACTGACTGCACATTAGAAAGAAGAAAAAAAAAAAGGTTAGTTGTTTCTTTCTTGTTTCTTTTTTTCCAGGTCGTTGCAGGGTGGACTCAGTACATGACTTCACATGCCACCCCTGCCCTGTTCAGCTGACCTCTCTATCTCCCAGCAGGCCTCCATGTCTGAAAGGTGCTGTTGTGTAAGTTGAGCTCTGGGGTTCGGTTTGATGTGGTAACTGGTCCATGGAAGCCGAAGGAAGCTCACTGAAAAAAATCTTAACAAGGCCTTTTTTCAGGTTTTCTTAAAAAAAAAAAAAGCTGCAAAAAGTTAAATGTTTTAGTGTCAAGAGATGATTTGTCTTCATCCTACAGGAATTATTTGCTTGACATATATCACAACACATTATTCATAGTAAAATCAAATCAAGGAGGTCACAGTGACTATAAGATACAGAAGTGTATTGCTGTCATGCCAAATTTTTTTTTAGCAGTTATCATTGATAAACTTATCACATTATAACGTGACAAATTTCAAGATTTTACGTTTGACTTATCATGTTAAAACGTGAAATGTATCATGTTTTAACGTGACAGGTTAAGCTCAGATATAACTCATGACGTTATAATCATGGATTCTCTATGCTGTTTCTGTATCTGGCTTCCTGTCAGCTTGAGGTGCTCTGTGTAAATTGATGCGGGCTGCTCGCGGTGTCAAAAATATAACAGCTGCGTATTTTACGCGGAGGCCCGCTTCTGAAACGGAGCCGGTGGGGTTTGTTACATTGACTAGAATGGCCGTGTATCACTGTGACCCTGTGGAATTTGGGGGTCCCTCTCTCTGTCTCTTTAGCTATCAGACACAAATCAAAATCTTCTTGTCACTACTTTGCTGTGTAAATTGTGAGCTAGACACAGATTTAGAAGCTGGGTTCATGAAATAAAGAAAGCCAAAACACAACAGGTAGAGTATCAGAGTATAGTAATTTATTGTTAGGATACTAACACGGGACTCACACAGAAGGCTGAACGGTCCTTTGCCTGGCGCCAACTCACACCGAGAATCCTGGACATACCCGAGACCCCGCGATAAACAGTGTATAAAAAAAACAACAACAAACAGCTGACTTTGCTTCTCCGACTTGGAGGAGATTATAAAAAGCATCTGTTGTGTCATAAAGGATTGTGTGTTGTTCCACTTCAACAATTAGTCTCTCGTTGAGACCCTTTGATCGATCTTTGATCACCTGGTGCCACCGGTCATGACGTAACGTTGATGTGAAGTTGTAAAAAGCTACATGAAGTGAGTATTGTGTTTTATTTTGAAAGGGGGCGGAAGTTTATTATGTTGATTCTCTGTCGGATTTCCTGTCTAGTGCGCAGTGCTCTGTTGAAATTTACGAGGTTTAGCCGCGGCTTGCGGAAGAAATAGAAATCCTGCGGAAAGCTTGCACCGTGGCGCGGAGAGCCGCTTCTGAGCCGCGGCTGATCCGCGCCCTGTGTGAGTGCTCTCATTGACTAGACTGGCTTCTATTTGCTACGGTGACCGCGGAAGTGCCGTTCCGCTTCTCTTCCGCGTCCTGTGTGAGTTGGCCTTAAGAAGTAGGTCAGTCAAGGTGAGCCCATATGTGGCTGTAGCATTGTGGTGAAGACAGGATGACAGTGATGCAAATGATTTTACCTCACCCCCACTGAGATAGTATGAAGTGTTACCTGCTGGTTGGCACCTCCAAAGTGAGTTTGTTTTATTTCTCTGGTGCATTTAAGTGTAGTTCTCACTGTAGTCTACGTGAACCACTACATCATTCTGGGTCAAGGTCTCCCTAAAATACACTGCATGCAGAACGACTCGAGAATGACTCTGCCACGGCGACGGAGCAGATACTAACCCTAACCCTCGGTGGCCAGCGGAGCCGCCCCAGTGCGCATCACGAACAGATTAAGTGTGAGTTGGCGGACGGTGGAGTACGCTGTCGTTCCACATGCAGTGTATTTTCGGTCTTGAGAAGTTTGAGAGGTTTTCTCTTCTTTTTGTAATTTCTTTTTGGACCTCTCTGCCTCCTCTGTCAATTATCAAATCAGATCAAATTTTATTTGTATAGCCCAAAGTCACAAAGTACATTTGCCTCAGAGGGCTTTACAATCTGTACAGGGAATGACACCCTGTGTCCTTAGACCCTCGGTTCGAGTGAGGAAAAACTTTCCCACAAAAACCCTTTAACAGGGAAAAAGGTGAGAAACCTCAGCAAGAGCCACAGAGGAGGGATCCCTCTCCCAGGACGGACAGACATGCAATAGATGTCATATGTACAGAACAAATCAACACAAACATATTGTACAATTACAATGACTGATAAAATGACAATGAATTACAATGAATGATAAAATGACAATGAATTACAGTGAATGATAAAATCATTCCTTCCTTTCTTTTGGCCCTCATCTCAAGTCTTTTAAGTCTTTTATTAAGCATGTCAGGCCCTCTGTAGAAGCTTGTCTTTAGTCTTTCATCAGTACATTAGTATTTTCTGTTAATTTAGCCATATGATCGCCATACTTAATGACCCACATTTAGAACATGAATAAAAAAGGACAACAGAGGTCAGGGGTGCTTTCAATCATCTCATAGAGTAAGTAAAACAGACCAATGTTGATGTGGTAGGTACCTTAAACTTCCAGAAACTGGTGTCATAGTTTCTTCTCTTTGGAAAAAAAAACTGGAGGTGTAACACCCAAGGTTGAGTGGATGGCTTGGACACTTTCCTGCTGAGGTGAGAGTGGTTTTGGGGAGGCTCTGCCTTTTTGCAGATAGACTTGATCCTTTTGGATGGTTGTGAGGTTCTACACGTATTCCCATCTTCATAATCAACCTTTCTTTTTTATCCCTGACTTACCTTCTACAACGAATAATATTTCTCTCTCTTTTCTTCTGTATTGTTCTAGTAGTTGCAAATTTTCCCCTTTTACTAAAACCTTCCTGTTGTCGTTTGCTGACTGTCTGCAATGAAACATGACAAAAAAAATCCTCTAAAATCAAGTCTATATCATTCAATTCTGATTACCAAAACAGGAGTTCCCTCTTCCGCAACAGGCCTTAAATTGTAGTAGTAAGTGAGAATGATGCTGCAGAGGATTAAGAACATTAGCATGTTTTGCTAACAGTGTAGAAGCCACGATGACTAAGCAAATTTGTATTCAGTGAATATAATTTTACACTAAAGTATATTTTTTCAATGGAAATTTAACGTTTAGGGTTTCTTCAGCTTCAGGTTGGTTTTTACTTCGGTTTGCACTTACTTATTAACCTTTAGAGTTCTGGTAAACGTGGGTTCGTTCAGACGTGGTGCTTGGTACAATGCGACTCGTGTTGCGTCTCTGTTGGGAGCTTTTTTTTTCCGTCAGTGTCTGACACTTTCTTGCTGTATTTCATAAATATAATTTTAACAAAAGGTAGTCGTGGTATAAATAATATTACAAATCTGTCTCTCTCTTACTCACTCACTCACTCACTCACTCACTCACTCACACACACACCTGATGTGGAAATATCCATAAAAAAAAAATTACATTGATCATAAAAAAAGAAAGTTATGAGATTTTTAACGTTTAACTGGAGATCAGATTAGCTGGTAGCCATTTTGAAGATCCTGGCTGAAATAATGCTTCATTCAAAATCAATCAATCAGTTTTTCTTGGCCGCACATTGTTATCATCAGCTGCCTTCATTTTTTGACTATCTGTATATATTTTGTATTAAAAGGCTGGTACTACTGCAGGGACTCACAAAAGATGTGTGCAAAGAAGTGGTGGTTATATTCTTAATATATCAACTTTTACTGTCACCAATACACTTTTCTTTTTTTTCCCCACAATATCTTTATTTGAGTTTTATAGCAGCACAAGATAATCACAGTGCAAACAATCGTGACATGTATAGCCTAACCATGGCCGTTAAGTCATTTCTCATAGATGCAAAATATAGCAAAAACACAGCTTAAAACAAAACAATCACAGTAAAAACACAAAATGAACAGTATGCTTCTCTTGTTATTTAAACAAATTATAAACACAATGTAATGAATTGTGAAATATTGGTAATGGTAAACTATGGGCTTTTAAAAGTAACAGAAAAATAAATAAATATATATATAATGATAACTGTAATAGCAAAAAAGACATTAACATTCACAATTTTGGAGATTGCCATACCCACAGTTAGTCATCAGTTTGGTTTTCTGTTATGTCTGAGTTCTTGACATATTCAATAAAGGGCTTCCATATACCTTCAAATACATGCTGTTTGGCTTTCAGAATATAAGTAATTCTTTCCAATGGTAGGCTTGATAACATTTGTTTTAACCATTGACTGGTACTTGGTTGATGGGTTCTTTTCCATAGTAGTGCAATACATTTTTTGGCATTTAACATGCTTAGATATATAAATGCTTTTTTACACGTACTGAAGTTATGTTTCTCTTGATAAAGGCCCAGCAAGAAAAGCTTAGGATCCAATTATATTGATTTGGAAACAATCTTTTCGATTATTACTCTTATCTCTTTCCAGAATTTAATAATTATTCTACACAGCCAAAGGCAGTGAAATAGTGTTCCTCTATCTTCTGTACATTTTGTGCATATGTCTGGTATATTCGGTCATTTATATTCAATTCTATCGGTGTTACATACATCCGCATTAACCATTTATATTATATTATTCTAAGCTGTGCATTTATGCATGCAAAATGAGCGTTGGCACATGCGGCTTCCCACTGTTCCTTGGAAATATCTGTTTGTATGTTTTCCTTCCAGGCCCTTAGCTTATATGTTGAGTTCTCACTTGAAAATGATATCAACAAGTTGTAGAGTTCTGATATTGCACCCTTTCTTAGACAATTCTTTGTTATAATTTTTTCTAGTTCTGTGCTACAGGGTTTAGAAAGTACATTGCTTTGATTTATTTTAACATAATTTCTAAGCTGAAGGTACTTAAAGAAATGTTTTCTATTAAGATGATATTTAGCTCTTAGTTCTTCAGAGGACATCATATTATCTGAGTTTGTTGTATACAGGTCTCCGATTGTTTTAAGTCCCTTAGTTAGCCATGATTTGAATGTTGCATCTGCCCTGCCTGGTACAAAGAACTGATTATCCAAAATTGGGCTAAATTGCGAAAGTGATTGTGGTTCGTTTAAGTATTTCTTCACTTCATACCAAATTTTTATTATATGTTTTACATTTGGATTTTTAGTTTGTTTAAAAAGCTTTTGTACAGTGTC
Organism: Larimichthys crocea; assembly: GCF_000972845.2. NCBI lineage: Eukaryota > Metazoa > Chordata > Actinopteri > Sciaenidae > Larimichthys > Larimichthys crocea. The sequence continues at coordinate 1,478,061 of NC_040011.1, read as the reverse complement.
TGAATAAATATATGAAGGGAGAGATAGATTTAAGCCATAAGATTTCATTTCAGCCCAGTGAGGGGCATTATTCATTGAAAAATAAAACATAATAGACCTCAGTTGTGCAGCCCAGTAATAACCACATCAAGTTTGGACATTTTAGGCCCCCCCGGTCAAATGGTAAGTACAATAAAGACAAGCGTAGTCTTGCCCTACGGTTGTTCCATAGAAAACCAATAAATAATTTTTTGACTTTTGGGAATAGATCTGTAAGTGGCGGTAGTGGGATGTTCTGGAATAAATAAAGCAACTTTGGTAAAGTATTCATTTTTTAAATATTAACTCTGCCCATTATGGATAGTGGTAACAACATCCACCTGTCGACTGACTCATTGATTTCTGCCATTAAAGGTTCATAGTTGGCACATGCTACCTGTTCTAACCTGGGTACAATGTGTATTCCCAAATATTTGAATTGATCCACAACATTGAACTGAATTGCTTCAGCTATTGGGTTTTTCCTTTCATCTGAATTAAGTAGTAATATAGAGGATTTGGTATGACTCACTTTATACCCTGAGATATCGCCAAATGATGTTATCAATTGTATCAGAGCTGGGATTGATTTACTTAAGCTGGACATGAGTAAAATTACATCATCCGCGTAAATGGCGATTCTGTGCTCTACTGGTCCTACTGTAATTCCGCAAAACTGTGGATGAGAACGTATTTCTATAGCAAACGATTCTATTGCTAATGTGAATAATAAGGGCGAGAGAGGGCAGCCCTGTCGGCATCCTTTAATATTTATTGATTTTGAAATATTTCTGTTCGTTAAAATTTCTGCTGTAGAATTATTGTATATGACCTGCACCCATTTAATACACCATCTAGGTGGGTCTTTTGTCAATCTGTCATCTTTATATACCAAGCAGCATGGTGCGTGGTCTGAAACCACAATACTATCGTAAAAACTGTTGTGAATTTTGGACCGTAGTTCTGAGGAGATTCAAAAATAGTCAATTCGTGAGTATGTTTGAAATGTGCTGGAGTAACATGAGTAGGTTTTAGCTTGTGTGTTACATTCTCTCCATATATCTACCAACCCCAGATCTTTTATAAAGCGGTGAATAGTCGTTCTGCATCCATTATGTGACTGGTCTATTCCTGTGAATCTGTCCATATCAGGGTTTAATGTACAATTAAAATCTCCTCCTATTATATAAGATCCTCCTGACGCTGACAGAGTAAGGAACAGATCTACATAAAAATTTGCATCATCTATATTGGGTCCATACACATTCACTAAATTAAGATTTTCTGTTAATAATGTACCTTGGATTATTAAGTATCTTCCCAAGCTATCCTTTATTACGTTTTTGACTTGAAATGGGACAGATTTATGTATAACACCTCTGATAACATCTCACACCTCTGGCTCGGGATGAGAATGAAGCCGTATATACACTTCCTTGCCATCTTCTTTTAATTTTTCTGTTATCCTCATCTAAAAGATGTGTTTCTTGTAGAAACATTATCTTGGAGTCAATATCTTTAATTTTGTTCATGACTTGTTTAATTTTTGTAAGTTGTTGCAGGCCTCTGCAATTCCAAGAGATAAAGTTTAACTTTACTCCCTGAGACATCCCTTACAAATTAAAATCAGGAAGAAGCATGTAAAACCTGGATGTTTGAAACACCATCCAACACAACAAAAAACACACTGAACTTGAACATTTCACCTGGTCTCTCTTAAGGAGACATTCCCCTGAAACCATATTAACTTCCTGATATGGCTAGTGATAACTGCTCCACACTAAGTGAGGATCAGTCAGTCCACCTTTTATCTTCTTAAACTTAAAAGTCTCTCAATCCGTCTTATCTACTGTTGTATAGTGAAATTTTTCTTCTGTAGCTCAGTATTTAAGCAGTTATATGAAGCCAGCACCATATTGATTAAATTATGTTTTACACTGTCTCATACACTGTCATTTCTGTCATATCACCTGTGGTTTGGTTTAGTTTTCTCCAGCATCCTTCTGGATCTTTTTGATGAACTCTTTTGCTTCGGTCGGAGTTTTGAAGTGTGTAGGTTCGGTCTTTATGAGTCACCAATAGCCTGGCCAGATGAATCAGTCAGTGCCGGATTCCTAAATTGCGAAGTTCCTGACGAGCCGGGTCGAATTGTTTTCTCAGCTGATGCGTCTCTCATCGGTCCGATCCGGTGCGTCCGATCCAAAACCACTGAGGATTGTAGTGTTGCACCCAGTGCTTCAGGGATGACTAAGTGACTAAGTGCATTGGCAAGCTGAAAGGTTATTAAAGTAATTAATTTAATGATGAGGTCAACAATATACAATCTCTTGTCAGTCTCCAGGTGTAGGAGCTGTTGACACCGCATGTCGCCCAATACTTAATCCCGCACTTGGCAGGTTTTTTAGGCATATACTGCCTAAACCCACATCTTCCTTTGAAGGGGATGAGTTGCTCGTCTACACAAATGTCCCTGTCAGGACTGAAGAGCATCGGGAGACGGTGCGTCCACGTCTCACATTCCGCGGAAGGCAGCCAGCTTGTCATTGCCGCGTCAGAACAGCTTGTCATCAAACCAAGTAGCTCGGCTGATTTGATGGAACCTTTTCATGGACATCGTGGCCCGGAATATGGTCTATCCCCACTTCTCACTCCACAGGCTGAGGGTCGATTCCGAAAATGAGCAGCCCAACATATGCCTGCAGCTCCTTGGTGTCCAGGTCTCCCCAGTCTGTCTGGGATTACACACGTCGGCCATGACATGCTGTAGGATCACGAGGGTGAGCAGCAGCAAAAAGCTGGACAGCGGGTCCCTGATGTGAGCTGCAGCATACGCTGTCGGTCATGGGATGAGACCTCTGGCTTTCCTCAGACCCGTCGCTCAGTCTTGCATATCAAATGCATGGGAGGGCACAATTATTATTAGCCATAATTCTCTATTCACGCAGCACTGATGCACATAATCACGAACATAACCAACAGCAAATCCAGCTATAGCCTACAACATCAGTCCTCATAATTTAACATATATTAGACGTAACCCCACAAGCATCTCTCAAACTGAAAAAGCACCACGGCGGGTGAATTTCAAAACGGTCAACAGAGGGATATGCATTGCCATTACGCACACGCACGCTCGCACACACACACACACACTTTGAACCTACTTTGAGTGGAGGCAGCGCTGTCCTCTCAGTACAGCGGGAGACATCACTTCTCCAAGCTGAACCTCCTCATTAATGCATCCTTCCACTCAGACTTGAACCTGTACGTCAGGTCCTTTTCAAAGGTGAGCTGGATCAGTTGGGCCTTGCGTGTCTGGAGCATACTGCACTGATTAGACATTTTTTAGCATGGAAAAAGAGTTTTCACATACTGCTGTCGGTGCTCCAAGGGTGTATGACACAGATCCAGCAGGCAGCTGTGGCCCAAATACTGTGGAGAAAAGGCTGGCTCAATTTGTGGCAGTGGCAGCTAGTAGTAGGGATGGGAATCGAGACGATTCCATGGAATCGTTTGGCAGTTTATCTAACGATTCTCTTATCAATTCCAGCAAGCACGACTAATTACACCACGTAACTTCCGCAAGTTTCGCACGTGCAGTGCAATCAGTAGTAAACAATGGTACCCACTCGGTTCGGATGACAACAGGGCTACTTGCAATCATTGGAGATAACAGGTCGGGAGGGAACACGACGGACATGCAGAAACATTTGCGCACACAACATGCAATATTTTTAAATGAATGTCGTGTTTTTGACACACTTCAGACTGGAGATGAATCTCAACCTAGCAGCAGTGGCAGCAGCCAGGCTATGACCACCTCTGTGGAAGGTAGTTACACATTGTTACTATTATCTAGGCTGTGGGCCTCTTTTGACCTCGCTGTTGGTTTTGTAAGGTTGTGATACTTCTAACTAAACAAAGTTGATGCTGATGAAACTGTTCTCTTTTTTTCCCAAATGAGAATCGATAAAGAAACAAATCGTTAAGCAGAATCAACAATGGAATCGGAATTGTAAAAATCTTATCAATTCCCATCCCTTGTGTGTGTTATTCCACTGCTGAAGAAAGTGAAGGGGGTTAATCCCGGAGTTGACGTGCAGTTCAGCCACGGGAGACAGCATCTCCCCTGCGCTCAGACAGGAACAAGGTTAACAATCATAAATATGATGATCATAATGATAATTATTTTATTTAAATCTGTTGTAAATCTTTAATGTAATTTGCAACATTAGTGTATTAAAGGCAACATTTTCTCAGAATAATAATAATACATCATGGTTTGTTGCCCTGGCTCCCCCATCACCCAGTGGTTTGTCCAATTAGGCTACACCAGTCAGACATTGGTCATAATGGAAGGATAATATAATATGATAATAACTTGTTGTAAATCTTGCAACATGGTAGCATTCAATAATGGCTATATGAATGTACACAGCATGTCCCTGGATGATTGAGAAGTGCGAGATATGCACTGGGGAGAAAAGGCAGAAGATATATTTCCTGAATAATACAGCAGAAACAGGAACAGTGCAGAATCCTTCCACATTATATATTCTATAGAATATTCACATTTAGAGGGTTGCAAATGAGATACTTTAAAAATAGCATTATTAGCAGTCATCAGTTCCTGCCAAGCTGGTGGAGACAGACACTGAAATGTGACCCTGGCACTGCAAATACTTTTGAAATCCCAGTTGCATAGCAACCCATCTCCATCTGCAGCTAAGCTTCTCACCACCAAAGAAACAACTGTCATTTTGCTTTACAGGCAGTTTTATACGTAAAACTTTTCCAGAGAAAAACATGAATGCCATTCTGTCTGAGGAGTATAGACCTATTTTTCCACACTCTTAAACAGATTCTGCCTTTTTCCCCCTCACATCTTTATACTGTACCTAGTTTGAAAGAATGTGTGTTTTACTTTCTTCAATAAATAAACATTATTAGCCATTATGATTCTGTGCAATCCAAGTATTTGCTTGCTCTAAATCAAAAATTAAATGTGCAGCATACTCACTTAGGCAGCTCTATTTACACAATATGGTAGAAATCAAATCTAATATGCAATACTATGTTTTCATTGTTGTATAATAACCTAAAAATATACAAATTGTTTAGTTTTTGTTACCTTGGAATGAGGATTTCATATCCACAGTCTACCTTATTGTGCTGCCATGTTTGTACAGTAGCCTCGAACTGGTTTTAGATACATCTTTTCATGTTTTTCGCATGTTTCACAACCATCATTCTTCTTCATGCTTGGAAGGAGAGGGTGAAACAAGAGGGCTGCAATATGCAACTAAACAACTAGATATCACTAAATCCTGCTCCACTTTTTAGATAGCTTGACTTAACTGTAACTGACAAAACTGTCACTCCAAAAAAAAAAAAAAAAAAAGTAAATCCCAAATAAGATTTTTTTTTTTTTACCTTGCAGAAAAAAAAGTATGTTACGATTAACAAGAAACAGGAAAATAATTATTTCACAGTAACACAAACCAAATTCTCACATTTCATACAGTGTCAAACCAATTAATTATGCACTGCAAATCAAAAGCCAGCTCATTGCTTTATGCTTCACTTTGCAGCAGTTGAATAGGTTCTTGATTCTCGTTTGATGAATGAAATCTTATTCCACTTTAGACCCCATAAAGTATTCATCAGACAGGCACCTCGGCAGACAGAACTGCAGTGTATGAACTATGTGTGTTTTAATGTCCTCAGAGAGAGAAATACATACAAGAAACTAGGGGTGTAAAGATAATCCGTTTTGGATCGGTTATCGGTCTGTGACTTATGCGATCCGAGTGCACTGGTCCATGGAGCCCCGAACGGTTCAGAAGCACTGTGAACGCTTCGATGGCCTGGATATACAGCGCGAATCGGTTACCAGCTCCACTGGTTCACATTCAAGTCCATAGACATTTATTGCGGTGTGTGAACGCTCATGAGGCTCCAGTGACCTTTTACCTGTGACGTCGTGGCGGGATGTGTGTCAGTCATAATACATCCATGGTGTCAATGCAGCAACCAACATGTCGGACAACGTGGATAAGATTTACAACCTATCACACCTGAAATTGAAGGTATGGAAATCATTTGGATTCTTAAAGAAGGATGGGAAGCTAGACAAAGGCCACATGATTTGCAAACTTTGTAGAGTGGCAATAAAATACTCAGGAAGTACGACAAACCGTAGCAACCACCTGGCAAGGCGGCACGGTCTCACTGATGTGGGTGAACAGGAGGCTAAATGAAGCTACCATGGCTAGCACGGACATCCCAGTTAAGAGTGGAGAGGACAAAATGCAGAATTTTTTCCAACCGCAGTTCAGCCTTAACTCAACAAGGCCCCCCGCAATAACGGCAGGGGTAGACTAAGTTTAATTTTGGGGTGACCTATTGTTCCTCCAGGTGAGCAAATTGTAAAGGTTATGTTGCCTAAAGTTATATTTTCTCTGTTCGGATCGAATCGTACTGAATCGTTTAGTATTTTTATTAATCGTCCTGAATTGGATCATAGGCTGTAAATCGAGATAGAATCGGACCGTTTTGTGAGTAAAAGGTTGACACCCCTACAAACAACCTATGAATACAGACACGTACATGCCATGTTACATTCAGTAGTAATGCATGCTTGTGAGAAAGTGCATACTTATGTGTCCACAGACTGACACATACGCATACAAACATACATGCATGTATATAGAGTATATGTACACTGTATAAAGAAAGTAACACCTGCACAGTAACTGCATTCACCAAATTTAACAATTAGGAGACTATTAGGAGAAGAAGATGATTTTTTTTTTTCATCCCATAGGAGGTTTTTAATGGTTCAGTGAAATGTGTGCATCAGAGCTGCTATGCAAGCTTGTGCCGTAATCTATAATAGGCTTACATCTGTGTGTCTCTATGCTCCTCTAAGACACACACATAAGACAGAGCACAGGTCAGAACAGTCTGTGAGCTGTTGCTTGACAGCAGTATCAATGTATTATTGTGTCAGAATGTGCTGTTCTGTCTTCTTTTTATTTATTTATTTAGGTACCAGTTTGTCCGAGCATCCCGAAGCAAGGCACCAAGTTCACATAAGGTGTGTCAACTTTATGTTTTCTGGACACAAACTTCTTCTTCTTTTCCGCAGATCATTTTCAGACTGTAAGACCTCACCGGCCAGCAGTAGCAGAGTGGTTGAATGATTGCCAGATGTGACTTTGTGTAATTGTTTCAATCTTTTACATTAGCACACGGTCAAATGGGAGGTTGATTAAAGGGAAATTGGTACTTGTACTTTTTTTTTGTTTGTTTTTTGTAAAACCTGTTTTTAAGTCGAACCATAATGAGAACATGACTGAATAAAATGTTATTCATTAAACTGTAGCCAATCTGGAATATGTAAAATTGTACTGTGATATCAGGCAAACTGTGGTCATAATCTTTACATATGTTTCTAATTTACAGTCTCCTGAGACAAACTACAGCTGCTGAATCAGAAGGAATTTTTATAAACAGATTTTTTTCACCTCTGCACCTCTAAAATGTCTGGACATGAGAACTATTTATGCAACGAGTAACCTGAAGTCCAATATTTATGCAGCAATGTTGCATGCAACAGTTACTGTGGATATAATTGTCCAGTCACACAAAACAGCATGTCAATAGCTGCACATGATTCTTGTTGTACATTTAGGTACAAAAATATTAAGAGCATGCTTCCAGGTGTGTAATAGTACTGCACAGACACACAAAAACACACTCACATTTGCATCTCTGTACACACAGTATAGTGAAGTTGTCCAAATCCCCATTCTGAGGATCCACTTTGGATTCTTTCTGTGTGCCACACCTGAGAGAACAGTGCATTTATCTTGACACACCTTGACACATTTCCCCCCAAGTGCTCATCAGTTTGCCAGCCACGCCTGGATGATCATCTAGATCTAAGAATACTGTACTTCTGTAGCTGCACTTTTTTATATTTTAGCTGACAAACTGGAGGCCCTGTGTTTGCTCGCTCCATCAAGTCTGTGGTTGAGTTTAATCTCAGAGGTTTTACTGAACAAAAATCCCTTAAAGTATGCCCTTTCTTGTGGTTATACAGATGTCATTGCTTTAGATCTTGCAGCTAAATAAAATGAATAAGGGGTTCTGCTGGTGAGTATTGACGTGTGGGCACATTAACATCTGAAAGTTTCATAGTTCAAACTGGTTCTCAAAGCAAAGCAGTGACAACGGCAAACACTGTCAGTGCAAAGGGAGAGTCAATGCAACAGCCAGAGAGGGTAAAAATATCACAGTGCAAATTAGCAATCAGACACTGTTTACACTCGGAAGACATTGCAAACATTAAAGTTGCAAAACATACATTATGTTACATAACAGTTGTAGACTGGATAAGGTGAGTTCAATGCAATGCAATGAGTTAAACTTAGTAAAATACAGTGAAAGAAGTATATGAACATCAGTTTGTCCTTAGCTATTGATACAGAGAAAAATAGCAAGCATTGTGATTATTGATGCATGTAACCTTCAGATCCTAGACTTAACTTTTGACCAATGACCACAGCTCTACCCTTGGATGCAATCACAATGAACAGCTTCACAGCCTGCAGGCACTATACAAAATTACATTGATTTGAACATGGTATAAATTTTATTAGACATTTTTCAAGAAAACCTTGTTTTATAAATATAGTCTAAGTACAGCAAAGTATACAACCTGGGCTCTAAATCAACACCCGCCAACCCGCTAAATGCGGGTGAAAATTCATTTTGCCGTGTATTTAAAAAAAAACACTAGCTGGCTTGGCTGGTGATAAATGAGTAACTTTACCATCTATTTCGCGGGACGCGTGAGCGCGGTTTCTATGGGAACGCATCCGTCAAGACTGCCGTACTAGGGGAGTGGGCGTGGGTCACATAGACATATACATAGACGCCGCATTGAGCGGGTTGGTCGTTGGTCGCGATACGTCAACGGCGCCGCCATATTGGAAATAGCAGCTCTGCCCGTAAACTAATACAAGGAAATGGACTGAACTTCATAAAGCGCCTTTCTACAAAGTTCTTTAAGTTAATGTCTCTTATACACCCATTCACACACACTAATATAAAACAAAACAGGCACCAAAAACAACGTATGTATTTTTCTAATTCTGACACGGGTCTCACACAGGAGGCGGAACGGCAGCGGAACGGTCCTTTGCCCGGCGCCAACTCACACCGGACGCGGATCAGCCGCGGAACGGCAGCGGAGCGAGCCGGCCGTATTCACGCGAGATCACGAGAGAATCCTGGACATACCCGAGACCCTGCGATAAACAGTGTATAAAGAAAACAACAACAACAAACAGCTGACTTTGCTTCTCCGACGTGGAGGAGATTATAAAAAAGCATCTGTTGTGTCATAAATGATTGTGTGTTGTTCCACGTCAACAATTAGTCTCTCGTTGAGACCCTTTGATCGATCTTTGATCACCTGGTGCCACCGGTCATGACGTAACGTTGATGTGAAGTTGTAAAAAGCTACATGAACTGCGTATTGTGTTTTATTTTGAAAGGGGGCGGAAGTTTATTACTTTGATTCTGTGTCGGATTTCCTGTCTGGTGCGCAGTGCTCTGTTGAAATTTACGAGGTTTAGCCGCGGCTCGCGGAAAAAATAGAAATCCTGCGGAAAGCTTGCGCTGTGGCGCGGAGAGCCGCTTCTGGGACGCTTCTGAGCCGCGCCCTGTGTGAGTGCTCTCATTGACTAGACCAGTGTTACTCAAAGTGTGGTAGTGGTCCGCAAGCGACCTCAAGTGGTCCGTGAGGGGATCTCTTAAAATATTCAAATTTCCCACACAAGTTTGTGGAGTCCTACCTAACATTATTTGAAGTGTAAAGCGAATTGTTCTCTGAACAAAAATGCAGACAAATATTTTTTAAAATATGTATAATGGATATATGAAGATAAATCTGAATTAGCAGTGCCCAAATGTTGCCTAAGCAACCACGGCGTCTCCTATAGACAAAATCATTCCGCTGTCACGTCAGTAAGTAAGGAAAAGAAAGCAAGGAAAAGAGCAGCAAAAGCTGTGAACTTTAACTAAAACAAGGCACGGAGAGGATGGGAAACAATGATGGATAGGTGGCTGAAGACGGGGTCAGTTAAAAGAAAGGCAAATGATGATACCGACATGCAAAGAAAGGAGTCGGGAGATGCTAGCAACGAGTCCCAATCACAACACTGCCTGCAACAAGAGGTAGGCCCAGCTCCACAAAAAAAAACTCAACATGCTGGGAAGTCGTCTGCAAAAGTAAAAGGAAAACCATGATGAATACTTAAATTCGGATTTTTCTGGACGGGAATTCTGAGGACCGAATCCACACTGTGTCCTGTGCTACGATATCTTGGCCAATAAAGCAATGAAGCCAGCTAAACTGAAGTGGCACTTAGAGACAAAGCACAAAGATTACATTAGCAAACCGTTGGCATTTTTTGAGAGGAAATGCGAGGAATTAAAGTCCACATGCAAAAGGACGCCGCACAGTATTTTGTCCCTGGAGAAAATGCAAAGCTACAGAAGCCTCCTTCAGAGTCTCTCAATTGATCGCAAAAGCTGGCAAACCTTACTCAATAGGCGAGACTTTAGTTAAGCCGTCTGCGATAAATAATGGCAAATATAATGCTGGGAGACAATGCAAGTAATGAACTTGACAAAATACCTCTGTCCAATGACACTGTTCAGTGGCGCGTATTAGCCATGGCCCGAAAATGTCCAAAATCAGCTGATATCACCCTCCAGCAGAGCTCGATGTTTTCACTACAGCTGGACGAGTCCACGGACATTGGCAGTGAGGCAAACCTTTTGTGCTACGGGAGATATATATATAATGGCGCTGTACATGATGATTTTCTTTTTGTCATTCTCTCCCGACAAACACAACAGGAGAGGCGATTTTTGATTCTCTAAATACCTTCTTTGGCCAGAGTGGCCTTGATTGGAATAGGTGTGTCGTGTATTGTACTGACGGGGCAACTGCGATGACCGCAAAACCAAAGGCCTGGTTACGCGGTACGCGCAGTCGCCCCATTGGCCACAGCAATGCACTGTTGTATCCACCGAGAGCAGCTGGCAGTGAAGAAAATGCACACTGTCTAAAAACGGTCTTGGACGAGGCTGTTAAAATTGTCAACATGATTAAGGGCAAATCGCTGAACACACGCATTTTTAAGGTTCTGTGCGATGAGATGGGGAACGACACACGAAACTTCTTTTCCACACAGAAGTTCGTTGGCTGTCTCGTGGCAAAGTTCTGACCCGTCTTTGAGCTGCGCGACGAGGTTAAACAATTCATGCATCAGACTGATGAACTTTATGACAGAATGCATGACTTCCAATGGCTTGCAACGTTGTCATACTTGCTGATTTCAGCTTCCTCACTCACTTAATTTAGCACTTCAAGGGGAAACAGTCACGATCTTTACAGTGCAGGACAAAATTAAAGCAGCACGCATTAAGATGGATTTGTGGTGCACTTGCCTCGATCGCCTAGAATTTGACAATTTCCCTACTTGGCCGACTTTCTCCTCACAGCTGACGAGGTCCTGGGCAATGATACCATCGCTGCTTTTAAGGAGCACCTGTGTGGCCTTCACACGCATTTGGGAAGATCTTCCCAGAATTGGACGTGGACTTGGAGTGGATCAGAAATCCTTTGGAGACAAACCCCAAATTGAGCTCGTCAGTTCAAAGTTGTCTGCAAGAGAGACAGACAGCCTTGTGGACATTGTGTCTGATGGATCATTGAAGATGGCATTTCGAGAGAAATCCTTGACCGACTTCTGGATCTACATCCAGCCTGAGCACCCTGAACTTGCGCAGTCAGCTTTGAAAATCCTAATGCCGTTTTCAACCACCTACAAGTGTGAAGTTGCATTTTCAGCGCTAGTTAGTTTGAAAACAAAGCAGCGCAACCAGGTCAATGTGGCCCCCAGTATGAGATTACGACTGTCCAGTTTAGAACCAGACATACAGTCAGTGATGCAAAATATGCATCAGCACCATTCCTCCCATTAAGAGACGGGGAAAATTAGTTCATGGTCAAACGACCAGATGCAGTCTTGTTTATTCTTCATAACAGTCATGTTACTTGCAATTTTGAAGTGTGCAAATTTAGTTAATAGCCTACTTAATTCATCGGAGTGGGATATTTCAAATAAATAAAAGAAAATCAATCAAAATCAAATATATAATAATAATAATAATAAAAAATTCCAAACCATTGTTAGCCCCCAGATGTAAATCTATTTTTCACACTTTTTGTCACATTCACATTTTGGATGTAAAATTTGTACAATAAAGGTTCAAAACATTTTTTGCTTTTTTCCCCCCTCCTTTTCGGGGGGGGGGGGGGGGGGGGGGGGGGTGCAGCAGGGGGTAAGGTGGTCCCTGAAATTTTTTTTTTTTGACAAAGTGGTCCTTGGTCTGAAAAAGTTTGAGAAACACTGGACTAGACTGGCTTCTATATGCTACGGTGACCGCGGCGGTGCCGTTCCGCTTCCGTTCCGCGTCCGGTTGAGTTGGCCTTGAGTGTTTACAGCTACTAATGTGTGTAACACTGTTACTGTGATGATAAATATTAAAATATTATATTTAACATTTAATCTGTGTCTATAATAACCAGATCCTGAAATGTAGATGTGACATGAGGGTTTTCTGAATAAAGAGCACTAACGTTTAGATTTAACAGATTTTGATTAATCGTTTTATTTCACATTGATGAACACACACACACACACACCACACACACACACATACATACACACACACATATTAACACACACATATATAATATATAATATATAATATATAATATATAGATAATATATATTAGATATATATAGTAGATCATACACTGATATATACACATCAACAATGCCATACCTACCATTATAACACCACCAAGGAATGAAAAACACTGAAGGTAGAAGCCCAACAGAAACAAAACAGGAGACTGCAAAAACATTGAAACCAGAGAACAAAGCATCATATGAACTTATGATGCAGCATATGGAACAAGAGAACAGAATAGGACTGGGCAATATATCCATAATATATCAATATCATGTAAGGCATCAATAGTCATCCCTTCAATATTCTCTCTATATCAATAGAGGTATCTGATCAAAATTACATTTGAATTTATTGTCCAGCCTAGAACAGAACATCATATGAACTTGATGTCATAAACTTATGAACTCTTCATGCAAACAAAAGCTTCAGTATTTCCTAAAACCTCTTTGATCTGTGAAGGGGTGTGCCATATTTCATCACCAAACTCATCAAGTAGTCCCTGCCTCTCACCAAGAACTCTACACTCTCTGCCCAATTCAAAGAACCCAGGGGAGCTTTGAACCCTTTGGCATGGGGATTGCGGCTGTTCATTATATCAAAGAGCCTGTCAATTATCTAAAAGCAAATGTTGTGATACACATTTTAGCAACAATTTTGCAGTCCTGGTTTGTGTGTATGTTAGTAGTAGTATTATGTTAGTATCACCTCAATGAATTCAGCTGTTGCTTCACAGTGTTGAAACTGTGAATAGCCAAGGTCCCTCAGTGCGCGCAGAGCCACTGTGACAGAGCGACTCAGTGTCTGTGCAGCCAGGGACACCTTCATCTTCTGTGAATCAAAATCCACATGCTTGTCCGTTACCCTGTTGGCAGCGTGCAATCTATCTTTTGTTTGGACATCATTCAGATGAATGATGTATCTCCAGTTGATCTGGCCACTGGTGCTGGTTAATGGACTGTATGCCTGCAGCATATTCCGTGCCAACTTCAACATGTGGCAAGCATCCATCATCACAAAAACCTTCTCACCAGTCACTGGATGTTGAAAGAATGTTTTTAAGGGCTCAACAGGGTTTCCCTTTAGCTGGCACCCAAGTAGGTTGCACATGCGGACATTGGAGGGATGCCCATCCATCGTGACACATACCACTCTCATGCCGCACTTATGTAGTTCCTCCAACGCATGAACAAGGAGAACCTCCTGAGTCTCTGGCTCGTGAGTCTCTTGGTCAGATAGTAGGCAATTGCGGCCTTCCAGTGGCCTTGAAGGCCTACCACCATAAAAACAAGAGCCTCAGTGGCAACATCTGTCTCATTCAAACCATCCCCCATATCCACAAATCCAGACATTGTCTGGGTATGGGGGTTGTACTGGACATGTTTTCTAATGGCCATGGCATCCAACATGAGACACACACAACCATATTTAGCTGGGTCTTCCTCTTGTCTTCTCTTCAACATGTCCAGCATCATCATGTTAAGGCCAGGTTTGGCATCCACAGAGCACATCCACCTTGGAAAAGCAGTCATTTAATATGGGTGCCCTGATCAGGAATTTTGTATTTCTTTTGGCTGATCAATAATCACTGGAAGCAGTATTGGCAGATGTTAATAATGCTATGTGTAGGTATGTCCGCCTTTCAATCTGTTCAGTCATCACAGGATGAATTAATGTGCACAGCTAACATGAAAAAAAAGGTTTCAAATAATATGAACAATACCTTTGCAATGTATGTGGATGTGGGAGGTTGATATTAAGAGTCTCCCTCAGATAGCTGTATGCCTTCAGGCCATGTAAGCTGAGAGTGATGGCAAACTCCCTCTGGTCTTTGGTGTATTCGTGGCTCTGTTTTGACAAGAGGTCTATTGGAAGATCTGAAATTCAATAGCACAGGCAAATTACTAAGTACCATTGAAATCACTAGGAAGTCTTAACAAAGATCCTGATTATTATTATTATTAATTACCTGAGTATATATCGAGCTCTTTCAACTCTTCATTTATTAGGTTCTTCACCCTGACACGGGACTCACACCGAACGCGGAACGGAAGCGGAACGGTACTTTGCCCGGCGTCAACTCACACCGGACGCGGATCAGCAGCGGAACGGCAGCGGAGCGAGCCGGCCGTATTCACGCGAGATCACGCGAGAATCCTGGACATACCCGAGACCCCGCGATAAACAGTGTATAAAGAAAACAACAACAACAAACAGCTGACTTTGCTTCTCCGACGTGGAGGAGATTATAAAAAAAAGCATCTGTTGTGTCATAAAGGATTGTGTGTTGTTCCACTTCAACAATTAGTCTCTCGTTGAGACCCTTTGATCGATCTTTGATCACCTGGTGCCACCGGTCATGACGTAACGTTGATGTGAAGTTGTGAAAAGCTACATGAACTGAGTATTGTGTTTAAGTTTATTACGTTGATTCAAGGCCCGGTTTCCTGTCTGGTGCGCAGTGCTCTGTTGAAATTTACGAGGTTCAGCCGCGGCTCGCGTAAGAAATAGAAATCCTGCGGAAAGCTCGCGCTGTGGCGCGGAGAGCCGCTTCTGGGACGCTTCTGATCCGCGCCCGGTGTGAGTGCTCTCATTGACTAGACTGGATTCTATTTGCTACGGTGACTGCGGCGGTGCCGTTCCGCTTCCGTTCCGCGTCCGGTGTGAGTTGGCCTTCAGATCCTGCAGAAGACCACTCAGTGTTCTTTGCCCTCCTCTCTCTGTCCTGCGCGTTCCTCCTCTCTCTTTTCAGACTCTCCACCCTAGCCAGGGCTTCCCTTCCCTTCCCATGTTCTGTCTCATATTTAAAATGTTGTAGCCTCTGTTACCTCTGAGTGTTATAATGATTGTAAACACTGTAAGGAATCCAGCTATTCTGCAAGCACTTCAAATAAATGTTGTTAACAATATTCTCTGTGTATTATTTTAAATGTATTGATTTAAGATAAAAGCTAATCATAACTCTTGAATTAAGAAGAATCATCTTGTTAAGTTCCTCTTGATTTAGGTTTTTTTCACTCAATTTGAGTAAGAAACAAAAAGTGAAATAAGAATTGAAAAGCTGCTTTTGAGATTATTTGACTTGCATACAGTACTTGGAATAAGCGTTTCACCATTTATTTTAAAATATTTCTCACTTGCTTATTTTTTCTTTTTTTAAGAAATCTAACCAAGTGTGATTATCTTTCTGCACTGGCAGATTATTTCACTTAATTTTAAAGTTTCAAACCAAGTATTTATTTCTTATATTAAGACTATCAGTTTTTGCAGTGTACACTGCACTGACTGCGATGTTTTTTGACCTTTACATTATGAAGCTTATGAATGAGATCCAGTCATATTTAGGCAGAAATCATTTTGTGTTGTAATGATCCTTTAAAAGAATTTCAAGTTGTCATGTGAGCTCTAGTGACATGTCCAAGAATGATCTCATAGATGCCCTGTGCCAGTGCATCACTTCTAGGTTTGCCGATGTAAACAGTGGTGTCCTGAAGGCAGGGGCGGTCCTGGCTACATTTGTGCCCTTGGCGAACAGCTCAAGCAGAGTCATGGATTTTGATGGGAGGTCAGGAAAGTTCTTCAGCTCCTGCACAAGCTCTCTGCTATCCACGTCTGAGTGTCCCTTAAAGTGCAGTGTGGTTTGCAGGGTCTCACATTCATTTTGCAGCTCATTGTCTGGGAGGTTTCTGAAATTAGAGAGTACCTCAAACTTCTCTCTCACATTCTGCAGTGTGGAAAATCTTTCCCGAACAGCTGAACAACATTCAAAAATGTGACCTCCAGCTTCTTCAGAGCATCACTTAAAGGCTCATCAGATGCCTCATAGGAGAAGTGACGCTTTGTGGACCTCAGTCTCTTCTGTTGCAGAACAGCCTCAACATTAATTTCTTCACAGATATCCTTGGCTGCCATCTGTGCCGTCACAAAGCCTGTTGCCCTGTAGCTCTGAAGATCTTTCTCAACCCTATTGAGAAGACTGACTGCTACATCAACTTGCATGCTGGGAGACTGCATCAACTTGCTCACATGGTGTGTCTGGCTCAAGATGTCGTACCACACCACTGTACAGATGCTGAAGCGGAAGGATCCCACCTCCTCCGACAAGGACTGGGCCTCAACCTTAATGATGGGGTCTTTAGCGTGATCTCTCACCTCAATCAGTGCCTCTCTCACAGCAGCTGCCTCATATCTCAGGGGTTCAACACTCTTCACTTTACTTTCCCACCTTGTGTCAGTCCATATCTTCAAAGTGAAGCCCACATGTTTTTTCAGTATGGCCCATCTCTGAGACTGAAAACAGGGTGAAAAGCTTGTGTAAGATGCCAAAATAATTCATGGTATCAGTGGAAGCCTTAGAAGCATCGGCCACAACCAAATTCAGGGTATGAGCCCCACATGTAGGGCTGGGTATTGATTCAAATTCCAAGAATCGATTTGATTCCGATTCTCAAGACTGAGAATCGATTATTATAATACGATCCAATCCGATCCGATCTCGATTCGGGTTAGTGTTATTAAAACCTTTTTTTTTTTTAGCTGTTGCCTGAATTATATTACTGTGTAGTTGTGTGATGTATTAATACTAGTATTACTTTAGCATTCAACAGCAAATTAATTAAGTATCACCCAGAATGGTGATAGTATTGCTTTCATAAACATGTAGGGGGCAGAATTACCAAAGAGATCTAGGACAGCAAACAGAGGATGCCAGAGGTGTCTATACCTGCAGCAATGGACTGCTAACGGGACACTAACCTGGTGCATTATTAAAAGAATTAAGAATTCACCCAAAAGCTGTTGCTGTTGAATACAAATGCATTTTTATTTTAATTATCAATATGAAAAACAGAGATTCTCAGCCAGTGTAAATATAAACATTGTTATGAAGTTATGAACATCAAAACTTCAAATGAACACTGTAAAACTGTAAAACATGGCACCTTTAGCAGGAAGACTTCTGGAACGCAATAGTGTTTCATAGAGGAGGCTCTATGTACTGTAACACTACATGAAGCCTTCTGAACACTCCCAAGAGTGGAGGCTCTATGTAGTGTAACACTACATGAAGCCTTCTGAACACTCCCAAACCTTTTCCCACCACTGAACTATGATACTTTACCTTTTTGTTTAACTTCTTATGTACAGTTTTGTTTTTATATTTAGTGCTGGTTACTGGCTTCAAAGTACTGTATGCAAATAAGAACCAAAGGTACAATACCTTAGGAAACATAAGTATTTCACAGTTTTGTGTAAAAAGAGGACGCTTCATCCCCAGTGACTGTGTCACCATTGACGAGCAGCTTGTGCCCTTCTGTGGTAGATGCAAGTTCCTGCAGTATATGCCCAGCAAGCCTGCAAAGTATGGCATCAAGGTCTTTTGGATGTGTGATGCACGGGTTCCTTATGCCATAGATGGAACAGTCTACACCGGGAAACAGCCAGGAGAAAAGGCTCAGAAGAATCTGGGTGAGAAAGTTGTCCAACAGCTGTCCAGTGTCATCAGGCAAACAGGTGAATACACAATATCTACTGTCATCAGTATTATTTTAGATATGCTATATAAAGCATGTTTATAAATTGTGAAATGTTATTTACACTTACACTAGTATATTAGTATTCATATACAATATTGTTTTTAGGTTATATGGTCAGTCAAATTAAAACAAAAGTTGTAAATTGTCTATTTATTGTCTCAATCATAGGACGGAACATCACCATGGACAACTTTTTTACAAGTGTTCCCCTCGCTCAGCGCCTACTTGAGAAGAACTTGCGTTACAGCTCTGTCTTTGGATTCTGTGGAGAGATGTCTATGGTGAGCTATGTCCCAAAGAAGAACAAAGCTGTTGTCCTTCTCAGTACCATACACAACGACACAGCAGTGGATGACAACATGAAGAAGAAGCCAGAGATCATACAATATTACAACAAAACAAAAGGAGGTGTGGATCTCATGGACCAAATAGTCCACACGCCGAAGCGGCAAACAAGGAGGTGGCCTATGGTGCTCTGACAAAATATGGTTGATGTTGGCGCTCTGAATGCCTTCACCACTTTTACGTCACATCACTCTGATTATATGGGCGGTGTGCCAAATGCCCGACGTCTCTTCATCAAGGAGTTGGCTAAGGAGCTGATCATGCCTTACATGAGGAGGAGAATGGAGACCAGTCTCCACCTGCAGAGGCATGTCACTCAGGCCATGGAGATATGTGGCTTACAGAGGTGGGGCATCCAGCCACAGGAGCCACCCAGCCTCTTACAGAGGAAGAGAAAGAGGTGCTGTCTTTGTCCTTCTGCACGAGACAGAAAAGTCTCTCACTCATGTTCAAAATGCGCATGGCCTGTGTGCAAAGACCACAAGCTGACTCTGGTCATTTGCGAAAAATGCAATAACTGAGACAGCTGTCTCAATGTAGGCCTATACTTGCCTGTGCTTATGGTAATATGCTGTTATATTGTTTTATTCAATTTATGTAGTTTTATACCACTGAGTTTGATAGTGACTCACTTCAGTAGCTGTAACTGTTTAATATTCACAGGTTTACAGTGTCAGTTACACTCACTGTATTGTTTTAATACTGTTTTAATGTTTTAAGTATCATCATTTAGAAATGAAATTATTGTATTATTAAATTAAATAAATAAATACACTTTTTTCAAACAATACTGCAAATAAACTGTTTTTTATACAATATTACATGTGAGATCACGCGAGAATCCTGGACATACCCGAGACCCCGCGATAAACAGTGTACAAAGAAAACAACAACAACTCTTTAAGTTAATGTCTCTTATACACCCATTCACACACACTAATATAAAACAAAACAGGCACCAAAAACAACGTATGTATTTTTCTAATTCTGACACGGGTCTCACACAGGAGGCGGAACGGCAGCGGAACGGTCCTTTGCCCGGCGCCAACTCACACCGGACGCGGATCAGCCGCGGAACGGCAGCGGAGCGAGCCGGCCGTATTCACGCGAGATCACGAGAGAATCCTGGACATACCCGAGACCCCACGATAAACAGTGTATAAAGAAAACAACAACAACAAACAGCTGACTTTGCTTCTCCGACGTGGAGGAGATTATAAAAAGCATCTGTTGTGTCATAAATGATTGTGTGTTGTTCCACGTCAACAATTAGTCTCTCGTTGAGACCCTTTGATCGATCTTTGATCACCTGGTGCCACCGGTCATGACGTAACGTTGATGTGAAGTTGTAAAAAGCTACATGAACTGCGTATTGTGTTTTATTTTGAAAGGGGGCAGAAGTTTATTATGTTGATTATGTGTCGGATTTCCTGTCTGGTGCGCAGTGCTCTGTTGAAATTTACGAGGTTTAGCCGCGGCTCGCGGAAAAAATTGAAATCCTGCGGAAAGCTCGCGATGTGGCCCTGTGTGAGTGCTCTCATTGACTAGACTGGCTTCTATTTGCTACGGTGACCGCGGTGGTGCCGTTCCGCTTCCGTTCCGCGTCCTGTGTGAGTTGGCCTTTATAATTCAAAGAGCCGGGTCACTTTTGACCCATCTTATGCGTTAAAGGGTTAAGGTCCTGAAAAACTTTCTTATATCCCTTTGCGCATCCATCCATTCACGTTTGTCTCCTAACGCTGTTCTTTTCGAGGGAATTTTCAGTAATGTGGTTTTGCGTTCTGAACAAGTGGAATGGATTGATAACAACGCACCAGAAGGGCTCTCTGTACCGTACACTACAAAGTGAAGGGAAACTGACAGATTTATGATCACATTTAAGTCCTTAATGACAGGTTATATGATTACTTATTTAAAGTGATATGCTGGCTGCTTCAGCCTAAACAAACAGGCCTACAAACACCAGAAACCAAAAATACTATACCACCCCAAGTCAAGAAACGATACATAACTTAAATGTTTACTGTCATAATATGTCGAAAACACACATTTTCAGAGTAATAATGTCAAATACCGTAATGTCAGATTTTGCAGATGAGTTCAGCATTATAATCCTCAAAAACAGGCCTGCTGTGACTGCAGAGTATGTGGACAATATTGTGTGCACTCTGCTCTCAGCTGACTGGTAGGGGGAGAGGGAGCGGTACCTGCCAAACCTGTGCGTGGCCACACACACAGGAGAAAGTAATGTAACGGTCACGCAATTCAAACTGTGCAGCAGTGATGCAGTTTTTTTTTGTTTTTTTTTTTCTGTGGGGATTAATTTTTGATGGAACAATGCCACTAAAGAAGTAAAAAAAAGAAGCTTGAACGGTGAATGTTGGGTGCAAGACATTTTGCAGATATGGAGCTAACGGCTCATTTTTACCTGAGGCACAATGTTGTATCTGCTAATGCTAACGTAACTGTCAAGATGGCTGTTGTAGTGGCGATAACATTAATCCCTAAACCGGATAAAGATCACCTACTGATAGAAAATTGGAGACCTATCACACTAATGAATATGGATTATAAGAGTATCTTATTGGTATATGCTAGAAGGTTAAAAAAGGATCTTGAAGGGATTATTGCCGAAACACAAACTGGATTTATGTCCAACTGTCATATCATTTCAAACAGAAGGCTTCTTCTTGACTTATTAAGGCCCACTCACAGCGCGGTGACAGCAACGCAGTCTAATCAATGAGACCACTCACACAGCGCGGAACGTCTCAGCAGCGTCCCAGCAGCAACTCTCCGCGCTGCAGCCTTATCATTCTGTAGCACTTCTATTTTTGACGAAGCTGTTGCTAAACCGTAAATCTCAACAGAGCAGATTGCACCAGACAGGAAATCCCACACAGAAATAAAGTAATAAACTTTCGCCCCCTTTCAAAATAAAACACAATACGCAGTTCATGTAGCCTATCACAACTTCACATCAACATTACGTCATTACATCATGCGGATATGTGGCTTGCAGATAATCCATCACCGGATTTATGTATAGCCCATATAGCTGGGTGGCTTTTGTGTTTGAAGGATGATTGTTGTGAATCACTGCCTCCTCCTTAGACATGTTTTTTTTTTATCTCTGCAGTAGGAGTACTGTTGTTTTATGTTGAATGTGTGCCTTTTGAATTTATGCAGGAGTGTGTGAAATAACTCCACAAGATTGTCTTGAGTATCCTCCATTGTTTTCTTAACTGTGATCTTGACTGTGGTAGGCCCCTTACTTGTATCTTCTCTTTCTTTCTCTGCTGTGACCCACTGAGTGAATGCAACCTTTGTCAAGCCATCAAAACTGGAGAGCTGAACAGTCTTGTCTTTGCACTCTGCACACTCATCATACATGCACGTTTACACAGGTTATCATTTTGGTCAGACTCTCAAGATCTGAGGTACCAATGAGCCTCAAATGGTGCAACTTTTCAACAACAAATCTGAGATTTTCATGGATCTTGCACAGACAGGTGTTGTGGTCAGAAAGAATGGAATGCACAACCCAAAATGGCTGAAGCTTACAGAAAAGGGAGTATGATATGTTATGTGTGTTTTCAGCAAGAAATTTCTTGTGGAGATTTTTCATTGTGTCAACCAGAAACCTTTTCTGCTTCTTCACCTTGTTCCTGGTAATTGTTTGCTTTCTTCCTGTTGTTATCCGACTGATGTCATCCCGAGTGAAGAATGTTTTGACTTTGGACTTGAAAGCAGCGGTGAACTTATTTGTGGGTTGTCTGTTGGTGGTGCAGAGGTTTTCACTCTGAACATTGTGACGCTTTTTTGAGAATCCTAGGGCATTCTCTGCAAATCCTTGTAGCCTGTACTTCCTCACAATTCTTCCACTGTTACCTTTGCGACTAGTTGTTGTTCTTTTTCTTTTCTTGCTTTAGAGTACTTGTTTTTTATATCTTCAATCAAGGCTTCATGATACAGCAGTGTTTTTCTGATTCTGGAGCGTACTTTGCTTTTCTGAGTCAACTCATTTACTTTTGAATGAGGTGATTTGTTCTTATTTCCTATTATTGAGTGCTTATATCTTTTTCTGTATTTGTCAACTCGTTTTTTTTCCTTCTCTAGTGATTTTTTAGTTTTTCAATTTCTTTGCGTAGTACATCTCTGTTCTTCCCGGACATTCGCTTTCCTTCGTTACTTTGCCTAAAACAAGACGAAATAAAAATTGGTCAGTCATGCATACCATATGTAAACAATATTTCATCAGTGATAGGCTTACTTCTTATTCTCTACATGTGTACATTTATTTTCAGTCCTAACTACTTACTACCCTGACCTTGAAGATCCTAGTTGCTGCTCTGGCTGTTGGACAGAATGTGGACTCTGAGGAGGGGTGGCCAATTGCTTCCTACTCTCTGCTTTCTCTTTCCTCTTCTTGTTTTGCTTCCTCCACTTTTTACGCAGCTGACGTTTCCCTCGCTCACTTAGATCCTTAATCCTCTTCTTTGTCCCTTGCTCTACATCCCGTCTCCATCTCTGACGCTCACTCTCTAAGTATTTCTGCCTTTTCTCAGGGTCAGCATCACGACGTGCATGGCATTGACGTTGTCTCTCAGCAGCACTTAATGGAGCCATGCTGGAGACAGATCTGTTATGAAATGTAACATTATTCTTTCAACACAAATATTTTGTATTTGTGAAAGGCTGTCTCTTGCTCTTTGTGGTCACTTAAAGCAACGGTCAGCTATTTATAGACAAAACTGGTGAGTGTGGCAAGACAAACTGAGGGACACACACAAATAATACATTTTTAACCAAAAATAATGTTATTATTTTGAATAAATATATTTTATGGAATCAGTTACACACTTATACTCGTGGAAATAATAAAGGTTTGATAAAAATCTGAAATGTATTTGGTGATATTTTGGATGCAAATGTTATGTTGGTCATTATAGACATGTGAAAATGGCCATGTACTCATGAAAATGATTAAAAATAGTATGTCACTCTCAAAAAATATAGTATTTACTCATATCATGTTAACAAGACCAATGAAATTAAAAGCTTTAAGGTTTAGAAACACACGTTGGCACATTTTTTGTGCCTTATACACTTCATCAAACGTTGTGGTCCCAAATGGCACTTGTCTGGTGGAATGACTATTATATTTATACTATTTCTAATATATTCTAACATGGTATGGCTATCATGGCTATGGTTGACTTAGCGTCGTCGCGTTAGCATCGCACTAATACACACACCCACACACACACTGCGCTGCTCTGATTGGGGCCCAGCAGAGAGGGGGGCTAGTTTCACTGTTTTTTATATGATATTGTACTTTTTTCAGCTAATTTATTATATTTATATTATATTATAATATTGTATGGCTATCATGGCTATGGGTGAGTTAGCTACATCGCGTTAGCATCGCCTGCAGTGTATCATAGTACTGAAGCCCTAAGCGGTCATGAATTGATAAATTTTATTTTGTCTGTTTTTTCGTGATAACGAGTTAATTTTCTTGAGATCTTGAGATAACCAGACTGTTCTCAGATATTTAACGAAACTTTGCCCGGTGTTTGCTCTGTTGCCATGGCGCCGTTTGGTTGCCTGTCAGTTGCAATAGCTCTGTGTTTTTACTACTTTTTGGTTATTTTGTCGTTTTTTCTGGTCTTGATAGATAGATAGATAGATAGATAGATAGATAGATAGATAGATAGATAGATAGACAGACAGGTGTGTGACAACAACACCTCTGACATGATAAAATAGAAAAATATGATAAATCCAGAAAGCTAAGTTTAAATAAGAACTTTCTCTCTTTTCTATGTATAGGCTGACTTTCTAGCTTAATAACAACTTGTTTTCTGGACAAAATGATCCTGCAGGATCCACAGTCATTGAACAATTTGTTTTGGTCCTTCACTTTACTTCCCTTTATTACACATAATCTTGCTGTTTGAAGCCAAAGCTACTCAACCCTCAAAGAAAGTAAGAGATTTGAAGTGAATAGATTGCATCATCTCTATTGTCCGTATTTTTTTGTATGTCAAAAGTGGGTCCAGAGACAATCAAAAAATGTATTTAGATTTATTCTGAACAGAACAGCAGTCAACATAAACAACAATATTGAAGTTGTAAAAAATAAATAAATAAAACAGTAGCAAATGTTGAAAAACTATTTACAAAATGTGTGTGTGTTATACATTACAAGATGAGGAAGTACTACTTACAAAATGTGTGTGTGTGTGTGTGTGTGTGTGTGTGTTTTACATTACAAGATGTTGAAGAACTATTTACAAAATGTGTGCATGTGTGTGTGTGTGTGTGTGTGTGCTTGCGCCTCCCTAAACTTCTGCCTGAAGCACCTCTGCCTCTGGCTTTGTAACCTCTGCACTCAGAACTTTTTTTCCAATAAATTTCAGATTTACAATTAACGGTGGGCTTTCTAATTTCATTCATTCTTCTTCCAAAGAAAGCCAGATGTCCTCTCTGACCTCTAACAATCCATCTCCCTCAGTGACTCCTCACTGAGGGAGATGGATTGTTAGAGGTGCATGCCCTCTTCCTCCATTGGTGTTGCTCCCAAAACACCTGTTGTTAATGTAGAGGTTGTGACCTATAGGAAAGAAACAATAGCTCAAATAGAAATGTCCCAAGCATGTTTTAGGACACAGATTTGTGAAAGACATTCATAATATTTCTTTCCCCATTCCATTATCTCAATATAAGTCAGGTCTAGTGCCTCTCTGAATTGTATCTGTCCATCCTCTATATCAGATCTCTTATCTCTATATCAAAAAGTAAATATGTTTACACAATATTTTATGGCAACAAACCATGAAGCAAGATGATGATTGTGATGTCACAGTGCATCACATTGACACTGACATTTATTAATTAGAGCATTCACAATAATCACTCAAAAGCCAGACAAGTAGGAAAAGGTTTTCATGCAACCTGTGTGATCTAAGTGATCTATGTTCTGTCTGTCCATCCGTACATCCGTCTGTCTGTCTGTCAAGTTCCTGTCTTTGGTGTCAGTACAAGAAAAGAACACACAACCTTCCTCAATTGTTGTATAATTCGTACTGTTTAAACAGTACCCATAACCGGCCATTGTTCCTCTGACATGGCTCACCCTAATTTGTGAGCCTTCGGACAGAGGGAAGAGTGCTGCCTCTCTCCACAGTGACAGGGTCACCCGTGTGTTGTCCTTTAAAAAATATTACACAAAGTATATATGGATTATTTTAGTTCTCCCTTAGCCAATAATATTCAGTAATCCGTATAACTATGTGTTTCAATTTAGTGTTAGATCTTAAATGAGAGAGCTGTGGGCTTCCGGAATCGTTGCGGAAGGTTATCTGAATTCAGATAACCTTCCGCAACGATTGCAGGCTCTTTGGTGGAGCTCTGCTTTGAAGGAAGTTCCATCATTGACAGCAGTGAGCGGTGAAAGCGGTCATTGCTCCACATTTTGCTTGTCCACATTTAAGATGTGTGGTGCACAACCTGGAATGGGGCAGGGTCCTGGGGGAATCACCATTCGTCCCGTGGCCATGTTATTCAATATGGCCCTTTTCTTGGGGGTTTTGGATGGTGTGGGCCTCCCTGAGGTGTTTGGCCACCATATTGAAAATATATTCCACGGACTTTGAAACATACACCTTCACTCTCTCGTGTCCTCTGGTCCTCTGGCCTCGCACTCCCGTAACGTCGCAGAGCAGAGAAGGGCAGGGCCACGTACGAACCCTGTAAGGTGGAAAAATGGTCAAACTTTAATAAATTCATCAACGCTTTGAGGTAGCTGAAATTTGAGTATGCGTATCAAGACGCAGGATATAATTGCGGTGCTGAGTTTCAGACGAGAACGCAGATTTGTGTATCGGCGACCCAGGCTACAATCAGGGTGCAGATCTGTGGCCCCTTCGGAAGGGTCAATGGTCAGCCATTCTGTACTTAACGAGGCCTACTAGATCAGGCTTTAACAACTTTTTGGGATTAACTCATCAATGCTTTGAGGTAGGGGTATGAAATTTGAGCACGGGTATTAAGACGCATGGTACAGTGACGGTGCAGAGTTTGGGTCCCCTGGGGTCAAAGGTCACCACGCAGCAGACAAAGATACACTTTTTTAAGTACGGGCCCTCAATGGACCCTGATTTCTTTTTCGAGCTCTATCTCTAATAACTCATGTGCACCAAGGGTGGCATCATCTGGTCCCCACAGCAGTCTGGCTGGCAGCGACCATCCAACCAACTGATGACAGATAATTAACAAATTAAACAGTGACAGAAACAGTGTGTCTCAATATAAACACTAGCGTGTTGTTTAAAATCAATTTGTGTGTGTATGTCAGTTGTGGTAGGAACATACGTTACTGATAGTAAATCAGGGGGCAGGGGATGGGGTGTCCATGGTCCTGGACCGTCTCGCCCCTGGGGTGGGCTCCTTCCTGGACTCCTCGGCCTGGGGGACACACCGTCTGGACCGCCTAATGAAACAATACAGTTAGATCATGAACACCATAGTTAAAATGTAAAACACTAAATGCAACACACTAAATTTCAACATTTTCAACATTTCCATGCAGACAGTTGTCGCTGCAACACAGAAGTGCATCTTCTGTGTAAGTACCTGCGGAGGGGGACTGGATGGACTTTGCTCCTCCTGGTTGCGCTTTCTCCATCTCAGCTTCGCTGCCTCGGTCCGCCTTCCCTTTCTGGGCATCCTGCTGGAGAGATTACAAAGACAAAAGGAAAATCCAAAACTACAGCCTAACCCAACCTAAAATACTAAATCTAAATCTACCTACATTAATCTAGTGTAACTGAATGTACTCTAATCTAAACTGAACTAAAATAAACCTATAATAATCTAGTCTTATTATATATAATATGTGGGAGAAAATGCCGGCAGATGCCGTTGAGTTCCGTTGATGAGACTGCCGTCAATGAGACTGCTGTCAATGAGCACTTTGAAAACCTTTGACTGTGACCAAAGAGAACCTGCAATAAAATTGAATCTGCTTCTCATCCGTCAACATCTACTCCACCTGAGTCAGGTGACTTTGTCTCTCACTATGATGCAGGTCCAGCAACAGGCGCAGATGAAGCTGATTTGGACATATCTGAAAATTTCAGTGATCTTGCAGGGCCAGTTCCTTCTGCCTGCTTCAACTGTACAGAACGTTGTTGAGGAGATGCAAAACATACATGAGTTGGGTCAGACATAAACTTTGAGTAAACTTACTTCACTGCTAAAAGAAATACACATTATTATATGAGGATATAATCCTTTTATGATCTTTTTTGATCTGTTCGCTGCATGTCATACAGGGCCAATGCAAACAGCTTTCAAAGAAAATTAACTATGTGGAGCCTAAGAAAATGTTTTTAGGAAGAGATCAGACAGGACAGGATAGGTTTGTGCCTGTGAGAGAGACTTTAAAATGTTTGTTAGAATCTGATCTGTGGCTGAACTGTGTGTCAGGAGAGCACTCACTTGAGTCTTCTTCAGATGTTCTAAGTGACATTAGTCATTAGATATTAACTGTCTTGGACTGTCACTTTTGGGGTTAATTGTGCTTTATTCACTTTCATGCTCAGAAATGGATGATCCAGGGCAAATCAAGATATGTAGTGCCATCACCTCCCATCGAAGATATTTTAGAGACCACTGAGGTTTTCCACTTCATTCAGGAAGCTGATCTTCTTTTAACATTGAGACCAATTCAAGCAAGAATTGGTAGCTGTCTGGAAACAAACCAGTAAGTACTTTTTTGAAGTAGGTCTGTAACCAAGGATAAAACATAATTTTAAATACATTTTGTTGATTCCATTCACACAAACCAATGAAAGCCATAGCCAGTCAGCATTGTCTTCTCCATCTTCCTCAACATGCTCCTCAGTCAGTCTCTTCCCGTCGTCCACCCGCTGGATTACTTCTGCAAACTGGGTTGACGAAGTCTCCTGAAGGCTTGATGCAGTGTTTAAAAAGCAAAAGAGTTCTTCGGGCTGTCATAAATTCTGAGAGTACAGTTGGAGGGCTGCTCAGAAGATGTTGATGGGTGGACACGGAAAAAGTTGGTGTTTGGAATGCTGGGTGTGAAGCACAGAGGACAGAAGACAATGCCTGTTCTCCACTTAGTGAAAAGACGGACCAGACGAGAGCTGATCCCACTGGTTCTGCACCATGTTCGGATGGGATCCACAATACAGACTGATGATTTAGATTCAAGCATTATGCAGTCAACCACAGTGTGGAGTATGTCAGTGCTGATACAGGCTGCCACACTCAGCACATTGAGAGGTCCTAGAGGAGTTACAAAGAGACCATCGGGAGACTCCGGGGGAATCGCACAGAGGATCTACTAAAAGATCACCTGATTATGATTGAGTGGAATGAATAGCTAGGTAAAAAACAGTATAATGGTCCATTGGGACTCCTGCTCCATGATATTGCAAAGCAATACAAATAGAAAATAAATGATGCCAAGAAGGCAACACATTGACATTCCAGGGTGTGTAATGTTGTTCATTGCTTTGTTGCTTATTGTTAATTTGTAGAAATATCGGGTGAGTAGACAATGAAATATTACTATTATTTCAAGTGCAGTGTGCCTGAATATTGTATTATCAATTCATTTTAAAATTAAGTTGTCATTGTTGTGCTGTAATCTCACAATTCCTGTCTACCACCATGTTTATCTGTGGTACAGTGTTGCATGTTATTGACTCTCTGTTCATAAATGTGTTCAATACGATGATCAGACCCTATTCTTTTATCAGTGCAAAGTAATCACTCTGTTATAGATCACCATTAAAAGAAGTCAAATAAATGTTACATGATGGTTTACAAACAGCTTATTAGTCATTAAATAATTATAATAAACATCAGTCACAACTTTACAATAATCATCTAAATTTACAATGTGCTACAAATAGGTCTACATAATTAATTAATTAATTGTTTTACAAACAATTTCTTAAAGGTATATAAAACATTTGGAAATTAACAAATGCTTAATATAGTGTTAAATGTTATGAGTGCAACTATTATCTGTTAATAGTTCATTAATAAATTTTCATTATAATTTCATTGTTTGTTAATGGTAAAGTAACTATTAACTTACATTAATATATTATCTCTTTACATTTATAAATGGTCTATATACCATTTATAAATGGTCTATATAGTGTTTATAAAATGATGGTTAAACATTAATAAACTAATCTGTTTATAAATGATGGTTATTGTAAAGTGTTACCTGGGTACTTATATAGGTGAACATATAGGTGCATATATAGGTACATAATAGCTGAACATATAGGTACATACATGGGTACATATATAGGTGAGCATATATGACCATATATGTACATAATATATGAAAACAGCCAATTTTATGTATGTCGCATATATTTGCAAACCTATCTCAAAACCTATATTAAAACTTATATGTTTATATAGGTTCTTTCCGTGTGGGTAGTAGCACAATACTGTAATATTCTGTTTGCTGTAGCAAGTAAAAAACAGTGCTTTAATACAGTACGGCCATACACACAGTATGAGGCCCTCTGCACTGTTAAAAGTCCAGTGTGTTGGATTTACTGGCATCTAGCAGTGAGGCTGCAGACTGCAACCAGCTGACTTGCCTTAACCTCCTCTTCCAAGTGAGTTGGAGACAGTGGCCAGGAAACTTGTGAAAAACCTGAAAGGTATCTTGACCCAGTATTTAGTTTGTCCATTTTGGGATACTATAGAAACATGGTATTTCAACAGGACCAGCTCTTACTGTGGATATAAAAGGCTTTTTTCTAAGGTAACAAAAATGTTATTGTTATCGACAAATTATTATAAACTAACGAGAACATCCTGCAATATATTACATACTGGATCTTTAACTAACATGAATAATCCTGCTAATGATGCTTTCCACATTTTCATGTAATGTACTGAACTGAACTGAGTCCCATCAGAGGACATGACATGGGCTTGCCCTGTAATCTTTAATATATCTAAGTCTGTGGAGGGAACAAAACTCTGCAGACACACAAGGGAACATTTTTGATTTTATCCTGGGATACTGTCAGTCCTGAGGCAGAAGAGAGGACTGCAAGAGGGCACAATCCAGTTTTTACCAACCTGGATTGAATTACATTATAATTCATTGGGTCAGACCCAGCTTCAAGAGCTCCACTTCGCTTAGAGCCAATGTGAGAGAGCAGTTTCAGATTTTAATACACATTACTGCTGAGTGCTGCCTTTTTTTGAAGGAGGGCATGGCTGTACACTTGGCTGGAGAACATGGAGTCTATCTATTTTTATCTGGGCACACAGAAGGGTTTCTGGGTGGTAAAACTGCAGAGCAAACAAGTTGTTGCAATTACTCAAGCAAGTCATGCAGAAAATCTTTTGACAATAATGCAAATTATAATTCCTTTGAATTATTTTTTTTTTTTTACAGCCAGATGGGACACCATAAATGAAAAAATTCTCACATCTGGCAGTTCAACCTGGGATGGATGGAGTTAGGACGACATTTCGAGGAACTTGAACTCAACGTCTGATGTTAAATAAAAGTCAAGATTTTGTCCAGTAATTATTTACTCTTTAGTGTTTGAGCTTTAACTACTTTTCTCAATTAAGACTCATATTTTGACATAATACTCACTATGTGTGGATCAGTGATTAACTATAAATAAAAGGAGTCTTTATTCAAAACTATCTATCTATCTATCTATCTATCTATCTATCTATCTATCTATCTATCTATCTATCTATATATATACATATATATCTATATATATATATATTATGTTACAGGTTACATCGCAGACTGAATGTCTTTGTGTGAGCTGCAGGACCAACAATGATACTGTAGCGCCCTCAAGTGGAAAGTGAAACAAATTACTCAGACCCATGAATGTGCTATATACTG
Organism: Larimichthys crocea; assembly: GCF_000972845.2. Classification (NCBI taxonomy): domain Eukaryota; kingdom Metazoa; phylum Chordata; class Actinopteri; family Sciaenidae; genus Larimichthys; species Larimichthys crocea. The sequence goes on along the minus strand of NC_040011.1, from coordinate 1,446,378 downwards.
CATGTTATTGGAACAAAACCACAATATGTAGCTTAGTTTTCGGTTTAATCGGTGATTGATTAATACTGATATATGGTTTAAATGACACTGAAAAATGCACGTGAACTTGTGTGAATCAAGAACGAGAGCTACAGAATGATTTTGGATTTTATGAATAAATACAAAGTTATTCTCCTGAGATTTGCAATCTTGTTGGATTGATAAAAACCTAGAACTAGGAATACAATATTCAAGCCGCATCAAGAGCAAACATGAAGACATTCATTAAAATGAATAATATCCAAGTACAAAAAAATGTAATGTAAAGAATAATTCTGAAAAATAAAGTCAGTTTTGTTTTTGATGATGGCTAAAGAATAAATGAATGATTCTGCTTGAAGGGAAATACAGGATATACGCAGGCTACGTAAATCATAACATTATTTATAAGCCATCTGTGCAGTGTTGTTCACTGTTAATTTAAATGGAATCAGATCGAGGGAAAGTTGATTAAGTATGCACCACTTAATTAAAGATAAACAGGTGAATTAATATACGAACGCCTTTTTGCCGGTTTTATTTATGCAACACCCGTTTCCGGACACAACCCGTACCGCGCATGCGCAAAATTAAACCGTGTGGCGGGGAATCAAGACAACAAACTTTGTAGTTAGCTAACAGGTCGGCTGCTGTACAACTGAACAAGACTTGGCCTTCAAAGTCTGCTTTTTCGAAATGGTTGAAGGTCCAGGGTGCACATTAAACGGAGAGAAAGTCCGTTCAAAGGTCCAGAAAGGACAGAGAGTGAAAGAGATGAGAGGCACTTTGATAACTTCGGCGGTATGTCTGTGTTTGTGTTCGTCTACGCAGCAAAACAACGTATAGTGGACTTTTACCTTGTTCCTCTTTATACTGTCAGTGGTACAAACACAAAGACAGCTCCCACTAGTTTCTGCGAGCTTTCAAAGCTGGTGTAACGAGCTCTAACAAGTGTGTCTGTTTACAGAGAAACAACTCGGAGGGAAATGCCCTGCACGGTTTGTGTGGCTGTCAGTACACCGGTGTTGAAACTGTGGGCAAGGAGCTCTTCATGTACTTTGGTCCAAGAGCGTTAAGGTAATTTTAAATTATCCGGACACTACTCAGACAGCAGTGTGTGTGTGTGTGTGTATATATCAGAATCAGAAATACTTTAATAATCCCAGGGGGAAATTATTTATATAATATTAATATTATATATATATATATATGTGTGTGTGTGTGTGTGTGTATGTATATGTGTGTGTATATTACATATAAAATTAACTTAGTTTTTAGGTTATGTGAACTAGTTAGGATTACTAATGTTACTGACGTTTTTAATCATACGTATTTTATTTTGATAGCTGTTACTAAACAGAGTGTGTCATTCGGTGAAACTAAGCCTGTGAACCGACAGCTTTGGTGAGAATGAGTTCCTGACACAAATGTGTAGCAGTCATCTAAACTACAGTTTTACTTATCACGGATATCAAAACAAAATTATTGCTAACAGCCGCTCTATCAAAATAAAATCTAAATCACAAACAGTATGTGATGTACGTGATGAAAATGTTTATACGTACACGTGATGTTTGCGACAGCAGTACAACTGAGACGCCTAATTGGGTTACACAATCTGGTGAGGCACAAAACTTGGTGCAGTGCCTGTTAACACTTGAAGCAGGCATTTGTAAGCATTTTTTTTTCTTCTCAGTCTTCTCACTTCATTTGCCAAATGTATGTGTTTGTGTTTGTCTGTAGGAGGATAGCGGAAATAAACCAAAGCCAAAAAAAAAACAAAATGAGCTCTTCGTTTTGTTTTTTTCATCCTTGATTGTAAGAAGATGTGGCCAACACTGATAAAACTCTATTTGTCCTTCTTATCTGTGTCAACAGATGGACATAGATGAGAAGTCGAAGAAGATACAAACTGGTTATGAAAAGAAATAACAGACAACATCAAACGATGCAAGGAATATGAAATGTAAAAAATGCAGTATGGCCAAAAATCAGTCATTGATCTGCAACTTTTGATATGATATTTAGACAACTGTATAAACAGTGTAATTTTAGTAGATGACATAGATTTTGTTATTTTAATCATTAAAAAGTTAAGCAAGGCACTAACATTTGTACCTGTTGTTAGTGCCTTGCATGTGGGCACTTCAGAGATCATATGACTATCGATAGACACACACACAAGCTGAACCTTGTGACGTTTCTGTTACACAGCACAGTTTCTAATCACCTTTCTGTCCTTTTGTTGTCAAGTCGCATATATTCAGACTCCTGCTGTGTTTAAATTAATCTTTTCTTCTGCTCTCACATCTGTTTAGAGTCCACTTCGGTATGAATGGATCAATGCGTATGAACCCAGCTGAGAGGAAGGATAAGAGTAGCTCCATACCAGTGCTGGAAATACGCCTGACTAACGACATTGTGTGCTTCTTTGACAGCACTGTGGAAATAAGGTAACGGGGACACCAGCATAGCCTAGATAGATTGAGGTGACACAGGTTCACCTTGGGGTATGAGTCTCATTCAGTGAGTATGTCCTACATTAGGCTGTATCTGAAGATGGTGGCTATTGTTGCATGAAAAACACAGCCTTTTTGGCTCGACATTTGTCCTGTTCATTGACTCTAAGGTCCCGGTGTACTGTTCAGTAGCCAGACAGACATTTATTTCTACCGTCTGAAAATTTCACCTATGCTGTCCTATCTCCTAACAAACAAACTGAGACAGAATATACGAAAGAAACAATTCTGAAATGTATAATCTAAAAGAAATGCACCAGTTGACCTTGTGGCAGCAGCCATGCATTTTTCTAAATTCTTCCAGTACTTTTAAAAGTGTGTGCTCACAGGTTGACGGAGGACTGTGAGCAAAGGGTAAGGGCTATGGAGAGTCTGGATGTGTGCTCGCCCAAGTTCAGCTTCTCTCGCTCTGAGGAGGCAGTGAGGAGCCAAAGTAGCAGGATGCTTTGTGACGTTCTCCTAGACCAGGCCGTCATGCCGGGAGTCGGCAACATCATTAAAAACGAAGCCCTGTTTGACTCGGGCCTCCACCCAGCCGTGAAGGTATGGAAAAGATGATGGATTGTGTTCAGCAGAGGAACAAAAAAAGAGGGTAAAAATGCAAGACAACTCTCCGAGAGGAAAAGTTTAAGCTCTGGTATTATTGAGTGATGCATTGCAATGAGGAAGGTGAAACGGAGAAAAGACAAACAAGCGCATTGCGGCAGAGATATGCCTTCCCCCCCGGTGCAGTTTGGAAGTGGAAATGTTTTTCATTTATTTTAATGAATGTTTATATATTGGAGACTCAAATAGTGGTTTTCCTCTGATTTATAACACATTATAAATGATATAACACATCACTCAAATACTTTGTATCCTGATCTAAAATGTGGTCCAATGCTTCACATTACTCTTGGAATATTTTCAATAAGCAAACTATAGAAGACAAATGTGATTTTTTTTTTTTTTTTTTTTTTTTTTTTTTTTGGAGTGACCTGTACTCTGCCACTCAGAGACGCTTTGCAGCATGAATACTTCAATTTCTCTGCTATTACCAGGGGCATTGGTCTGCTCCCCTTTAGAAAGTATTAGATGGGGTGTAAGAATATAGAACACTGGACCAAAACATTAATCTAGGGCTTTTGCCCCCTTTCTTCTGGGACCACTGAATCTTTATGAGCCTCTCCTCTATTATCGAGCCCCTAGGTGTCCTGAAAGAGCTACAAGTGGTGTGTGCTTTTTTTTAAAAATAATTTTTTTCATTTTTATACGCTGTGTGAGCAAGAGTCAGGTCCTTGCTGCCTATGCTGCAAGTGTTGGGTATACATTGTATGTAATTCTTCTCCATTGCATCATTCTAAATCCAGTTTTTCACCCATGTCGGTCTGGTGTTTTTATTGTTTATTTGCTTGTATTATTGATTTGCTGACTGTGAAGCGCCCTTCGCCTCACTTTTGAAATGAAGAGCTATACAAATAAGGTTTATTCACTCTCTGGCTGTGAACTGTAACTAACTGTGCCGCTTCAATCTCAGGTTCAGCAGCTGACACACGAACAGATCCATCACTTGGTGAAGATGACGCGTGACTTCACTCTTCTGTTTTATAAGGTTAGACGCTTGTACTTCAACAGAGAAGAAACAAGTGTATTAAATAGTTTTGGTGGTAGTCTTAGGTCTGTATTGCACGTTCAGATCGATACACATTTAGGTATTTAGCTGACACTTCATTTAGACTTATTCAGACTTCATTTTGACTTAGAATAATGAATTAACTTAAAATCCTGTATTGCTGAGGAAGCAGAGCAAAAGTCAAAGCCTCACTGCCAAGAGAATAGAACAAATAGATAAAACAAATATTCATGTCCATGCCAAATAGACAAGTAAAGGAAAGTGATGTTTTTCTTGGTCTCTTTATCCACGTCTTTTTATTCACTCTTGTCTGCCTTCCTCATCTCTATCAGTGTCGTAAATCTGGCTCTCCGCTCTACAAACATTACAAAGTCTACAAGCGTCCCCAGTGCGGCCAGTGCTTTCATGTCATCACAGTCTGTCGTCTAGGAGACACTTTGACTGAAAAGATACCGTCTTGCATTCTTGAAAGACTGTTTCATGTTTGGTCTGAGTCTTGCTCAAAAATGTTTGATATTTCAGATACTGGGGACATTAGTGCAAAGCTACAAGGCTACAACAACACTTTTTTTATCATGCCTCTTGTTCAGTGTAAAGAAGGCACAGTGTGTATCTCAATTCTAACGTTCTCGACTAACTATAAATGAATATTGTTTGGCCTCCATGACATATACTGTAATTGCTTTTTAAGAATTCACTAGATGATGCTTAATAAATGTTTCCAAATAAAATATAGGATCAAATATTTTTATAGACTTCTAATTCTTCTTAATACATTTTGATGATTTTATTGTAATAGTGCAGATTTTTTATTATGCACAACAGTTACAAGCAATGACATTCTTAATTTCAGGCTCCCTCCAAGAGTTTTTATATTATACGTATAAAAAGAAAATCACAGGAGAACAAATTAGAATCTAATACATAGTATTATTAAAGCTAGGTGTCATTTCTCTTAACAGAAAGTTCTGGAGCCTTTTAGATCATTCGTTGAAATCTGAGAGGCCATCTTTGCAGGCAGATGGGCTTGGCAGGGAGTGGGAAGTGTTATGGGGGGAAATTAATGCGCATATAAGGCTGTGTTTGCCAGACAGGGCACAGGCTCAACACCTCCTGGGCTGTGTTTGAGCAAAGCTTTGCGAGGGGTTAGAGCCTAAAGCCCTTACAACGCATTACACAGCTGATAAAGCAATCTGTGAGGAAAGTTTCCCCGAAAGCCATTGCTACTTTCCTCCTCCATAACTGTTGGCATTGCAGATTTGCCTTCTTGTCAGACATAGCGGAGCTGCATGTCAGGGCGCTAACATGTATGCTTAGAGCGTTTCTATAAAACGCATCGCCTTCTAGCATATCTTCATCCTCTGCTTGAACTGCAAATGTTTGTCTAGTTAAAGTTTTCTCTTCCCCTGCATTTCCTGTAATCGGGTTATAACAATCGCTGTTGAATAATTTATGTTTATTGCTCATGTTGCACTTACACTTCCAAAGACTAATTGCTTGTAATATAATCAAGGGAATTTATGCTATGTGAGTACATATTGTAAATTATTCTAAAAGTATTTGTCAGCTGAACACATAAACACAAAAGTATTGAAATAGTAATTTATGTCACATTTCCCTGCAAGGAAGTTTTCTAGAAATTTAACACAAGCTTGGAATTTTAGAAATCTCAGTGTTTTAATTAATCAATAATTTATTAATCAAGGTTTGTTTCTATCCGCATTTGAAATGGTAAATACAGCCTGAGCAAATGATCCCTAAATATTTTATTCCCATGGAAAATTTCCACCTTGAATATTCCCAGAATTTTGTAACCCTACTAAATAGTAAGTCACCCTGAATTCTGTTTCTACACTCAAACATTATTTTTGCATGAGTGCACACATTTCATTAATTAGTGAGCCTGTTTTAGTAACAAGGTTCATTAGGATCACTCTTGTCACTCGCGTGTTTCCTTTTTATCCAGCAAGCTGCCGGTCCGAAACAGCCTGATTGGCTGGGCCCACAAAGGGAGAACCAATGATAACGTGGCTAAGAAGGAGGAAGAAGACTGGGCCTGTCAACTGTGCACACTCATCAACCAGCCAGCAGCAAAAGCCTGTGATGCCTGCCTCACTCCAAGACCCGAGGGTGAGTGAAATGTTTTCCTACACTCGCTGAATTTAATGGGGTGCCAGAATGTCCTTGTTAGCCAGAGATGAGATAATAGTAGCTGTATTTTTGCTGTTTGCCATCAGTGCTTAAGTACTTCTGAGCAAGGCACACAGCTAGCCGTTGAAGTGATACTGCAGTCAAGCGGGCCGCGTGTGTGTCCATAGAGCACACTGTTGTGCAACTAATGAGTGTGTGTGAGTGTGTCAGTTGACTATTTTCCTCTGACTATCCTGAGATACATTATGGCAGCAGTGTGTGAAAGAAACGGCTTCGCTATCTCTCTGTTACAAACACCAAACCACAGTTGAATGGTTTGCTTTGTTTTGTTGTGTGTTTTATTTTATTATTTTTTTAATTATTTATTTATTTAGGATTAGCCCCCCAAATTTTAAATAAATCACTTTTTTTTTTTTTTTTTTTTTTTTTTTTTTTTTAAAGAAAAAAAGATGGCTACATGAGAATCATACCTACAATGTGCTCTTGGCTCATTTTATGCTGAGCTTTCCAAGCATGGGCAAATTGCAGACTATCATATGTCAGCGATACATTTTGGCATCGATTCCTGCAGGATAAGATATTATGTTCTCAGTCCAAACAGAAGACACGTTGGACGGAACAGAAACCTGCATTTTCAGGCAGCTGGATACGTTTATAGTGCCTGGAAACATATTTTATATTTGAAATGAATTTAATTTGTAGAGATATTTTTCTTCCTTTAACATTAAACATCTCTTCTGTTGACTAGTATAAAAAGCCACAAACCTTATGATTAAACACTAAAATATGAAAACTACCTTTTCCAGAGTCTGCACTTGTAACCACAGAGTTTTATTAGTGTTCTCAGCTGTGCATAATGGGATCCACTAGATCTACAAATGTACATCTGCACTGTGAACTGACTGGATGGTTGCACATTTATGTTTTGCTTTTTAAAATATGTGCAAATGAATAATGGACATGTATTACTCCAGGGAAGGCACACTTGTTCTTTTCAGTAATATCATGATTTGCATCTCGAGATGGATATTACCTCTTTTACCGTTGATCACTGAGCTGCACCACTAAAACAGCTGGGGGTTAAGTGCCTTGCTCAAGGGTATTGCACATTAATGGTTGTTTTTTGAGGGATGGAGGGGGACTAATTATTTACAGCTCCAACTTAATGATAATGTCAGACATTGTGCTTCACCAGTACTGAAAACACGCATTCATTTTCAAAGTTGTATTATATGGGGGCTCATTTCACAGAATTTTGCATGAGGGCATCTTCAGCACAACAGATTGTGTGACATTTTATTTGACGACACAGCGCAGCAGTCTGGTGATTACTGGTAAATTTTATGGCAAGCTAACCTCTTAAAGCTAACAACAAGCTGCATTTTATGAGAGCAGCCAGTGCAGCAGAATAAGGTGCAGCTGCCGAACATGAAATGAGTTTTTCTCACTCTGGCTCCATCTCCACAGTCCACCAAGACGACATTAGCACTGAAGCATCACCCTTCACTCCTGATTTGATTAAATACCCCTGCACTGCCTTCAAGAAGCCACAAGAGGAGCTCAAAGTCAACTGGAGGTCTGCATTCGGGACTTCAACCCTTGTTTTCTCTGACTTGAGCAAGAAGCCAAAGCCTGTAAACTCCCCACTCTCCCCAGCCGGCAGTCATTTGAATTCCTTGGCGGCAGAGCGAGGTTTATATAAATACAGCGTCTGCCAAGGGACAACAAGCCCCAATTATGCCTCTGGTGGCTGGCAGAGGCAAAGTGCCGAGCTCTCCAATGGGGAATCACTGGCCTCCTACAGTCACCCATCCAAGAAAATGAGAATTGATCACAGTCCCTTTCCCAGTAACAATGCTCAAAATGGAACCCCCAACTCACGGTGAGTGAATCTCTCGCTTGGCTATTCATGAATAAGTTTATAATAAGAGAAGTTTTTTGCAACTTCAGGGAGATAAGTGGGAAAAAAAAGTATCTGACTGTGGAATTTTTAATGCAACATTGTTAAAGAAGCTCAGATTGATGAATAGCTGTGGTAGGATACCATGCAAATACAATTCTCACCAACACCTATCACCACACACGGTTAAGGGGAGGTTGTTTGCTCACTAATAAGGGTTGATGTGACAGGTATACTCGCGTTTTTATTTTCAATTTATTTCAAACTAATAAGACTGTTTCTTCACTTCTGTCAGTACACATAAAACAGATACGACAAGCCGCAGCTCCTCCAGTTCTTCCAGTCCCAGCGCCCCTTGTTGTGCAACCCATCGTCGCACAGCTGTCCTCAGAGTGGTCCACAAGGAGGGGGAGAATAAGGGACGACAGTTCTACGCCTGCTCGCTTCCCAGAGAGACCAAGTGCAACTTCTTTGAGGTGAAAATGATCTCTTATCTCCATGGCATTATGTAGCTTTCAAGATGAATAACTTTTTAATTAATTATTTTAAAAAGATTATATATTTAGTTTTAGCCTATCCACAAGCATAGTAATATGTTAGCATCAGCTATACATGCCAAAACTAAAAGTTTACAACTAAGTTAATAAAAACTTCTTCTGTCGCAGTGGGCTGACTTGCACTTCCCTTTTTGTCAACATGGGAACCGTTGTTTAATGAGGACAGTTCTGAAACTAGGACCCAACAATGGCCGCAATTTCTACACCTGCAGCTTTCAAAAGGGTAAACAGTGTGACTTTTTCCAGTGGGCAGACAATGGTCCAGCGGTGTCCATCCTGCCTGGCTGTTAATGTGTTTTCACAATGCATTACTTCTCAGTGAATCTCTGGTCCCTGTAATTTTTATATTCTTAGATAGACATAGAAAGGGACCCGCTAACTCATTATTATCCTCACATGGGGGAAAAAATGCATGTTATCAAGTGTCTATTTGCATTTTATTTGTATCCTCTCCTATTGTGTCCATCTGTTCATTTTTTCTTTCATGTTTCAAAGCTTTCACAAGAAATATGCAATAAAGAACATAAACAAATGAAAGCAGCAACAATTACACAAATGTTTTCTTTTTTAATTACATTTTAATTATTCATTAAAAACATCAGACATAAAAATACTGTATGAAGAATTATTTTCTGAATATAAGGGACGCACAAAATCATACGTCATTTAAAAGCAGTCGACAGATTTCAAGAGTGGTGTGTCTGACTCTGTGTTTGACACCATGTAGTGGAAGTGGGAGAAGCCGGGGACTTTGTTACAAGCCGCACCTTCAAAAAAAAAAAAGAGAAAAATTACAACGTCACAGGTGAAACAAAACAAAAAAAAATTACTCCCGTTGCATGAAAGTCCCATCTAATGCTGGTATTAAGATGTGATCTGTACTGCTGATCTGCCATTTAAATGCTAATAAGTGATCACATCCCCTTTAATACACCTGTTCATCTGCATTATTCATACACCAGGGCACTGTGTGGAAATCATTGATGTAAACAATACTGGATTTAAAATATCTAATAAAAAACAGCTTTGGAAATGCAATCCGGCACATTTGTGAGACCTCAAGGACAAACACAATGAATGTAAACATAACTTTTGTCTGTTCACAACAAAACTCCACGGGGTATCTTTCTCAAAAGAGAAATGGCATGGTACTTTACCTGCCACACTGTTGTCATGAGAACAAAAGCAATTACTGGGTGGAACAGATTGTGCCTGAGCTCCAGTGGAGACTGGATATCAAACTTAAGACCAGAAGACAGTTTAATGCAACTTTAATGAAACGGGCATCTTAACTATATGGTAAAAAAATAACAATAAGTTGACTAATTTAGCATTAAAATATCAATGTTGTCTAATGGTTTCATTCAGCTGTACCACCTCTGAAAGAAATTCACATATACCAATACATTACAATAAATTGTGACATTGCCTTTAAAGGCAAACATGCTGTTATTCTCATCGTCAATGTTCCCAGTCACATTACTATAAATATGCTCCCAAAAAGGTTTCACTGTCAAATATTTTAATGATGGTATTACTGTAGCATGGTTATACGGGGTAATTTGTTGATATATACACATTGTTGGTACTAGGTAGGTAAGTTTAGATTACTTTTGGTTACACATTTGTGATTTTACATTAAATGTCAGAGGCAGCTGGACTCCACCTTGCCAAGCTTCAAGGTATGTGTTCAACGCAAAAGATGTTTTCACTCTGCTCCTGACTGGTTTGGGTAAGTTTGACTGCGTTATATGGTCTGTTGATCTGATTGGTTGAAGTTCACCTGTGATAGACGGTGATAGACAGATGGTTCATGCAGTCACCTACCACGTATGTTTTAATGTTCCTGTCCTTTTCCAAACAGTTAACAATCATGACTTCCCACATAGTTCTGTGTAACAAATCATCTGGCATTGTCAGGTTACTGTTTTAATGTCTCAAATTGCAGAAATTCTATAGGCAAGTTTAAACTCAGTAGTAATAATAATAATAATAATGATAATAATAATCTAATCATTTAAAACAGGGGTCTTCAACCTTTTTCAGTCCCCTTGAACACGAGTCAAACACCCTATATAGCCTATATGTATTTATGATAAAAGACATAATGGAATAATTTATAAATAGTAATAGTTTTTGTCAAAAGTAGCTTTTTTATTGCATATTAATGCCTGCAGTTTACTCGTTATCATTTTTGTTGTATTTTTTTAATTCTCACAAATTTATTTTGGTGAAAATTGTCAATTATTATGACAAAAACTGGCAGACACGGGGCAGCGTTTAGCTCAGTATGGTAGAGCAGCCACCCTATGTGGGAAGACTCAGTCCTTGCTGTGGAAGCCCAGGGTTCAAATCCGACCTGTGGCTCTTTCTCACATGTCATTCCCTGTCTCTCGCTCTCTCCCCACATTCCTGTCACTCTTCAGCTGTCTCTGTCAGGGATAAAGCTTGAAAAGGCCAAAAAAAATTGGTGGACCCCCTAAGACCCCTGATTTAAAAGAAGCTGTTGAGATTATAGCAATTATTGTCCATTATTCAGAACATTATGGTAAGTTTAATATACTTTTAGGTGAATCAGAAATGTGTGTAGAAATTGAAAGCAAAAGAAATTAAAAAGAGAGACTGCACATTATCAATATGTCTCTGCATGTACATCTGCTTGTTAACAACTCTGCATGTGTGTGGCTTTGGCAGTAGCTTAGAAGTCCGCCATTGTACCAATGAACCTTGAAACTCACCATAATGGCCTGTTGTGTTAGCACAGATGATGGCTCCAAAGAATTCTGAGTAATGCCTCTTGATTCTGGAAATGGCCGTCTTGCAGGCTGCCGAGGGATCTGCCCCAGCCCTCATCAGCTCCACGGCCAAGTAACTGTTGGCAGGATTACAGGCAGTACACATGAGGCAAAACTAACAAGTACTGTCATGTCTACCAACCAGCATAATGATAGGGACGTGCTTGTGATTATGACGTGGGATAATTGTGATGGAAACTAATATAATGTCAAGAAACAGTGATTATATGATTTAAAAATGGCAATATTCCCAGCCCCAGTTTATGCTATGTAAGAGAGTCATGACACAACTCTTTAGGTGTTCACAAGTGTGTAAAATAAGAAAATGGGGAGTAATTTACCATCACCACAATGCTAATGACTGTGTAATGAGTGCCCTTAGCTCTATTAGGCTCAACTGTATAAAACAATGAGTAACACTAAGTAATTCTAAAACTGACCCCTGCAAAAAGGATTTTAAAGGAACATTATGTAACTTTTTTAGCAGCATGCTACACTGACTTCTAACCGGGCGAACAGTGCTCCTGTCATAGACATATATACATAGACACCGCATTGAGCGCTGAATCGTACGTAAACGGCGCCGCCATATTGGTTCGGGCAGATCTGCCCGTAAACTAATACAAGGAAATGGACTGAACTTCATAAAGCGCCTTTCTACAAAGTTCTTCAAGTTAATGTCTCTTATACACCCATTCACACATATACTAATATATCTGGGAAACAAACAGGCACCAAAAACAACGTATGTAACTTTTAAAGTGATGATTATAAATGTTTACTCCTTATGTAAGCACCAAACCAACGTATGTATTTTTGTAATGCTGAGTGTTTACAGCTACTAATGTGTGTAACACTGTTACTGTGATGATAAATATTGAAATATTTATATTTAACATTTAATCTGTGTCTATAATAACCACATCCTGAAATGTAGATGTGACATGAGGGTTTTCTGAATAAAGAGCACTAACGTGTACATACACACACACACACACACACACACACACACACACACACACACACACACACACACATAGATATATATGTATATATATGTGTGCTATATGTTATATATATATATAGATATAGTTTATATATATAGATATGATATATATCTGTATACTCGTCGATTTATATCTATTCGATTATACGGTATTATATCTCGGTATCGACATTGTCTCTATCTTGGTGGGTGTGCTCTTTATTCAGAAAACCCTCATGTCTCATCTACATTTCAGGATGTGGTTATTATAGACACAGATTAAATGTTAAATATAAATATTTCAATATTTATCATCACAGTAACAGTGTTACACACAGTAGCTGTAAACACTCAGCATTAGAAAAATACATACGTTGGTTTGGTGCTTACATAAGGAGTAAACATTTATAATCATCACTTTAAAAGTTACATACATTGTTTTTGGTGCCTGTTTGTTTCCCCAGGTATATTAGTGTGTGCGTGAATGGTTGTATAAGAGACATTAACTTGAAGAACTTTGTAGAAAGGCGCTTTATGAAGTTCAGTCCATTTCCTTGTATTAGTTTACGGGCAGATCTGCCCGAACCAATATGGCGGCGCCGTTTACGTATCGCGACCAACGACCAACCCGCTCAATGCGGCGTCTATGTATATATGTCTATGGCTCCTGTCATTCCCAATCTGCCCCTGTCCACCTGTTATGCACTATGTTACTTCCAGGTCTGGGTACGATGACCCACGAGAAGGGCGACTCATACTCAATTCAACAGTTTACAGCACACACCATCAACTGTGTTACAGATTTTTACACAAATTTTATTTATGGAGAAAATGTTTTACCTCTCATGTCCTCAACTTAATGTAGCTGCTGTTAGCTATTTAGCTCAGTTAGCATTGCTGCCCAAAATGTGCTCAGAGCACTGTGGGGAGTGTTTACACTGGTGGCACTGGGAAGAGTCTTAGTAGATGGCAAGAAAATTAAATATAAGGCTGGAAGACAGACACCGAGCTATGATAAGTGTTATTTTCTGCACAAGACAGTAGGCAAACGAGTAAAATCCCCTCTTTTGGAAAGTAGTACTTTACAGTTGAACCTCTGTGATCTCTTATGAAAGGAAAAATAAAGGACCATGGTACCATGACAGCATACAGATGTAGCTTTAAAATGGCTCATTGGTGGTGACGATGTGTTGCTGCCTCATGGACAGGTAACAGATAGGAACATGTGGGTATAAGAATAAATGCTAAACTGTTGGGGGTTATATTTGTCATGAAGATGTTGCTACTAGTGAAGTGCTACTGATGAATGTTTAAGAAAGTGAGTCAAAACTGTGATTGAAATAGGTAGCCCTGAGGTGTGGTTGTGTTTGACTCTGTATAAAAAGTTTAGTGCAAAACAGCCTGTGTACTCGCCAAACTATCCTGGAAAAATAAATCTTTTAAAAATCTAAAAAAATATACTCTTCTGAGACTGCCATATTCTCACAGCCTGGAAACAAACAGCAGCTTAAGTGAAATCTCGCCTCTACTGTGGAATATACAAATGACAGTTTGAGGCCAATGTAGTCACGCCTCCGCTCTTTATAATGCTATTGTTGCACTTGCAGAAAGAGGTTCACACCAAAAATTGTCTGTTTTAAAAACTACATGTGTCACATGCCAATTTTCTCTGAAATACAATTTTTCTTTCAAGGAAAAGTCGTGTAATAGTATTATTATTCAAAAAGGTGGACAGGGGAATAAACCCTGGTTAGGGTGCATGAAGGAGTTGAGATCTCATCAGGGAATTCTCTGAGAATTTTAAATTCAACACTGTTAGAGAAGTTCTTATTTTCATATACATTGAACTGAGGAATAAGCCATATAAAAGCATTCACTCAGACTGACAGGTAACCTTTTTTTTTTTTTTTTTTTTTTTTTTTTAACATTTACTTGCATAAGTGAATCCATATTCTTTTATTTTCAGTCTGAAAAATGTAGGTCTGAATATGCTTGACATTCCTTTTTAAATTTCCTATTTGATGGCATAGCGACTGTAATTTTCTTCTATGTAGCAGAGCAATTGCCCAAGGTAATACCGGAAAGGCATTTTAATTAAGTAGGACTCTTACTTATATAAAGGACAATAATAATGGTTGAAGTACCTCGGCAGAAAGCGCATCATGACATCTCCATCTCCAGTAGCAGCTGCACCACCAGCTGAGCTATCCGCATAGGCCCCTGCTCCAACGATAGGAGAGTCCCCAACACGACTATAAGACGGGGACATGACCAGGGTTTGAACAACATTGCTTCAGGTACATGTACTCTCCAGCAGAGGAAAAAAAAATCCCTTGATCTTGTGAAGTACTCTGATAACAGTTATTGTACTATGAAGCTCTCATATTTTAACCTAAAGATCCAGTGTGTAAGATTTAGGAGTATTTATTGGCAAGAATGGAATACAATGTCCATTAGTATGTTTTCATTAGTTGTCTTAAATGAGCCCTTCTACAGTAGCTCAGAACAGACCAACCAAACACTGATCTGGATATGGCCTTTTGCCTTTTTATTTTATTTCTTTTTGTTTTATGGTTGCAGTCTGCAACTTCAACACTAGGTGCTACTAAATCCTACACATTGGAATGAAAAATGGTTAAAAAATCGTTCTTGGCCTTTGGGAGCTAATTTTTCCAAAAGTTGTAACAAAGTAATATCGTTACATCGATATTACTCAATAGTAGTAGTGTTACATGTTCCAAACACCCTTACTCCAAAGTACAGAAACATTTTAACGCTCATGTCTGACACTTTATATCATACATTTATACATAATCTACATACCCTGGAACTTTGTGAGTTAGTCCATTGGTGGATGTACCAGCAGCCACGTGACCGTCTTGATCTAGTGCAATCATCCCTGGTGCAAAAAGGAAGGCAGTGGTATCAAAATCTCCAAGCAGTGCTTCTATTGCTGAAGGTTTTTTTTTAAACATAACATTAAATTCCTAGCAGCTGCAGGCACCGTGATCAATACATAAGTCTAGCTCAGATGACATTAAAAAGGGGGCAGGAAGGATTTTTGTTTTAGTTTTGATATTTTAACAGAAACACAAATTTAAGACCTCAAAACTCAATTGCTCCCTGCTAACCTCTACTTCAGTAAGTCTGTCTAATGTTTCTTTTGGGCATGCTATGCTGCTTAACTCTCTCTCTCATGTGCTTAAGACCCAAACTGTAAAAAATAAAAATGCCTGAGGGGAGCTGACTTCACGTTCTCTTTAACAGATAAAACCTACCTATGGTGTCGTGCGAGTGCGTATTAGCGTGCCGTTTCCTCTTGGTCTGTTTTAGTGTCGCCCTGGGCTTGTAGGGTCCACAGGACTTGGAAGGATCTGGAAACACATTCTTTTGACAGGAAACAAAACAACATGACTTTGCATAATGCCATCATTTTTGTACTCAATTATTGTAATAGCACTTAAGCAAGACGCATGGTAGATTGCAGGTATTTGTGATGATTCATACACATATATAAGTTCTATTTTCACCAAGTTTTGGTACTTAATTATATATAAACAGTACAGTGTAGTGTTGTTGGGAACATAACACAAAATTTTGTTTCCAGTAACTGAACCATCGTGAAAAAAAACATCATGCACATTCCTGCTGCAGCCAAAATGTGTCATTCAGCAGTCAAATATGTTTTTACTGAGACAGACAATCTGCCGTACTTGAGTCTAGTGTAGTTTGACAAAAAATTTCCCTGTCTCGCTACCTCAAGGAATCTCCTTGGTTCTTATAAGTGGCTGAGTTTACCAGCTTTACCTGCAGGAAGGTGTGAAAAGTTCATTCTTCTACTCTGGTGTTACAGTGGAATTCTGCTTTGAAAAAAAAATCTAATTTTTAAATCAGAGTTAGCAGTCGGAACATATACTCGGAGCCATGATATGTAAACATGTTAAAACAAATGTCTTTTTCTGTACAACGTGTGTCTGTATCAGCATTACCTTTCTTAAAGGCCTTCATGCCATCAATAAACCTAAGTTGGAATCAACTACTCTGCTCTATGAAAGAGCCTGTGCATTATTAATAAAGCAAAGTCTGTTATATTCCATTTTATAAAGGTGAAGGTAAAACCCTTGAAAACATTCTCTTTATTTATAAAAAATTCAGGCACAGTTGTTCTCCTGTGACCCGGCACACCACTCTGAAATTCTACAAAAATATAAAACACTGCCAAATGGAAATATTGAATACTTGCATGTACGGAGGCTAATGCTTAGTTCTCTCATCTTTTTTATTTTGTATCATTTGTCAGTATTTATATGTGGATGTATAACTAATTTTGGTAAATTTGTCATGAATAACTCAAGTAGTTTCAGAGGAAAACTTTGATGGCAAAAGTGATGAGCTTTGTCTCTTCCTCAACTAGATGACCTTGAACGAGGCACTTCACACCAAGTTTTGCTCAGTGGTCATCATTGTACTGAACGGCCTCAAGTGTAAATTCAATCAATAGGACACTGCGTGCTGTCTCTGGAACAATAACAGCTGTCTTAAAAGGGAAAAAAAAAAAATATTCTGGTGATTCTAAAGCATTATTGGGGAAGTGAACAGGTTACTTTTAAAGAATAAACCAGCGCTGTAGGGCATCACCTCTACCACAAAGGCTGACTTTTTGTGAACTACTTTAGTATGCCTGTCAGTTCCCCTGCTTAATATCAATCTTCTAGAAGCGGCATGCCTGTAGCCAACACAAGTGAGAATAACACACACTTTAATACACACACACGCACCTTTCGATAATTAGGTTGGCAGTTGCCCTTCAGCCACTGAGAGAAAATATTCATAGATTTGTTGGTAGTCAGGTCTTCTGCGATGAAGCCCATGTTTTCAGCAAACAAAGAAGCTATAAAGAGAGAAGTAATACTTTGAGGTCAGGTTACACATTCTGGGCCACGCTGACCTTGGGTTATTAGAAAACAAAGGGTCACAAACAAAGGATGAACTGGAGGCAATCTCATCTCATTTGGGCTCACAGCTCTGACATGTGACAGGGGACAAATACAGCAGCAGTGACCTTATAATTCCCAAAAGAATAATGATTCAATTATGTTGAGTATTTGAGGTAATGAATTGAATTTCTCTGGGAAATAATACAATACGTTTTTAGAATTTCTTGACATTTCAAGCAAAATTTGGACTTATTTGGTCTTCAGTTTTCTTTCAATTATTTGCAGAGTGGTGCACCTCCTCCTCCACTCATTCACTGCTTTCATGAAAAAATGAAAAGCTCTCATATCTGGACACTTAGCTGCTATACAATTATTTTATTTTTGCCCGGGGCATTATTTATGGCTCTGACCCATGCAATCATCTTTGATTTTCTTCTATATATTCCTCATTTATGAGTATGTTCTTATCCACCTTGTGTATGTGAGCTGCTCTAACAAGTGAATTTCCCTGGTGTGGGATCTATTTTATCCAAACTGATGATGTTTATGGTCTAAGGATTAAAGCTTATTCAAGTGTTGGGGAAAACCCCCACAAATTATATAAGTGTCTAAAATGCTAAAAGGCCCTAATGTGAAGAGTTCCTAGGGAAGATAACTAATGAAAATTAAAACCTTAAAACTTAATTTATATTTATCTTTTTCAAACTACACTGCACTGGGGATGAGTCTGACTACAGGTGGGAAGTGGACAACCTGGTGACCTGGTGTGGCCAGAACAACCTGGAGCTAAACGCTCTAAAGACAGTGGAGATGGTTGTTGACTTCAGGAAGGATCTAGCCCCACTCCCCCTCATCACCCTGTGTGACTCCCAGGTCAACAGGGTGGAGTCCTTCCGCTTCCTGGGCACCATCCTCTCCCAGGACCTCAAGTGGGAGCTGAACATCAGCTCACTCATCAAGAAGGCACAGCAGAGGATGTACTTCCTGCGGCAGCTGAAAAAATTCAACCTGCCAAAGACAATGATGGAGCAATTCTACACTGCCATCATTGAGTCCATCCTCACCTCCTCCATCGCCATCTGGTTTGCTGCGGCCACTGCCAAGGACAAGTGCAGACTACAGTGTATCATCCGAGCTGCTGAGAAGGTCATAGGCTGCAACCTGCCGTCCCTCGAGGACCTGCACACCTTGAGGTCCATGAGGCGAGTGAGGAAGATTGTGGCCGACAACTCCCACCCTGGACACTCTCTGCTCCAGCTGCTCCCCTCTGGCAGAAGGCTGCGGTCCATCAGGACCAAAACCTCGCGCCACGGGAAAAGCTTCTACCCCTCTGCAATTGTCCTTTTCAACAGGGCCAAGACTCAGAACCCCCCCCCCCCCCCAAAAAAAAAAACCCGCCCCCGCCCCGCCCAGCAATTGCACTGAACTGCACATGACACTTTTGACACTGATTTGCACTTCTGTACTGTACAATCCATTCCCCTCCCTATTCTCTATTTTTACCCCTTTTATTTTCATTTCTATACTAGTTTATCTTTTCTTTTCCATATTTTGTGTTCTGTGATTGCTCAATCCTGCCACAGTATTCTGTGTTGGTGTAAACTTGCAAGCGAATAAAATTGATTCTGATTCTGAAAAAGAACTTGGAGAAAGTGTTGGATCTCTGTTGCCAGTAAATTGAGTTGACTGATTTAAAATGTTTATTATATTATTATTATTATTATATTATTATTATGATTATTATTATTATTATTATTGAAGCATATTAAATGTTTTTACTTTTGTTGTCATCGATTCACACAAACCTGACTCTCCTACTAGCAGTGTGTGATCTGTTTTCTCCATCACAGCTCTTGCTACTCCGATGGCGTTCTTGATTCTTTTCAGATCAGCAACTGCACCGACCTCCATTGTATCCCTGGTCACAAAGAATACACAGAAAAATTAGCACTAGTTTACTGAACACAAGCAGTATCTGTTCAAAGGTTCCCTGTGGAGATTTTGACCTTGAGCAGTGCTACGGTGCCGCTGGCATTCACACAGGTGGCACAATATGCATCCCTGCAAACAGTGTCACACAGTTCTACGGATCTACTGGTGGCAGTATTGAGTCAAGTAATAAGTCAGCAGAGGCAGAAATAAAGAAGACTGCTTGCTAGCAAACATGGACTGTGTCATAAAAATCAGGGTTACACAGCTATTTAGATGTTTTAATTTATACGATGTTCGTTCCTATTTATTACATGTCCTTAGGGCACTTCCCTTTATTGCCGTTTTCCTGAGACTGGCAGGGTAAGGTAAAGTTCAGGTTAATGTATAAATAGAGGGATTTCAGAACAGAATGAGGCCTAGGGACAGGTCAGAGAGGTGACATCTAGATTGGGATATACTGACTACTGATTAGGGGATATGTTGAATAAAACTGTTTAGATGTTAAATATGCAAATTGTCTGTTAACAATTTACAGGGGTTGAGACAGCCCATCTTTAGGAAAATGTATAAGAACCAACTGTTAACGCTCCTCAGGGAGCCTTTTTCTCTGTAACCCCTTTAGTGTGTTGCACTGTGAAACGCTACTCTTGTACAAGAACAATAAATTCAACTTAAACTTTGATACTTTGAATCCAATCCTCCTTATGTACAGTAAGGGTTTTTCTTTAAAATTCCTGTAACAGACAGTGGACAAAAAAGAATTACCTCTTATGTTCTTTCCTAACCACTTTTCCTTGACCTTCAAAAGGCCATGAGGTCAAGGAAAGATGTGAGGCAAAAATCTTCAGGACTTAACAAAAGACGTCCGTGGTGCCCAGAGAATCCGACTGCACTTACACTAGACTACATAATTCCTGACTCGGTTCTGTGTGTTCGGAAGATGGACTGCAAAAAGCACATCTTTTCTGTTAATATTGACAACCTGGTGAAAGACATAACTTAGTTTTCAACGTTACTGAAATAATAAAGTGATATAAGCCACTTGCTTCAAAAGTTAAACAAAGTTACAACTTGAGAATGTTTTCCACTACTGCAGACAGCAAACTTGAACACCTCTGTATGCCAAAATAGCTCCGCAGTCAACACAGAACTAATGCAGAGAACTGCAGATGAAGAGGGAGAGACAGCAGCTGGACGACCCCCGGACAGTTCATCAGAGTTTATGAGAATGCAGCGCAGCGAGGACACAGACCAGGTTTCATAGAGGAGACGTGTCTGTTAACTGAAAAACCACAGAGCTGCAGAGTAACATCGGGCTTCGTGATCACAAAAAGTTTTTATATTGCGTCAACACTTCTGTCCATATTCATATGCTCCCTCTCTCTCTGCTGCAGTCTGCATCACACTTTTTAAAATAAATTGATGGATTTTATAGATGCCTGCCGCAAGGACTTGTGGGATTGCGTTATCTCCTTTCCTTTCGTAAAGGATGGTCCGGTGTATCCTCTGCTGAAGGAGATAAGAAAGGAGGCACTGAAGCACTTTCCTGTGGCATTTAAAGAATTCGAACAGCTCTTATCATGGCTGACACGTAAATACTTCCGGGTCAAAAAAAAAAAAAAAGAAGACCGCAGCCATGGGTGCAAACAATGCAGGTTTCAAACTTTTAAGAAAAATCAACCTTGCAAACATTTTATGACGAGGTGTCCAAACTTCTTTTAAAGAGGGCCAGATTTGACAATGTCAAGATGCCCTGGGGCCAATACTAACATTTTAAAAATGAAAAAAATAACCATAAAAGTTACAATAATGCACTGTTCTGTTTATATTTTCATTGTCACAATTATTATTATTATTTTTAATTGCAATGAAACCAAATGTAAGCCAATCGGGCGTGAAAAAATCTAAAAACTAGTTCTTCTTTGCTCAAATTTAGTTTTTGAGGCTATAGTTTGTGGTGGTGATGTAATGAGTTGCATTATAGAGAGCGCCTTTAAAATATTTATCCAACACAAAATAAAGTCAATTTGAGTAAATTCTCCGAGACACAATATCAAAAATTGAGCATCATGCTTTTACATTTTCACAGAGCTTTAATTTATTACAGGGCTGTTGCATCAAACTGTAGAGGTGTTTCAATTCTTGTGCTCAGTCAAAATGTACCGGTGATAGCTACCGTATTTCTTATGCGGCTATATTGGATACTGCGTGGGAGACTGTCTTCTCCCCACAATGTATTCATGACTATGTAACTGAAAAAAAAAAAGTCAATTTCCCTGCATAATGGAAGGAGGAACATTCTACAGAGCACATTTGTGCAAATAACAAACCTTTGCTGTTTGCCTTTTGTCTGTCGTCATGACCTGACATTTGCCTCCCACGATAACTTCTGAGTGTGTAAATGTTTGTACTTAAAAGACTTAATAAATGGCATGCCTTCACATCCTAATGGGAATCTTAATTAGTGCTTTATTAAAGAAAGGCTGTCTGGAAAGGTCAACCGGTTATTGCTGTAAATGTTAAAGATGCAATGACAGCACCGACACAAACTGTAAGACACTTGCACAATATGGTGACAGCGGCAGGTGCATAATTAGAGTGGTCAAGATCGAGGTCATTTTCTATGAAATATGTGTAATTACTAAAAAACATTTCTCAGATCATTTATAGCAGAAGAGGTTAAGGTCATTGCTGGAGATCCAAGCTTTTGCCAAAAGTGCTAAAGGACAAGTTTTATGAAATAAATATGGGCTTGTACTGTTCAACCCAGCTGCTTTTAAGTTACACAAATGGCAGCTGGATCGAAACAACAGCTGTTAAATACTGCCTCATTATCATAATAATAATAAGTCACTATATTAACATAGTGCTTTTTCTTTGACACACCAACCTCAACCCCAACCACGACCAATAGTTGTAATTATGCATCATCCCATATGTCCATGTGTCCCTGGTTTACCCGTTCATGATCATGGCATCCAGCGTGGTCTCTCCAGACTCATCTGGACTCCCACCATAGCCTACGCTGCCATCACACTGCTCTGTTTCACAGCGGGCACAGCCTTTCTCCACCGCATCCAACACTGAGCCACCAGACTGCAAGGTACTCCAGGCTACAGAAACAAAACAGAACAGTGAAACATTCTCGACCCAAGGATGGGAAGTAAACATCCTCCAACAGTCAAATGATATTACAGTTTTTACCTCCTCTCAGGAGAGGGAAGGCAACATCAAGATTTGACTGGAAAAAAAATTTAAATAAATAAAATATGGCTCAATCTGACATTCATAACCACGATAAGCAAGAAAGTTTGTTTCCTGTTCTGAGGAAACTTTACTGTGACACAGTTTAACACCCTGTTTTATAACAACTGTGACAGCTAATGGTAAATGATCTGATACACCAAAACACATTTTGCAAACTAGATATTGCATCGGCTGAGTAATATGTAATATGCAATAAATCTGTGTCGAACTAGGGTTCAATAAAGTCATCTTTTTTCATTCCATAAAAAAGCTGAACAACAATAATCTCCAAACTCACTGGTGCTTTCTGAGAGACTGTGATATGTAGAGTAAATAACTAAAATCACTTAAAGCTCTTTGTCTAGTTTATATATTTGGGCAGATGAGTTAAAGGTTCAGAGGATGCATGGGGTGACCTGTGCGATGGATTCCTAATAAACAGGGAATGTGAACTGACAAGCATTTGGTCACTGATCCCCCAAGTGCCCATGGGGGATCAAAATACCAACTGGTAGCACTGCCACCAGCTTGCCACTAAATTCTCACACCATTGCACAGTGTTCAGCAGGATACTACAACAAATTCCTCTTCTTATCATTTATGATTCACCCATCTATAAACTTTGTTCATCTGCCATCTCTGGTAAGTGCTCATGTCTCAGGATATAATTCTTTTTTTATATACGATATATATATATATATTAGACTCAGCATTACAATCTTTTCCACGTAGGAAATGGAGCAGAATGGAAGAGGAGATTAGCCTGCTATTGTCAGATGCCTCTGTAAGCCCTCAAAGGAAAAGAGATCTGCATGGGCGGATCAATAGTAGTGACTTACAGACTACACTTTTAAATATCTGCCCGCAGAACAGATATCCGGGTACATTTTTCATTTTCATACACACCTAAGGGAGAAGGAGTGATGTACATCTGATACATTAAAAGGTATCGATCTATCAACCTGAGATTTTTAAGTGAACTTTAATCACCTTCAGGTTTGATGCGTTGTGTGTTTGTTTTGAACACCAGTTCTTTTTTTTTTTTTTCATATTGAGCCAGGCAACTGGTGCAACTCCACTTGACAGATAAGTCACAAGCAATGCTGAAATATTTGAAAATGTCCAATGTATCATCCTGAAAGAAACCGAATGGAGTGAAGGCAGACCTGGCAATGGCAGCTTTGAAGCCGTAGTGGCATCTGTCCATTTCCTTTCCCCATCTACGACTCTGATCTTGCACACTTATGCAGTTAAGCTGTAGTGGAGTCAGAAGTATACAGCGGAAAAGCATTTTAGAATAGTGTGAGGGGAAAAATCCTGAAAGTGCTGGTTATGGAGCCTGCCATGGATTGCACTCCACCACTCGTACAACACATACACACTGTGTCACTCTCTCTGTCCTCGGGTGACAGAAAACCGGTCTCTAGGATGTTTCGGTCATAAATATTTGTCAGAATTAGACAGAAATAAACACTTTTAGCTGCAACTACCAATTTTTTTTATTATCAATTAATCTAAAAAATAGAAAATAGTGAAAAGGTGATGTCTTATAATGATTTTTGTTTGACTGACTATCACATATGACAAAATGACTTGTACAGCTAATTGATGATCTAAATAGTTAATTTCCTTTAGTCAGAATTCTAATTAAACATGACATGATGTTGAGCAAATGAATCATACATACTGAAAAAAAGAAGACATCAGAGCTATTTAAATCTAGTCATCATCACTTTTTTTCAATTTAATTATGTTCTAACTACAAGAAGAAGAATATTGTATGCGTGTAGGTTTTGCTTTTTTCACCTCCATACATCATGGAAGGTACATCGAGTTTGCCTGAGTTCGCTGTATGATGAGTCACCTAAGGACACACTGCTCTCAGCCATGACTCACTTAGAAAACTACTGCTAACTGCTGCTCTGCAACTAACAAGACCATTAGACACACGGTCATATCAGCCTGTGAACAAACAGGAGGACAAGTAATATCCAGCCTCTTCCCTGCAAACTTAAATAAATGTACTGGTGTTTACGTCCATACAAAATGGCTTGTGCAATGTATTTGTTGTTCGACTGGGAGGATCAATAACGGGCATTGTGAGGGAAAGAAGAAAGAGAAATCTTTATGTCGACATCTCTTTAGAGGAATCTTCAGAAACCATTAAAAGATAGAAAATAGCATTCCGCAGTGCTACAGAAACAGCAATACAGCAGGTTTTCAGTTTCAAATAAAAAAAGGTTGGAGTACGGCATACAGGAGAGTATGAAGCAGTATATTACATGATTTCTGACTGATCTGTCCAGTGAAATATTTAAGGCCCGTACAGTACAAACACATTTACTCCAGTAGACTTAAGAAATAAAATCTCACTGTACTAATGTATTTCTGTTTGATACAACCTGATAACCTCTCTACACCTGACTACGCTTGTCTGACACCTTTAGTTACTAGTTACTTTTCAGATTACAAATTTTCATACCACTCGTGCCTGGTGAAAACCACGAATCCCTCTATCAATCTGTAATCTGTAATGATGTTGAATCTCATTTTTTTAGTTTAGTTTTTAGTATCAATCAATCAATCAATCAATCAATCAAACTTTATTTATATAGCACTTTTCACACAAACTATGTAACACAAAGTGCTTCACACTATCAAACCCTGACCCCACCATCCGCTCTCAACTCGAGGACTTTTGCTTGTTGTTGGTACATTTACTTAAAGTAAAGATGTGAATACTTGTTCCCCCTGTGCAGACCCTCTGTGTGCTGTACTGACGCAGTGTCACGTGACTGAGCCGCAGCCTGAATGAAACTTTGGAGACAATAACGTGATCACGCGCTCGTACCTGCAGCAGTCGCATTCTTGAATGGCCACGTATTGATCACGAGAGGCAGCGACGCGTGTCCGCGTGGAAACAGTAACGTCAGAGCAGGAAACACGAGACACAAAGGTACAAACATGTTGGACTGTCCAAACGTTACATGAACGTTACAACAACACATGGAGGACTGCTAACGCTGTTTCCTGTTCATTTTTTTTTTTTTACGCCGCCGTGAATACGTAATATTCCAGCCGAGCAGGTTGATACATCCAATATTTGATAAAGGGAAGTGCCTACACAGAAAAACTACACGAAACGTTACATGTAAACTTCCTTGTTGTGTCACATGCTTAGTGGGCGGATTCTTCATTAAAGGGACAGTACATCTGACATGGCTGCGTCAGACACACCAGGGTCGGTCACTGAGGATTTCAGAGAAAATGTCCTTATGTTCAGGTTCCGCAGAGAGAGCTATGTCTGTCGTGTCAACAGTATTCTGGACTCTGGAGAGCTACATACAATAATAAATAATAATGAAAAAAATAGGAAAAAAATAACATGTCATAAACATGCAAGCAAAGTGAATTTGACATTCAACTCAGAATTATAATAAATAAGTAGTTTATTATTATTATTATTATTATTATTATTATTATTATGAAAATAATAACAATAATAATAATAATAATAACAAGTTATGGTTTATTTGGCCACAATTTTCCAGATTAAAAGCTGCCCACAAAGGCAACAGTACTGGCCAATCAGAGACAGGTAGGATGTCCCTTTCGCTGAGTACTGGCCAATCAGAGACAGGTAGGATGTCCCTTTCGCTGAGTAGCGGGAAAAACACTCAGAACAATTTAATCTCCGCCAAAACTGAACAAAACTCAAAGATAAGTGCTGAGTCCAGACAGGACAGAGGATTGGTCCAGACCCGGACCGCGGCCTGCCTATTAGTGACCTGTGATATACACTGTCAATGATTAAATCACGTGAGTAGCCTGAATGTATTTAACCAATGCAACCGTTTTTTTTGTTTTGTTTTTTTCTTGCATTAAACATTTCTCTCTGAACACAAACATGCACATGTATCCACACTATGATGTTAAATGTCGCATTCTGAATGCCACCATGTTAAAGGTCCAGTGTGTAGAATTTAGTTGCAAGCTCCTCACATCACCCTCACCTTCCTAGTGTAAAAGAGAAACAGCACTTGAACGGCTCTGTCTAGAGTCACTATTTAGTTTGTCTGTTCTGGGCTACTGTACAAACATCAACAACAACAACATGGGGGCCTCCATGTAAGAGGACCCGCTCCTAAAAGGATTATTTTTTAGTAACAAAAACAAAAAGATGATTGTTTTCAGGTAATTATACATGCATGAAAACATAGTTATGAATATTATATTCAATGTCTGCCTTATTCTGAAAATAAACTGTTAAAATCTCACACCATTGCCACCCTAGCTGTTATGTGAATTGGGAGACCATAGACTGCTGCATTATGGTTTCCAGCCATCAGTGGCAGTACTGAATGGAAGATATCATGTACCATCTTGGATTTTACAGCAGCCAGTTTTGACATGTCACAGGTTTAATTAATATAATCGAAGATTTCATTCCATTGAGGCGAGCCAAATGCTGTTGTGCATACTTGTTCATTGGTAGGACACTTAAAGGAACTGAGCCATCATTAATAAAACATACACTGTCAGAAAGATCTATTGACTTGAATAGAAACTAGCTTTACCTTATCAGAGAAAGTTTTGCTTCATGTGACTTACATTTATTTTTTTCTCTCCTGTTCTGAGAAGTTTACTTTCCCTCCAGCGAGTTTGTATTTTCAACATTCTTCCATTAAAGAACTTAATGAGCTCTGTGTACCCAAAATGAGTAGGTCCACTGCACAGGACTTATGAGACTAGGAACATCCAATCATTCAAACAGGTGTGCAGGATGGTATTTGTAACTTGGCAGTTTTTACCGGTTGCCCTCATTATTCACACCAGAATGCTCTGACCTGACCACTTCGAGGCAGAAACTGAAACCCGTGTGTGCTGTTGGCAGCTTGGGACCGTGGTGACTTTTCTCAAGGGGTTCATTCACTGCGGAGATGCCGGGAAACCAAGGTAAGTATTTGCCGCTTGTGCTTTTAGCAATTGTTGCTGCTTGTGCTTTTTAGTAGACGTCTTGGCTCAGGTCAGTGTGCTTCTGCTTGGCAAATGTCAGCCAAGCTGACTAAGCTGCCGTCTTTTCTGGCTGTTTCTTCCAGTTTCAGCTTTTCTGCCGTTTTGCTTGACATAGATTCACTTTGTTAAAGGCATACATTTTTTGCTGGGGCTTTACGGTTGTCCTGCAGATCTGTTCTTAGCTGCTGCATCTACAGGTATCCAATCCAAAGTTATTTTCAAAGGTGTTGAATGAAAAAAAATGATGCAGCATTTAAATTTAAATTTAATTTGTGTTTCCATTATGTCTACATGTTACTGATGCCATGTCATGAAATACGTCAGAATATTCTACTCGTGCTAATTTGGTTGAGGGCATAGTTATCCCTTATGTTGTTGTTATTATTTTTGGGCATCTCCTATTGTCTTACTGTATACCAGGTATAGAGGACAGCACTGTGTAGGGATGTAAAACACTGCCTTGCATTATTTGTGTGTAATATTGGCTTCCTGGAAAACATGGTTATTCTCATACATGCAATTAGGAGTCATAGTTTTTTTCTCACAAAGTATTAGTTTTACTCCATGTGCTTTACTGATCACTAATTTGTCTAGGGAAGTGTGAACACCTTAACAACACTATGCATTGTGTGCATCTACATTTAGTTGTAGAATGTTTTTCTTGTATAAACATACTATTAGTATCCTGCTGCATATTCTGAGAGTTGTCAGCACATTTACTGAGCTCCATCTCAAATGAGAGAGGCTTTGCTGCTTGGTTTGTTTGAAGTTTCCATAAAGAGCAGTACAACCACAATAATCAGGCAATTGCTTGACGTGTCTGACTGAGCTGATGTTTACAAAGTGCATCAAAAATGAATGTCCAAATAGCTGTGTCCCAATTCAGAGGCTGTATCCTCAAGGATGTGCTCTACAAATTCACTTCCCCAAAATTAGATGGTCTAGCCAGAGTCCAAAACTAATTGTACATTCAGGCAGCGGCCTTCGCCCACTCATAAAGTGAAAAAAAAAAAAAAATCAAGGCAGTTGCTCTCAAGCAGACAGAGAGTGTAGCAGTGCTAAATTGGGAGAGGTTTCATCATACCACACAGTACAAGTTATGACACCTTATGTGGAAACATGATGGAGAAACTGATAAATAATAATAACGAAGACACAATAGATTATGTCAATGAGATAAAAAATACTTACAGCTTACCCTTCCCCGTCTATCACTCCACCATCAAAGTCAAAAACATAACTTTGCTGTTACTCAGAGTTTTAGGTTATGCCATAGAGAGATATTAGTCATTAAAACATAAAAATGTAAGTTCTGAAAGAAGCATATAGCTGAAAGTTTTCTTTTCTATAAGGGAATGCAGGAAATAGAAGATGACCCCTTTGTAATGGAATATACTGTAGCCCAAATGTATCATGATTGATTACTTTATTTGTCTGTATGCTATAAATAAGAAGCAGACAATCAATACAGAAGCCCAGAAAAGTCTACCGGGCTTGCAGATCTTTTTTTCTTTTTTTTTCTTCTTTTTTTTTTTGTCGCTGTGCATGTATCATATAGTGGCAGTTCAGTTTTTGTCCTGTGTAAGTCGCGCTACGCTCCTTGTTTTCCCTGTTGGATTCTGTTCATAAAAATAAATTGCATGACCGTCTAACACAGTTCACTCATACCTGCTCCTCAATGGAGAGATTATTGGCCTATCAAAGAAGGAACAAATGATGAATGTAAACCTTTAGATTTAATGGTTTGGATTCTGATTACAAGTCACTCATCAAGTTAAAATTCCCTTGGAGAACAGTATTGGCATGAAGTCATCAGTTAAGTGTCATAGCCCCCACCCCCATCTTCTTTAATTCACCTTCTGGTAAGAAGCAGTTGATTGTGACAGAGTGAAGAAAACAGGCTTTGGTGAAGAAGTTTTGGAAAGCTCTCCAAGTCATACCATACGGCACTGCCTTGACACTACATACCTCATGCTGGGTCTGGAATTTGTCTTTCAAAATCCTAGAATAACATATCCCGGCAGTCAGAGGAGGCAAAGTGTCCCTCTGAACAGAAACTTGATAGAATTGGATCCTCTCATTTCATACCAAAGAAAAACAAAGCAAAGCATGGGCCATGCAAGGGAAACTAACAATATAGTCTAACCTTGAGACGTGGACGCCAACAGCATGCCCTCTTTTACATTATTCATATGAAAAATACAATTTTCACTTATATTTTATTCATTGGTTCTTCCTTAAACACTGGGAAGTCCTAGCGTGATTTTGACAGGGGTATCTGATGGAGAGAAAATGGATGACAGAGAAAGAGAGTATTATTACTTTCACCTGTGTTATTGATTGAAATTAAAGAACAGCAGCTAAAAGAATAGCTTTTTAATAATAACTTCATCAGTCACTGATGTCCTTTTTAAGTTATTTCACAATGTCTTCCATAACAGTCTCAAAGGGCATACACAATGTCACTATGCAATGGTATCTTATGTAATGCATGTGTGGATATTCAAACCACAACACTTTTGAATGTAATACTTGATGGACAATATCTGCTTAGCGATTGACAGCTGCTGACAGAATGCTCAGATTATAGCCCAAGTGATATTGGATGCTCTGGCTGATACCAATATGCTGTAGTTTTTTTTTTGTTGTTTTTTGTTTTTTCTAAATGAAGAAAAAATATCTTTGGAATTTCTGTACTACAGTTTTTGTCTCCATTTACATAAGATTTATGTAGTTGGTGCTTTTATCCAAAGTAACTTACCAGAAGTAGATCCATGTGGATACAACCCAAAATTGGGCATTGTGCAAGTGCATGCCAGTATGCAGCCAAGACAGCAAACCATCTGGATTTTGTTGAGCGGTAGTTGGGCCGTCATTGTAGTGAGGGAGTAGCAAGCCGTTTGGCACTAACAGAGCTGCTAACAGTTTGTAGAAACAGATATTGTTGTCACTGGAATATTACCCCAAAATGTGTTAGAAACTCCTAGCTAGCAGACTAAGTAGTTTTTAAAAAAAAAGTCTGTAACATGCACAAAGCTTTAAGTGAAGTTCATATAATAGAATAAAAACTTTGTTTTTTTCTTTTTCTACCAAATCCAAATGCCAAAAGATTTATAATGGTAAGTGCTAATACAGGCCTTAATGTGCCATTGTAGTGTGGTTAAAACAAAATTAACATTGACCTTTAGTTACCTCGCTTTCCCTTAATCACACTGTGTGTGACATGCACACATATTGTATAACTTTACTCCAAATGAATCTCACATAATTATCCAGTAGCAACACTACTTTCTTCTGGTTTGATTTATTGATGTAATAATTATGATTTTGCATCTGATGTAGCTGGGAGAAATTAATTTTACAAGACCTGATATAAATCATTGTTGCATCAGTAGAAATGAAAAAGAGAGTTATGTCGGTTTTTGAAACCCTGGAAAATTGGGTCAGAAGGATACAGCAGATACAGCAGCTGTTGGACTTACAATGTCATAAGAATCTGGGCATGATTTGTGGAACTTTATTTCTGTTCAAACACATAACAATTTTTTTTATTCGTTTTGATGTTGAACTTGAACTTCTTCATAGTCTTGTTGCTGTTAGAGATTCCTAGAACGAGCAGTCATTGACTGTTTACTTAAGGGAATATCGTCTAAGTAAAACTCAGTTAGAATGTCAGCGTTTTTCCAATAATTCTTTGAACGCAGATAATTAAGTTTGATAAAGAATCCATTCAATGGCAAGAGTTTTTGCAATTATCTTGAATGGCAGCGAAGTCAATTAGCTCTTTGTTTACGTTCTATAGTGTCCAAAACAGATGGTGCGAAGGCCTGTCCAGAGACAACACAGTTGCAAACAGAAAAGTTCAGATGGTAGTATTAACAAAGACAAGTTGACTTTCAAAGGGAATAAACTGAGGTAAAATGCCAGATAGGTAAGCTGTCCAGCTGTCAGCCACAAGAAGAAGAAGAAAAAATCTCATTGATGGCTGGCACAGGACGAAATATTCCACAGAACAGATCTGTCTTCAGAGAAAAACTATCCTAAATCTAACAAACAACGTTAGTTAATAAAGTACTCCCACCAAAAAAAGTTTTTAGTTTTTATTCATGAAGTTACAAAAAACACTGAAGGAATTATCCATTTTTTTCCTTTAATGTCTCGCCAAAAAAATCCCAATTACCTAGCTAATTGCCCATTTATTTTACACACCTACTGTCTCTCACATTGAGTAACCAACTGTGCTATTCACTACTCACATTAAATCATTATTGGAATGACTGTTAGTCACAAGCTTTGACATTTCTGTCAAATTGAAAACCTTATTCATCTAAGTGAATTTATAAACAGTAATGTGACAGTAATATACAGCACTGTAAGCACATTTTAGAAATTGGGTATGAAGTTTTCTTTTTAGTTTTGGGGCAAAAATGTAAAGTTAGGCCACATTTACCATGGAAAAAAATGTTTCTATTGTTTTATAGAGCAGCTTTTATATTGAATATATTTATATTGTATTACATATTAAATATTCCTGCACTTTAACATGGCAATTAGTCAAAAAAGTTATACAGCCAACAAATCTTAAGTTTAAGCAAAACTTAAGTGAAAAGAAAGCAATTTGTTTTATTTCTCTGATTCTTAAAGTTTGTCTGAATTACAAACTACTCAGAAATATTGAGGGGAAGAATAAGAGCACACCCAGGCTCTGATTTTTCGTTACATTTAATGTTTTCAGGCAGTTTTGAAATAAGTCACACAAATGTCTACATTGCGTTTTACTGTATTTCAAATCCCTCTTGTCAATACACTATACTATTTATAGCTTTACATACTATGCACATTGGTATAAAATGTCAATGTCATCCAATAACAAGACCTAATTTGAACCAATCCATTTTTTTTATACATCTAGTCATGTCAGCTCTTGAGATCATGTTAGCAAATCTGCGTAGTCAGTCAGCCATCTACAGAGGCTTCAGGAGCTTAGATACAGCTGTATTATTTGTGATTGAATGTTTGAGTCTCCTGCAAACTAGGATTTGAGGCCATTCAGTGTTTGCTTTTTCATTTAGTTGAAGCTTGCTGAACAGACTGTCAGACATGCCGGATTAAAGATAAATCCTTGCATGCACTTCGAACTAACAGTCAGGCAAGCAGGAAGACAGTGCCCGGTTAGATGTCATGTACACTGCACAGTTCCAGGAAAAAATACGATTTTTAGCACAGAATGCTGTACAGCATGGACCTCATGGTTTGTTGTCATGATCCAGTCCTGTCTGTGGGTGGATGAATACTTAGAAGAAACTTACAACCTGCTGTACATTCTGTCTTCTTTCACGAAAATTCAATACTCCCAGAATAAAGAGTTTATTGTGTGCACAGCGGGGCACAGTAGTAGTACTCTGTTAGATCTGCTTTCAAGCTTGATAAAAGCATTTGTAGCATGAAATATTTGGAAGTTTTCTGAACTTAATTCAGCGTATTCAAATGTTTGCAAACAGTAGGTCTTTTTTCACATTCGACAGTATACATTTTGTCACTTTTGTTTTTCATCTTGGCCACGATAAATGGTAGTATTTGAGTAATACTGCCTTAAGGGCATACTGTCTAGACATATTTTTCATTCTCTAACATGTATTTGTGTACAAAAAATGTCAACTGGCAATTTATTTTCCATAATGTTACCAACATCTGTCTTAAGACAATACAATACAATATATAATCTCAACCTAGTTGTTGTGTATGCCCATTTTACACTATACTCTCAAGTATATGTAATGAGGTATAATGTTCTCTCTTTTGCATGCTGCAGTTTTATGATAAATGATGCACTATGTTCTAGCATGAAAAATGTCAACAGGAAATTAAGCATTAGCCTTATTTATTCTTATTCATCTGTCATTTCACTTAAAAGAGATTCATCTCTTAGGAATCAATTTGAATGAAGTCAGACAAAAAAACGCCCTTGAGCACATCAATGAAAAGAATGGACTTAGGGGAAAAAAAGCATTAAAAGTCCCTTGAAAAGTTAGATCTGGGACATGGTTCCTAATTCTATGGCGCACATTTCTGTGCTGTTCTTTCCATTTATCGAAATCACTCCTCACTGCCCTTTTTTGTTGTCACATCTGATCAATTTAAACATCCTGCTAAAGGATTTAGATGCACACCACATACTGCGGATCTATTAAAGTCACTCTGCTGGGAGGGGAAAACACTGTTTAGACAAAAGGAAGCGACAGAACTGTGCTCATCAGTAGCTTTAGTGATCCAGCTAGGTCAATCACAATGTAATTGTGCCTCTGATCCAGAGGATGGGGCTGAAGCATTAACCACACAGGGTTGTTCTGCTACTCTGTTTATGACACAGTGTGTCTAATGATAAAGCTACAGTCTTCTCCTTGCATGACAAGGCAGATTGTAAATTCATATGAAGACCACTAGATACTTTAAATCTGATTTATAAGTGACCAAGGTCTAGTTGACATCCTACTGATGTGTCTGAAGGGTTTGAGTAATAATAAAGCCACTATAAAAGTGTAATATAAAAAGAAAATGAGCTGGATGTTGGACTGCTCCACTGAAAATGCGGTGTCGCCACATGGAAAACTCCAGGATTCTTCCAGTACACTGAATCCAACTACTGAACCTGATCCCTAAACATATTCAAAGGATGTTTTAAGGGGGTTCTGAGATGTCTTTGGAGAAGAAAACGTCCTTGTAAATGTATCACAAAACCACAGGTATTACTCTAGAGATTTAAATTCCTCTTCACGCATAAGAGAGCAAGAAGAGGCACTTTCCACCATTGGCATGGGCACGTCTGTCTTTTCTTTTTCTCTCTATTCCCTGCTGCCTGAGAAGGCCTGATAAGACACACAAGTATCTGGGGAGGAGTAACCTCAGCATGTTGAGGTGGGATTTAAACTGTTTGATGGAGTGGCTGATTAACTCTTTTTATTTTATTTTTATTTTCTAACTCCCTGGAGTTGCTTTAGGACACTGGCCTTTAGAAGTTGTGATGGTGGTGCCATTCCAGTTTTTCTGCCGAGCTGCTGTGTGATGGTAGGGATTAAATTATTTCTGTTATTGTATTACTGGCAGACACGTAACTGGCTCTGAAGCACAGCTACTGTAGGGCCATTCTCAGGGCTGTAGTGGCAGAGCTATATTGAGAACTTATTTCTGTTGCAGAAAATCTTTGTGAATTTGTTCATTTTAAGCCTATGTTAAAATTGCAATCCATAATATTCAAAACTCAAAATCAAACAGCATTCATTATAATTTTTGGTTTAACAGTCTATTATTATTTATTTATGACTCTTTATGTGTTTTCTATATTAATGCAAAACTCAAATATGAACAAGAAAATATAAAACCTAATATGAATTGATTGGCACTTTGAAAAAAAAAAAGACCACAAACCTAGGTTACCTACCTGAAGATTACCATTAGAGATGTAAAATAATACGGGAAAGGCTGCTTGATATTCAGTATTTTTTGTCTTTTGGCTGGTGACTGTATATGCTTTATGACTTCCTTGAAGAGCAGCTGTATTTTGCTGATCAAACAGGCGTAAATACTGCATTTGATGAAGACGTTTGGTGCAGTAGTATTTAAGGCAGTAGGGCAGTGTATGTGGGATTGACTAAAAATAAACTATAGGCCATGTGGCCATGTTCATGGTATTGAAGGAACATGTCACCCAGTGTGTCTGCACTCAGCCCAGCGTGGCTTATTGATTATGTTTCTAATAGTTTATGGAGGTTTATGGCACGACGAGTGAGCTATACAGGCTTTGGCTTCACAGACAATACTCAGTGGATCAATTGTTGACTCTGATATTTTCCTGGGTGTTCTAAACAATAAGGAAAATATAGAACATCACCAGCTGCATTCTTTAAATACAGTAAGCCCTACAGTCATATGACTTTGAAAATACTACACTTTGTTCCACCACCTATTATTAACCAACCCGAAGAAGGCAAGATAGCCACAAACATTTGCAACTTACTGAATTTAGATGGACTTGGATTGAAGTGCTGTGCCCTGCACCAATATAAACTTTACTGTTCATGCATTCTCAGAAATATTTGAACTTTTTCTCAGAATACGACAACATGTCACAAGAGTCATCAACAAGTTGAAAACTAGATCTTGTTTGCTGTAGTTGAAGTAAAATGTAAACGCTCATCCATCACCCTCTTATCAATCGTGTCACTTCCCAACATGTAATTCTGACATCAAACTGTTACCTTTTCATTGTCCTCTATATAACTCTTTAGGGAAGCTTAATCAGAGCATGATTTCCATTATTTGCGTTTTGAGACATCATGTCTTGATGAGTTTGGGGTCAAGGGCCTTTGTCAATGACTTTGTATCAGTGTTTTTCTAAAGAAGTAACACTTGGAAGCTCACAGTCACTGGTTCACAGAGGGAATACCGCCTCCCATTAGGGATTGAGCCAACTACCTTATTAATTAGCCTTTGCAGCTTTAGGCCAACCTGCTAACCCATTTAATGAGTAAATAATTGCTTCTTAGGTCTTATGTCATCATGTCTTTTATTAATATAGGAAGTTATCTCAAAATTACTCTTGAACCCTCGGAGTGCCAAAAAACGAATTTGGAGCAAGGGAGAATTTGGCCCAAAGATCCCTCTTTGGGCTATAAATCTTGGAGGATTTGTTCCAAAATAAGATAAATTCCGATTTGATTCCTCAAGGATTTTTAAGGATTGTCTAAAGACTTTTTGACAAGGGATTGTTATCAAATAATTGGAAAAGTACATCCAATTTTAATATCTTTCTGAAACTTGTACAAACATAAATGAAACATTTGGCTTCCTTTCACTCGATCACTGGCATTTCTATTACCTTTACTTATTTTCACTTTCAAACATTAAATCAATTTCAAATCAATTTTATTTGTATAGCCCAAAGTCACAAAGTACATTTGCCTCAGAGGGCTTTACAATCTGTACAGGGAGTGACACCCTCTGTCCTTAGACCCTCGGTTCCAGTGAGGAAAAACTTGCCCACAAAAAACCTTTAACAGGGAAAAAAATGTGGAAGAAACCTCAGGAAGAGCCACAGAGGAGGGATCCCTCTCCCAGGACGGACAGACGCGCAATGGATGTCACGTGTACAGGACAAATCAACACAAACATATTGTACAATGACTGATAAAATGACAATGAATTACAATGAATGAAACATGTACTCCACTACAAATAAAAGAGTACAAAGAGTCACAGTGATAAATAGATACAGTACTTTATCAGTCCTCAGGGTCACCATGAGCAGCACAAAAAAACTGGTAATTCTAGTAACTCCTATCATTTTCCATGTTGACCTCACTTTGAACAACCTTCTAAGGCCTTCATTGCTCTTTGCTAAGTAGGTAATAGCTATTCCTCTTTCTATTGCAAATCAATAACTTGTCTTTCTTGGTCAATAGTTAATTCGTGATTGATATATTACAAATCAATGAAGGTTTTTTTTTATGAAGTTGATATTACACTGCACTGATATGTCTTTGTCTGCAGTTAATCATGTCGTGAATTGGATGGTTTGGCAATCTATGGCCATTTGAATGTCTGTTAATATTAAGGTGTAGTTTGAGTCTCATGTTAGCCTTCTTGGTGGCACTACAGTGCAATAATGCATCTATGTGACACATTTATTGATTTAACTAAGTTTCTACAGCTCAGGTAATGTGTCCAAAAGAAAAATGTGCGAAATGCCTGATAGTTATTGATAGTGAGTCTGCTTCAATCACCTTCTCGCCTTATAAAATCTGTACCTAATTTAGCTGGTAAAGTAATGACCATCAGTGGGTTTGTAAATAACCTACTTAGAGCAAATTATGCTGGAAAATGTGCTAATTAGCAAGAACAATGCTTGCACTGGCAGTGTAAAGCCATCTAATCCTTGTCCTCTAACGCTTAGTGCTTGTCTTTAGTACTTCGGGCTACATTCTCTTACGCTATAAGGGTTATTTCTGTGGTGTCTGTGCCTGACTACTGATGCCAGAAATCTATATGCCTATGTTCATGCTACATGGCCCTTTAGATAAATATGGCCAATATTAAATAAAAACAATAGACAAGGAAAACACAAAGAAACAAAAACATGATTGCAGTTCCTGCCATGCATCACCAGAAAGGGTAACAGAACTTGCATCTGAATATAACTTAGATGTTTAAATTATGAGGAAGGGAAAAACAAACATGCTGCATATATGATGCATTTTTGGAAGGTGTGAAACAATTAGAATTATTTGGGGTTTGATTAGTGGATAAAATATCTTTTAAAAAAAGGAGAAAAAGTACAGGCTTAATATGTACTACATTATGTTATGTTATGTTCAGATTTGCTTTCATGAGAAGAGATTTTCAGTTGCAGAGTGATAGGACCTTTGTTTCACAAGCACTGGTATTATATTGAACTATGACCAAGCATTATACATTCATCCCTGTTATTTAAATAACAAAGACAAATAGAAATGTAAAATTGATATCAACCCTGACAGAGGTCTTCTTGAGGAGTTTTGTATTCTGAACCCCATCAATGTATGACAGTGCGCAGGTAGTGATAATAATTTAACAGGAAGGCTGTTGGCAAGCTGCTCTGTGTCTGTGGACAGTTCAGAACAGTAGAAAATGCTCTTTTGCTACTATTCATGCTGATGCCTAACAGCTATGACAACAGCTGCTTTCTGACTGGCTGCTTATAAGGCAATTTGTCAAGACTCCTGACAACTTAGACTAGAAATTCTGCAATAGAGGAATGTAAGTGTCAGTCCAAGTTTTGTAAAGTAGACAGGCAGGAATGAGTCAAGTTGCTAAAGACTGAATGAATTTCTGACCAGCCCTGGAGGACTGATGCTGTGGATGTGAAATTGTTTAGGTCCAAGCTAATACACACGAGTGATGGACATGTGGTACAGTAGATACCTTTCCCGATTGACAGTAAAGTAAACTGTTACAAAAAGCTGCTGTTAGCTAATGTTAGCTCAGCCTATTAGCCGGGCTACTTGAATTTTGAACTCGGTGCACTGGGTGAGTATTAGTGTTTGTACCACAGGCGTTTTGGACCACTGAGCACAGGCAGTTTTCAAGCCCTGGGCATGGGGGAATGCCAAACCTTCAGTGGTTTCAGCTTCTCAAATGTTCTCAGCTGCTTTTCCCTGTTTTACATTATTCTTTTATTTAATACTGTTAGACTGACAAAACCAATGATTTATAGAAAAAGTTTGACATGTTGTTATTGGATGAGAAGATCATGAAAAATCTCCAACCCATACATAAAATATAACACTACAGAGGCTTACTAATGATAGTAAACCCATGTAAACAGCTAGCCTGACGCTGGAAAAAAAAATATCAACATACTGCGTTATTGTGGGTGCCAAATAATTTCTTGTCAACTAGCAGTCACTCCTGTAAGTTATTGGACCAAACACTTGTCTGGCCCTGTTTCCAAGAAAGCAAAAGTTTAACTGTTTACACTATTCTTTATAAAGATGTCACTCTGACATGTTATAAAGTAAACAATTCTAAAAGAATCAGAAAAATAATCTTTCTTTTGCAGCTTTAGTTTTTTACTGTGTACATGTTTACAGTAGTTGTGTATTATTTGTAATAGTATTTGAGTGCCACCTCAAGGCCATCTGTCATTGTCCTTCTGACTTTTCAGAAAAAGTTGCTTTAAATGAAATATTGACTCAATTGGTTAATAGTCCGCTAGAAACAGAGGTGTCTTGAATGTCAGGAATGTTTCATATTTCTGTGAGTTATATTTTGTTGTCGAAATGCCATTTGACCATGATATGTGCAAGAGAAGGAAATATTTTATTTGCAGTCTTTATTAGATACATTTCTCAC
This sequence comes from Larimichthys crocea, assembly GCF_000972845.2. NCBI lineage: Eukaryota > Metazoa > Chordata > Actinopteri > Sciaenidae > Larimichthys > Larimichthys crocea. The sequence goes on along the minus strand of NC_040011.1, from coordinate 1,406,824 downwards.
ATGTCTTATCTTCACAGACAACATAATGGCTCAAACATTGGGTTTTAAAGTCATTTTTCACTCCACGGGGTGTTTTAAAGCTCTCTGTATGGAAAATTGAATACAATTTATGGCAAAGTAATCAAATCAGCCTTAGTATCTTCTGAGCACTGACCACTGTTACCACTGCTTCCTAGAACACAACCAGTTCAATTGAAGTTAATTAGAATAAATGTAGGAGGAATTATTTGGACGATTGAGACAAATAACCAATCTGTGCACTGAAATTGAATTGTTTTGTTGGCAATAGAGCTTCCAATCAGGGTTGGACACCTCTCCTCTCCCCACTGACTTCAGATACCAAAAGACAATGTACGCTCATTTGCTTAGTAAAGATTTTTTTAGCCATGCTGATTTCCAAATTCAATTTAAGGCCAATTTCGTGCCAAGCAAAATAAAAGGTCCTCTAGAGTGCTGAGAGTCCCTGTTTTGATCATTGTTTTCTTTCAGGTTGGAGAGAGAATTATTGATTTAGATTCAAATGAAGCTGTTGTGAAGCGAGAGGTCCATTTGTCGAAACTCGCTGGCGTGCGTCACTCCAGATAATGAGGAAGCATAATGAAGCATGTTAACTCTGCGTTCCATCATCATCAGAGTCGTCAGCGACAGCACTTTGATTGGCACCTGTCGCCGAATCAGTGGAATTGACTAACATTTATGCCTCGCCATCTGTTTCATTGTTGCGCAGTATGAATGAGGGGGAAGCAGCTATGATAATTCCCTTCCTCTGTCATTTTTTCTGACAGTTTCGGGAGCCTAAATGAGCATATTTTGCAGTGTAGCGCTATGTCATTTCCAGTTCTCCACAAAGATGAAATAATGCATAGTGTCATGTTGTAGAGAGTGCAGAAAATCACATAGATGTTTGAATTTTATTACACTCAGCGGGAGTGCTCCTCCATCAACCTGTCAAATATAGAATCTCTCCGTGTGGGTCAAATCACAATGAACTGTTACACTGATGAGCTTAAATATATGTCCATAGGTAAAAGAGGTGGTGTGCCATTGTTTGATGAACCAGGATGATGTGGCATACAGATGAAACAAGAGAGTTAGTCCTCCCACGAGAGGCTATCCCTTAGATCTTTAATTAGGGCAAGAGAAGACAGGAAAATGTAATCAATCCTCTCACCTCTGGGGTTTCTGTAGTGGGAATATGCAATAATGTATATTCTTTCGGGACAGTATTTTCATCAATATTTTATTTAACAAATTCTTTGTAATCATAGGCACCAGTTCTGACAGTTGTGTAGATCAACAAAACTCTTTCAATTTTCTTAAAACAATTTGTGAAAATCTCCCCACGGCATCCTTTGATTACACTTGATTACTGTTAATTGTGAGCAAAATAAAGATAATAATAAACACGAACAGGCAGTCATATTTAATATAATCTCTCATGGCCAGCAGACCGGCTCTTATTACACACACATACACACACTCAGTCATATAGATCAGCTAATGACAACACATTTTTGGTAAAGGACACTAAGGTTATTTAAAAAAAACTCTTGCTGTTCATGAGGAGGAAGCAAGGTTGTGTTATAGTCCTCTAATTAATGCATGTGGAGGACTGAAGCTCCCATTTATGCCACAAGACATTTGGGATAACTTTAATTTATGGAGTACAGAGAGAACTGGTGCTCTGACACAAGCAGCAGGGGGTCTTTGAAAGCGTGCAGCATTTTGCCGTGGAAGAGCTTTGAACATCTCTCCCTAAAGCAGGGCAGGAATCAAAAGCAAAGGCTAATGCGTCTTATGCACCACAGTGTTCTATATCCAAAACTGACTCAACTGTTCATTATTCAACAACAAAACCTTGTTAGGTTAGGTGCATGTCTGACATGGCAATAGGCCGCTCCTTATGGTTCTCCTCACTGGGGAGATGAATTTTATCTTTTAGATTATTACAAACATATGCCACTATACAACTGTCTCCAGATTTGTATGAATTTACCGGTTGAACTAAATTTTGTTTTTAAGCTGGTTCTGTTGTGCTGTTCTGTTTTCAGCTTGGTGCTGTCTGGCCCCCTGTTACCCCCCTGCAGAGCGACAAAGATGTTGTTGTTCTTGTCAGATGCTCACAGCAGCTAATTAGAGAAGGACAAAGATTTGAGAGAACCAGTATCGCTGGCATAGGTGGTTCAAAAAAATCAGAAATAATCATGTCCGCTTTCAGTAGACTTGTGAACAATATGTACTTCAAAGAACTTCCACAAATATAAACCAAAGAAAATGATGCGAGTGGAAGCCTATGCGATAGAACTCCTCATGAGCTAAAGCAAATTGATAGAGATCAAGCATATGATGCTGAGCTACTTCTACTGATGTCAACACTAATGAGAACTCCCATCGTAGGAGCAATGTCTCATAGGATAAAAGTTTGGTTTACACGTGTAAACACTTGCCTAACAGAACGATCAGTGACTAGATCTCCAGTAATTGTGTGGGAACAAGAAGTCGTGTAGGATCTGCCCTCGCTGCTAGAGTGCAAAATGTTTAATTTTGACACCACAGGGAGTTCAACGACCATTATTAATGATGGCAAGTGCTGATCGCAGACTTAGGATGCATTAATTCAGATGGTAATTACATGAACTTGAGACCAAGCTTGTGCTATAGTATCTCGTGATGCAAAGATAGAGCCTCTCGATGGACAAAATGACTGCTGATGGCGACAGCTACAATTATCTCTGTGGTTTGCAATGGAGAGAAACAAATTGAATAGCTGTGTAAATGAAACTGCAAGCAAACCTTATGATCTGTGAAATTCCAAATGTAGCCTTGTGGGGTGCAGCTGGTAACTGTTTTTATCTCGATGAGCCTGAGGAGTTAAGTAAACTTCATTAAGCCTTTTTTTTACTTCTGCAAGAGCTGAATACAGCTGAAAGTTACTCCCTCCACACTTTACCCTACCATAAAATCAGTGCCTTAGTTAAAAGAAAACACACCAAAATCTGTATTAAAATGTGTTTTCCCTTTGGCCAATTTCAGTTCTGTTTGGATGGCTTGACAATATGTTTGGATAAAATGAAAATAAAATAGGCCTCTTCCAATTTTGCTTGTTGGCTTGGTGCCAGGCAGCCACGGTCTTTAGTGGTTTTGTCTTTTGTTCAGATTTGTATTGTTTTTAGGAAAAAAACAAACAAACACATGTAGTCTGTAATCTAATGAGGTCAATTGTTACTGTACATTCAATTTCTAATTAAGTGTGGTGAATTAAGAGACTTAAATCACACCTTACAATGCTTTAGGTTATAGACAGAACATCACTGAGACAGGTGCTGGTGCCAGGAAGTTTCTCGGAATAATTTACTCAACATAATAAATTAATTTTCTGTTTCACAATGGTTAGATCATTTGAGTGTAATGCGATCTTGGCAGAGAATTTAGGAAGCGCTATTAATTAATTTGAAAAAAAAAAGTTCAAATATTTTCTTGTTTTCAGACCAGATTTCACAAGTTAAAAGTCAACAGTGGCGTGAATATAAAACCAATAATGCAAAGTAAAAATTGCCTGGCTGTTCCAGGGGAGTCATTTTACTCCATTTAAAAAAACAATTTGATCTCAAGTGGACCGGACCTGTAAAACTGTTGAATACTAACCTCTAAATAACAACACCTCCAAATGATTCCCTTTCTTGTAGTGTGAAGTACAAGTTCTGAAAACATTCACAACAAATGAACCATCTGTGCACAAAACAGATGATGAACAGATGATGGGGAAAAAAAAGAAATAAATAAATCAACAATATGTCTCATTTTTCATGTTCAGTCAGTCTACTGTCATTACATGTGCATTACAATATGACTCTAGACTTGAACAGCAATGTAGTATTTGGTCCAGTAAACAAACCAAAAACAGCAGAGCACTTTATTGAAAAAAATGAAATTTCACAAAGAATTCAGTGGGCAAGATTGGACCCATTGGTGGGCCAGGTTCTAGCATGTGGGTCGTTTATTTGACACCTCTGCTTTAGAGCAACTGGACATAGTCAATATACACTCACTCAGTTTACTAGGTACACTTGTTCACTCAAATGGGACAACAGCTCTGCAATAAATTCTTTACAACGATAATAACGTTTAGTTTTGATTGACAAATTCACAGAGGTATTAATTGAACAGTATGGTTATTTATTTACCATTTACATCCATGAGAGGGTCATAGTATTAGAAACCACCCACCACCCAATAGGATCTCAATAATAAACATGGAGTTGATTAACTATAGGCTTGAAAAAAATCTAATTTGTAAGTGCTATTGTACTTGATCACATTAGATGTCACAGGTATACTTAATAAAGAGTGTTCATATTATACTAGATAACCTTCCCATCAAATGACCAGCTAGAGTTTGGCAGGTGATTATATCTCGACATCAGTGACTGTACACAGACAGTTACTTTTTCAATGCCATGTTCATCAGCGAGACAGAAAATAAACTCATTCAATAGTATTAATACATCGAGGTAATACACACATCTAACAATTTCACTCCATGTCATGTGAAATTTGTTACTAGAAATCATCATGTCTATTTACTCCACTGTACTTATGTATGTACAGTATTTAATTCATTCCCACTACATATGCATCACCTGCTCTCTTGGCAGAGTGTAGCACAAACTACACTCACATGATTTTGTTGCCTGGGAAGGCAGCATATCTCACATTGTTTATTTCTCTTCTACCTACAGCTACATAAGGATCTTCCGAGTCAGGTATCCTGGAGGAAGGAAGCTACCTTCCAACTGACAAAGTGACGGCGTCTACCTTTGGGATAAAGTATTTCATGTTGACAGAAATAACTCCAGCTTTTCCTGGCTGTAGCATTAATGTGTATTCTTAAATCAAGCACCATTTCCCCTTTAAAAAAAAAAAGTGCTCTTCTACAATTATTCAAGTTTCACGTTCAAACGCCTTGTGTATATAAACCACAAACCCTTCGGCATCTATGGGCGGTTTGAGTATTTTTATCTGAATGCAGTTCTCGCGGGGTGTGAGATAGCTGAACGCCCACGCAGCCTCCCTGACAGCCTTCAAACTAAGCAACAGCACTGAAGCCAAGATGCACTTCCTCAGTTTGTGTCATTGTAACGTACCTGCTTTATCTTATTGCAAATGGATGCCTCCTCACACACATGCAAACACACACACACACACACAGAGTCAATGACATCAAGTGCTGATAGTGCGCCTGCAACCAAAAACTGCTGAAAAGTGACCCTGGCTGCGCCCTTGTCACCGACGCGGGGTAACAAGTGAATGGAAATTGGTTTTACCTGAGTCAGGTAATCATTACTAAATGAATTTGCTCCTGAGCCAAGGGTATAAGTGGGATAAATATATATCTCTGAGATGAATACAAATTTCACTTATGTAATGAAAGGCTGGCTGGTTATTGATTTTGGAGGTTACACTCTGCATGCTTTTCATCGCTGGCCTGTTCTACATTAATATGACGAGTTTTCAATTTGGCAGGTGTTTACATGAAACCGTCAACAATTATTGCACTTATGATTTTAATGTTTTGTTGCGTTTCCTCCGGTCCTGCAGGTCCCCCCATCCCCCGTCCAGTGCATGTATGCAAATCATTTTTGTTTTCATGCATGTATAATGAACATAAATGTGAATGTTGTCCGCATGTGGATTTTTCCAACCCATCTTTTTGTGCACCGTCATCATCGAAGCAGACACCGCATCACCTTCATTATCATCATCATCATCTCCACTGCCATCATCTGCATTCTAATCATCATTATAATCAGAGATATCATAATTATTACCATTGCAACTGTATGGATGGCACAATCATTACTTGTCGGTGTGTTAATAAAGTGGCAGTGATTCATTTCTCCATGGCTCTGACTGTGTTCATTACGCCTCAATAACAGATGGACCCTGTTAACTGCACACGTCTGACGACTGCTGAAGTGTCGGCTTCAGCACACGGAGCAGCTGGGAGGACATGGCCCGTGTTTCAGAGCTGGTCCGTGCTCTTCAATAATTCAACCCTTCCAGCTGTCTCATATCAGGCCCAAAGCTCCACGGCCTCCAAGCTCTCATCAGAGATACTCAGGTACTGCAGTGGAGCAACTATAAGTGGATCCCTGCACCAGTGTTGTTACTTTAAAAATCAATGTTTTAAGCTGCTCTATGAGGGATATATATAAGCCTCATTGTTGCACAGCATAACCTTGACTTCTATTTAAAAGAACATTTCTCATAGTCCCTTTCAGTTTAACTCATTTTCTCTAAGTATTGAACATAGGCTTTTACTTCTTTTTTTTTCCGCACAAGGCAGACTTTTTTTTGTAGTGCAAGATATCTTTAATTATTGACTGGTGCCCTGAAGGAGAGTGGTTAAAGACCCTTGAATTTATTTTTTCTCCTATAGGCTTCCTGGAAGAAGAGAATGGATCTATGGATGTGGCATCCTGGTGAGATGAAAGTCTAATTATCTCTCAAGAAAACGAGTGGAAAGGCTTTTTAATTAGGACCCGACCGAATCCGCGCGCTGAGAATTTGTACATTGTGATGGATGGTGTGTGCATCTCCTTAGTGACTGCAGACAGAATAATAATCTGACGAAGGGGAGTGGACTGTGTAAAGAAGGGTGGCCAGTGAATATGAAACCAGGGGGAGGGAAGCGTTTGGTGGAGGAGGGGAGAAAGCAAGGCGGGGTTGAATGGGGGAATTGGAGGGGTGTGCACGGGAGTATAAAGGTTCGGGTAAGACTAAGAGAGGTGTGTGAAGCCCGATCACATAATTCATGAGGCAAACGATGGTGGAAAAAGAGGAGTAGGCGTTGGAGAGAGAGTGATTATGAAGAGAGAAGTAAATAAGACAGAGATGTGAGAAAAAAGGGAGAATTACAGAGAAAGAGGGAGCAACAGAGCCCCGAGCTGTAGCCATGATTGGTCCTGTTCCCAGCGTACAGCCGATTGGTTAGCCTTCTCCACACTCCCCTCTCCTTGGCTCTTACCTCCCCTCACATCTCAGCAGGGGGCCCCACAGTCGCCAAGCCCCTTAATGCTACCCTCCACTCTTCTGCTGCGTGGCTGGCATGCAGAATGTATAATCACTATATAATCATAATCAATGTCTATGCGTGTGTAGGAGGAATATAATAGAGGCTGGATTTTTTTATTTATTTTAATTTTTTTGTTCAACACAGTTCAATAAAACTCTGTTGTACTGTATATATACGGTACCTGTGCAACAACAGCAGCACATGTAAATTTAAAAAACAGGATAACGTGATTATGTCTGTGCTAACTTGATTATAGACTTGAAAGAGTTGATGTGAGCTGTGGGTACATTAGGTGTGCCTCAGAATTTGAATGTGTTTGGCATGCAGCCTTCCTTTTATCTATTCAAAGCGGTTTAGAAAAAAAAAGGTGCTAAATAAACATGCTGTTTGGTTGCAGGCTCACTGTTATAACTAGCAGCGTATTGAGTGTCTGAAACTCTCCATAGTTTTATAGTTCCTTTTCCTCCTCATTTCACAATTTAACTAACTTTAATAACCCCGACATAACCCCTCACCTGTACAGCAGCGGGGAATCATCATGCTTGATTGATAATTAACAAAATGGATCGAATAGATGAACCATGCCGACTCTTCAGAGATACAGCTGTCGTGTTAGACTATTTTAATGTTTTTATTTTTTTTACATTTGACATTGCTGTTGCAGGTGGAAAAACAAATATGCAGACACCAACAGAGCTGACAAAATGAAAAGGCCAAAGGATTTCAGAATAAATGTCAGGATTTGGATTAATAACCACCTACAAATGTGCTGTTTGGGTAAGTAGTTCCTCTTCACTGCGTGTATCTGTGCAACAAATTGTACAGGTGGCTCATCTGTTACGGTTCCCTACTGTTAAAGCAGTAGCTGTAAAGTTGGGTTGGGACCCTCAAGGGGGTTTGAAAGGTGTGTGGGTCCTTCGGGTCTAAGGGTGATTAATGGAGCATAAAATCTCACGTCATCTAATGTTAGATAAAGATATTTTATCATGTCTATTTGTTCTGCTGATTCCATTTTTTATTTTGAACTAATGAATATTATTCAGCCTCTGGGCTTTCTTTTGATAAGTAATTAAATGAAAAGTCTTAGAACGAGGATGTCAGAATCATCTTGTATCTAGGAATCTTGTATTCAGCCTGTACCCAAAACAACCACAGACGAGAGTTTACTCTTTGAAAACAGACTCAGAAGATAGTCTAACTATAGAAACAGACAGAGAGGCTGTTACCTTCACAGCTTCCTTTACATCCTAATCACAACTCGTTCACTCTGCCTTCTTATCCCGTGATGAGGACACAGTGCCCTGCATATGACTGCACAAATCCTCTGAACTTTTGTGAAGATAGATTAGTAGGATTCAGTCTGTCACGGCTTCTTTTGATGAAGACTAACAAGACAGTCTTCGTCTCAAAGAGACTCTATGTTATTCTGACTCTGGTCATTATCAGTAAAACTTAAAAATGATATGGGTTACTCAAAGGCATGTCATCACTAACAACCAATAACCACAGCCTTTTAAAGGCTTTATTTATTCAAATTTCCTGAGCCTCAGTGTGTCCCTGAACTGAGCATTTGACCCCACTTCTGCTCAGAATGAATATGCAGTTTTAAGAAGTGTTGCCCAGCCAAAGAGCACTTTGATGGTGGTTTTCAGCTTTCAAGTCCAAACGTGCTTTATGGTCTGTTTAGTGTATTTAAATTTACATTTGGCAGTATCATGTCCAACTTCCTTGCTTACTTTTTGCAAACAGGTTTAGAAAAACGAGTAAAGATGAAACCACTTTTTTAATCCCAAAAGTTTAACCATAAAATAAACTAAAACTCTACCAGAAGCGCTGACTTACTACCGCCCCTTGAGGCACAAGTAATATTACAAGATAGAAGTTAAGGAGCATGCCAACGTAAGTAAATATCTCGACAATACATAGACATCTTCGACATAACATCAGAACTGTTGCCTCTCCACATTCTGTTGATACTCTTCATTTGTGTGTTCAGTGTTCGTTTATCGAAACTTCTGGACAAATCTTACACATTGCAGCTTTAAAAGAGTCTTCATACTTCCACATACAGCCAAAGGCCTGGTACAATTTTGAGGTACTGGGTATTTCTGTTTACAACATACTTTAATTCCTCGACACTCCAGAGGGAAATGTTGTACTTTTTCCTCTAATACATTTATCAGTTTCAAAGTTGCAGAGCATGCAAAACGTATATGATAAGCCCATACAGTATGATTGGGAGTTTTTTTTTTATAATTGATTGCGATTGTGATCAATAGCTTAGTGAAATGCACAATTGCAGTACATTGGCTGACCAATCACATGGTTCACTGCAGTTCAACAGTCAAATGCTGTTAACAGTATGGTCAGGATGTTTTCTATTCATCTGCCCCTTAAAGGCTTGGAGACCAGTGTCTGTTATCTGTCCAACACATTCCTCTGGGAGTCTATTCTGTATTTGGACAGCAGTTTGGATTAAGCCTTTGTCCGAGGAGTGTGCTGTTGAGTGGAAGTCGAGATACGGTGGTCTGGTATGGCGAGTGGTACAACACCTGACATATGGCGGCGGGAGTGGGGCAGTGATGGGTGGCCAGCTTGTTCAAGACAGCAGCCACCTGACGTCTGTGGCTACGGCTGGGGATGGCTAATTGAGAACAGGCAGGAGACCCGGTCCACTCCAATAATTTTCAAATCCTTTTGTTTGGCCAAAATGAATAGGTTGAGCACTCATCCATTTTAGTGAAACATATTCCATGACACTGTGGACCTGTGCTTTATGGATTGTGACTTGCCTCTTGATGTTTGATTTAGTAGGTGCTCCGCTCAAACCTGCTGCTTTCTGACCTGTCCTGATGGAGTTGAAAGCCAACAGTAACCCGAAAAAAAAAAGAAAATACACCAGCTATAACACTGAATTCCAAGTTCCGGTTAAAGCTGTCATCATTCAGGACTCAATTTTTCTCCTGTTCAAATGCAAGGCACATGCATGAGGATCGCTGGCAGTAGAGAGAGTTCATCGGGTATACACGGAGCATTATGCTATGCAATTCTGGTTGCCAAGCAACTAAATGGGGGGAAATACTGTTGAAAATAAAAATAGTCAAGAGAAAGTATACTTGCTTGAAGAGGAGAAGAAGAGCTGATTACACACATTATTATTATTCACCAGGTGAAGTCACTCACCAGGAGTTTTTAGCCCTCCATTTTATTACCACCCAGGTGAAGACAGGTACAGTGACAGAAATATCCGCTGATTACAGTTTAAATTAATAAGCTTAATTAATGACGGTGTTGATATAGCAGGTCATTTTCGGCCTCATTAGCATAACTGCTCATGGTTAATGTATCGTGGTGATTATTGCGGGACTTAATAAAGCTTCAAGTGCCTTTTGCTTCCCGTGGAATGTCTGACAGAAAGTTCAATGACCATTGATGGTGAGAGCAGAGCTACAGCTGTTTGTCTAAGAATTTATGGTAGATATAATATGTCAGAGTCTTTTCACTATGATATGAGAGATGCATGGGAAGTAGCAGCTGAGTAAACCCAGTCATGCAATAATGTCCCCAAAAATCCAGCTGCAGCTGTTAGTTTTGTTGAATCTACTCACCACATAGCCAAAATACCTTCATTACACACTATTATTCAGATATTCTAGTCGAAATATACTCAAGTGCATAGATGGAAGAAGTACTTAGATTATTTACCTGAAGTAGTCTGTACAAGTAAAAGTAGTTGCAGTGGAGTGTAGTTAAGTATCAAAAACAAGCATACACATCAGGTCCCTTTCAGGGTATAATAATAATAATAGTAATAAAATATAATAATAATAATAATAATAATAATAATAATAATAACAAGAAGAAGAAGAAGAAGAAGAAGAAGAAGAAGAATATAATAGCTGACGTCAAACAAAAGCAAGACAAAACTAAGAGTTTCAAAAACGTGGTTATGGCAATAGCTATTTACCAAAAACAAAAACATGACGATATAAAGCAATTAGATTATTAAATGAATGAATGAGAAAACAAAACAATAATAAAAATTTTATAAATAAATAAATACACACACATGCACCCATACACATTCACACACTACTTTTTTTTATAACAAGTCTATCAAAATGTATGATTTAAAAAAAGCCACTGACTCTGCGAGCCTTATCTCCTCAGAAAGGTGTTCCAAAGTCAAGGAGCCCTGATGGCAAAAGCACGGTCACCTTTAGAGTTAAGCCTTGACTTTGGAACAGCAAGAAAGAACGCACCTGAGGACCTAAGGCTGCGGACTGGCTCATAAGCGGTCAACATGTCTGCAATGTAACCTGAAGCATGACCCAGGTGTGCTTTTAATGTGATCAGTAAATGTTCAAATCAATTCCACATCTTAGAGGAAGCCAGTGGAGAGAAGCTAGGATTGGGATGATGTGATACCGTCTGTTAAAACCAGTAAGAAGCCTAGCTGCTGCGTTTTGGACTAGTTGGCTGCGAAAGAGTGGGTAATGCCTGAGAGGAGAGAGTTACAGTAGTCTAGTCCAGAGAAAATTAGCACATGGATGACTTTTTCCAGGTCAGCGTCTGAAAAAATTGGTTTAGATGGTTCTAAACTGAAGGAAACACGACTGAACAACTTTTTTGATATGTGTCTCAAAGCTGAGATTTGAGTCAAAGGTTAAATGAAATTTTGTCCAACAGTTCATCAGTAAGACAGTCTAAAACAGCCGCTAGGCTTCTTGAGTCACCAGGTCTCAGGGGGGAAGGTATATCTGTGTCTCATCTGCATAACAATGAAAAGAGACATTATGACTTCCGATGTTATGGCCAAGTGGGAGCATGAAAATAGAATTGGACCTAAAATTGAACCTTGTGGTACACCGATAAGTATGTTCTTTCTAAAAGGTAAGAGTAAAACCAACTAAATGCCTTGTCCTTGAGCTACAGTGTCAAAAACTGCACTGAGTACTAAAAGAAGTAAAATTGCTCTCACTCCCCTTTCAGCTGCTAAAAGGTGATCATCAAAAAAAGTAATTTTGTGGAGGTTTATGTGCTATGTAAAACTCTAAAACCAGACTGAAATTTCTCAAAAATGTTGTTATTAGACATAATAGGTAAAGTTGGGATGAAACCACCCTCTCCAAAACTTTGGACACAGACAGAATTTAGAATTGGCCAAACATAGTTAAGAATGGAAAATAATAATAATACAAAATTCTCAACTAAAGAAAAAGTACCTCAGAATTGCTCTTCAGTATTGTACTAAATCTATTTAGATACTTTCCTCCATTGTCACATATTGCTGATGTGTTGGTAGTGTTTAGCATTTATCAGACAATGGCCCTGAGCAAGAACATCACCTTCCCTGCTGGCACAAACACACATACCAGCACACATAAAACCGAAATTCCCGGTCATCGATCAGAAGTGTACAATGAGCTGAAAATAGACTTAGATGAACCCGAACTCCTGCTGTTTAAGACATGGCTTGGTGAGCATGGCATCTCTCTGGTATCATGTACGCCGAACCAAAAGAGTCAGCCATTTCACGCCCTATTTCTCTCTCTCCTACGATGAAACGGTGACATTCTGCTTTGTCATTGTGCCACCACTCATAGCTCAGTAGGTCTCCTGACAAATTAACCCACATCCCGAGACTCACTCAGGCCTTGTCACCACCATGAATTTACCATGAGAAATGTCAGTCAATTGCGCGACAGACTGAGCGACATAGTTGGCACTTTAATATCTGACTGTTTTACCTTTTCCTTATAGCACAAAGAAACTAACGCCTACACAACTTTGCTGCTACATTACAAGTTACTGACTATTTACAGATGCTTTAAAAAGGATGTAAATTGATTTTTTTTTTTTTAAAGTACTTATACGTGACATTACTTTATGGCAGAGTATTTCAATTATTTATGCACCTTCAGTTATTTTTTTTCTGTGACGGAAAGATTGGAAAATGTACTTCTTTCTTACCACAAAAAGAGAAAATATGAAAAAATATAATGAGCCAAAAATATATACAGAAACTTATAGCACTGTATATTACTAATGTTGGTGGCAGATTACTAAAATATCATTTAACTTTTATCTGCTCTCATTTATTTGCATATAGTGGGTACACTTATTAATAGTTGCAGGATCATGTTTAAAGGAAAGACAAAGAAGTAAGACACTCGGGATCTAACCCTAGCCTTATGAATTGCTTGTGCAATTGTTGGCAATAGCTTGGGACCCCAGAGTGTTAAGGTGTGGACTATGATCTGTAACATCCCTGGCTCAAGTCGTTTTGTTGCACGATACTCTCCATATCTCTCCCACTTTTTTTAATGTCTGAACTGTCAACAGTAATAAAAGTTAATTAAAAATTAATGAAGATACATCCAGTTGACTTTTTTATTGAATAAAAATACAGAAATCTTCAGTACTATCAAACATGGCTTTGCAGCTGCAAAAGGTTTTTAATTTATTTATTTATTTATTTATTTATTTATTTATTTATTTATTTATTTATTTATTCATAGACCAGTAATTATCCATATATACAATATAGGTTCATCCTGGCAACTTTGTCCAAAATCATCAGCTTGTCAAAAGCTGTAGGACTTGCTAAAACAGAAATTAATGAGACAGTTCGAGAGGGCCGATGTTCACCAATAGTAATAAACGGTAATTATGCCAAAGCCCTGAAAAAAGTATTTATTAATTTTTGTGATTGGCTGGTGGATGTCCATAAAATCATATAAAAGAACATCTCAAATAAAGACTAGTCAACAGTACACTGTCTAAATCAGTGCGCCAGGTATATTAAAATTGCAGGTAACCATAGCAACAACCTGCTTGATGCTGTATTACCAGATTTGACCTCTTTCTTGAACTTATCTAATCACGAGATAAATCAAACACAAATTGGACATTGCATCACTACAATTGAATATGATTTCCTTTTGATGCACTGTGAAGTGTCATAGACATACAAAAATCATACCAAGAGAAAAAAACAGTGACTGGATCACACTGACATTTCAACACTCTTATCGGAGTCAGAGTGGGCAAACACATATATATTCAACCTAAAACAGGTGTAAAATTATCATTTAATAATAGGTGGAAGGGAATTTCAAACTATTGGCTAAAAAAAAGTACCAGTTCCGCATGGATTAAGTGTAATGAATTACATAAAACATGGCAAATTATTTTCTGCGTTTCATCCAGAAGGCTCAACTATGTTAAAAGTGTGAATCAAATATTCAGTGAGTTGAAATCAGAGACTGCTTATGAATACTGCAGTTTCTGTGCAGTCTGAAATTGAAGTGAAAGAGTGTTTCCAGCATGTTAGGATGAATCCCTGGTAGTTTATAAAACTAGGGCTACCACTAATTCAGACTACTTTCGCCAGTCAGTTTCGAGTATTCAGCCAGGTCAAAAACATTACCCTTAACGATTGGAATGCCACAAAGGTTCTAAATAATATAGTAATAAAATAAAATATAATATATAATAAAATAGCTCATTGCCTCCGCTGATCATGCAACATGAAAGACAGAACAGCTTTCTAGTATCAGAATGAGCTGAACAATGCCTCCTAGCTGTCTAATCAACCTACAAGTGTTTTCCACAGAGGCAGCTGTGCACCATGTTCTAATACTTCACACATTTACATGCTGGTAAAAAAACATAAAGTATTTCATAAACTGCAGCAGCACACATGCTGTCTACAAGCTAAAAAAGGCCCTGTAGTCTGGTAAACTAAAAAAACATGAATCATGCTATTACATTATGCGCAGGTTAAGCATGGCTCTGCAGCATCATTAAAGTTCTGGGAAAGAGAACAGATTTCACCTTCTCTTGAGGTGGTGCCATTATCAATTCATTTCTCTGCAAAGAGACATATTGGATTCACACTCTTAACACATTTTTGTCCAAATGTAGAACTGAATTTGTCATGTTTCTTCTAATTTATTACATTTTATGGATGCAGAGGTTGTACTTTTTGTACTTCTGTCTTTGTAATGTTAATATATCTGTTTTTGATGTGATGATAGTGCATGGCTCCATTGTTTAATACATTTTAAATCCCGTTCAACCAATGACAATTGTACACCTTTTATAGGCGGACTATATATTTGTTTGCCTTGTGTATTTGTCCATTGTGACACTGATGAATCGTGTAGAGTATAGTATAGTAAGTAGTGTGGAAATGTTAGTCTCTTTGCACTATTAAAGGCTGCAAATCAATCAGTGTGCTCCAGCCCCTTTTCTTCGCCTGGAAGTTTTCCGTCCTCGAAATGAGAAGCACCTGATTCAGCTGCACCCTGTTGAAAAATCTACAGAGAACCCTGTTTAAAAATATCATAATTATTTTCTATATCAGGACACCCCAAAAAGGCCTATTACATAAACATGTTATCACAGAGTAACTCTGAGAATGCATTAGTCATAATGGACTACTGATAGCAGTGTGACACTTTCTATAGGGGGTTTATTAATCCTTGAAATCTAGATTATAAAATTTATTATAGTGATTATGGCATTACTAGGACACTACTGCATGCATCACTTAAGGCTACATTTAACCGTAATACAATGGCTGAAAATAGCTTGTGGCCTTGGAATTTGGTTGTGTTTTAATTGCATTGGATACAGTTCTGTCAAAATCCTTTCAGTGTTGATGAATACTGAGGCAAACTACAAGCCAGGGCATGCGATATTGAAAGGCGGTTGAGTAGCTTATCTCAGGCACTTCTTTTATTTTTATTTTTTTGCCAAACCCACGCTTTTAATACAAGATTTTTTTTTTTAAAAAGAGATCAAGACCTTTATTTAGACAGCTCATCTTCTGACTGCTTAAATGCTTCTGTATCTTTAGAGACACCAGTGGAACCTGTGAGCTCCACTTTCTGATCTCTCACATGTGAATATTGATCCACAAGAGATGCATGAAAAAAATCAATTATTATTTTCAAACACTGGTTCAGGATAGAAAACATAAGTATAAGGTGTGATTTTCTGCCCCACAAAAGAATATTGGACAATTTACAGAACAGAAATCGAGTCCTCCACATTTTTGGGTCATACAGTATACAGGATATTTCCTTGTGCATATGCGTTCTTTACGTAATGCATGTGAACCAAATGTTAGACCAAAATTTAAAGAGAAACATCGAGGTCTGTTCCATGTCTGCGATGAAAACATGTCGTTATCCCTAAAGGTAAGAATTATGTCTTTTTTCAAAGATATTTGATGGTAAGCAGCCTAATGGAGGGGCCTGTTTTCAACCTCTTTTCAAGAGATGGAATGAAAGAGCTGATTGTCCAATCATTGCAGAGCATTAGATTGAACAAAGTATCTTTGCCATGGGAGACCAATTTCAGCTCAATTATATCCACTCCCCGCTGCTCATGCCCTCTGTAGTGCTCAACCGAGCTTCTGTGAAAGTTCTTCTCATCTTTGAAAGATGTTGAGGTAATTATTTTTTCTTAATGGTAAACTTAAGTGGAATGCAGCTCTTTTTAATCAGTGTCATCAGCTGCTCTGAAATGGCTCCTACACTGTCCACCATTTAAAAAAAACAACAAAAAAAACATGTCCATCACTACCAAATCTGATCCTGGCTCGGCATTTCTGAGACATTTGTATTGACAGTTTGTCTTGGGATTTGGAGACCTAAGTCAATACCATGTCAATCAAGAGCACGTATGGAGGCTTGAGTCATAGGGGAAGATATTACACACACCCACTCACACTTGTGTGATCCCCTGCGACATGTTACCATTTGAATTTTACAGGTTTATGTGGAATTCACACGTCTGCAGTGTAAATTCATGTGAAACCGTGGGTGATAATGAAGGGCTATGGATTATATTTTAACTGAGGAAGAAAACTACAAGAAGAATGGCTGTACAGTTTAGAGGAGTGTCTGAAAGTAAAAGAGCTTTGCTGTTATTCTTTTTGCAAAACCCTGGTTTGAGTCCAGCTTCAACAAAAATTCAACTTGAAGTCTGTCCAGGAAAATACAAGATATGTTATGATAAGATTAGTGTAACTGTACAGACAGGGGCGTAGGAGAGAACAAGTGATGGGTCAAAGTAAGAGTCTGCCAGGGCTGAAAAAAATGAAAGTAAAACAAAATAGTATTTACTGAACAGTCAGCCAGACAGTCATTTTTGTATGCTGTACATGTGCTCTGGTGTGGAGCATTTTCAGGAGGTGAATAGCTTTGGTGGTGTGTGATTGACAGTATGCACATGCTGCAGCACAACCATTTTATAGGCAATAAAGACATCATAAAACAAGCCTAACCCAGACGTTGGTCATTTTTAATTCAAAGGTCAAGTGTGTAAGATTTAGAGGGATCTATTGGCAGAATATGCCAGGTTGGTAGATTGGAAGTTTCCTCCTACATGCTTGGAAAGGACGATGAGGCAAGGGGTATTCAGCTGTTTGTAATCTGCAAGCTCGCTGCTGAATGCTACTTAATTATACACACTGGACCTTTAGGTATTATTTTAGTTCAATCATTTTACTGTAGATGCTCCTGGGGCCTATGAAAATGTACTATAATAATATCACAATATTAGACTGTTGCACATATGCATTGTTTCTGTACTCAGGGGCGCAGATAGTGGGTGTGTCAGGTGTGTCATGACACACCCACTTTTGAATGACCGTAGATCCGTCCCACCCACTTTTATGTAGCTTAACGTTTTGTTTTTTTTGTGTGTTTTTTTTAAAACTTTGTCTTCTTCAAATCTTCTGATTCAAGCATCACGAGGAAACCAAAATATGAATTAACATAATATTTGGTTTACTGAGGTGTGTGCTGATGTGCATGCGTTGTGTGTAACAACGCTTACGCATCAAGCAAGTGACTCGTTTGGACTGTGCAGCAAAGAGTGTGGAGTAGTCGTCGACTTTGGTTGCCACGGTTACCAACTGATCACTTGGACAGCTAGCTGCACGTTCAGCACGGCATGGCATGATGAGAAGGACAACAAAAAAGCAAAAGACTATTGCGTCATTTTTTCAAAAAGTCACTTCTGTAAGTAAATTGTACTTTTTAAATATATACTTCATCACACCACATTGCATTTCTGAGAGTCTCGAAGCAATGTCCTCTCGTGAAAGTAAAATCGTACGAGGCAAGAGACAAACTTTCGCCTTCTGTCTCCGCGTAGCCTGTAGCCTACATGTAAATACCTCGTTGGACATTAATAACGTAATGCCGTTTTAATGTTAATCTGACTTTCCTCGCCACGCACGAGCATAGGCCTACTGTTTAACAAGGACTGACTAAACGCACGTAGCCCACCCAGTTTCTCAGCATTTTTTAAAACGAGTTTAGCATTTTTGTGAGGGGGTTTCTGTGTGTGATGACAGTTAATAATTTGTAATGATTTTCATGAGCTTCGTCCCCCCCAGTTTCTCAAACCTATCTGCGCGCCTGTCTGTACTGTATTCATTTGGTCATTTGGAAACAGTGATGCCATTTGTCCACCATAGAGCATTACGTTTATTTTTTAACTGTATGATGTATTTTCTTATCAACTCCTATAAAGATGTTGGTCATCTCAAAAAATTCAAAACTCAGGTTTTTGGTTGAGCTATAATCAATATCCAAATATTGTAAATGCACACTCATTAATTCAACATCAAACTGGTGTTCAATGCCATGAACATCATGTACTTTCCATCAGAAGAACTTTTTCCATGTAAAGAAAAAAAAACCCTTCTATTGATTTTGTTGGTTCTTAATCACATGTGGTTTGAAATGATTAAAGCAATTTCAGAAGATTATTACATGATGATAATAACAATCTGATTCCAAATGATAATTCAGAGTGATTACCCAGCCCTCTCCTATGGTGCCATGCTTTGGAGTCGACCCGTTGCTATGAAAACAGAATCTTTTCCCATCTGTGGTGACCTGCATGCACGCCAGGCAGTAAATAAACATGAAAAAGATGCAGCCACTGTACAAACTACCCTTTTTGACTGCTCTGTTTGTTCTCCAAAATGTCCCCACACGATTCCACACGAATTATGAAAAGGCAAAGGGAAATGAGTAAGATGTTTACATCTCACAGAAGCTCAATTAATCTCAGATTAAGTCAGGCGTTTCAATTAGGTTTCTCATGATGTAATCAGATTATTCTGCCACAGTGCAATTCAGTGATTTGACTGTGTCAGCCTTGATTTCAACATGTCTATAGACTACACAGGCTTAATGAAAACTAAACAGCACTGGTGTTGACTTTATTATCGATGCTTCAACTCTTGCTGTCTAGGAAAGCCATTTGAATGAAGCACTTGCTCGCTGTTATTGGCACACTGACATATTGTACGGTAGCTCTGCTGCACAGCAGAGTCAGTTTAAAGAGGATGTTGAACAATGATGATATATTTCATGCAGGAGTATTCTCTTAAATGAGTGACTCAAAGCAGAAACGAGGAGCGTGTTATAATAGAGTTTTGAACTGAACAGAAAGTGCATTTTGAAAAATTCCCAGACCTTGGATATCACCTCTGACTGGAGTTGTTATTTTTGTCAAGGTGTACGACACATGTCTGCAGCGCTGTTGAACACACAGAAGCCAGGAAATTAATCTTGAATGGCTGCGTCTGTAATTGAATCACAGTGCTCATTCACACTGCTATCGTTTGCCAATAATGACGAATAATTGTCAAAGAGAAACTATTCCATTAATGAGTGTAGGAGACGAGAGACGTGGTAATGATGAATCTCGATGTGTTCCAGAGAGCCAGGAAGCAGAGATCTCTCGCTTCTCTCTGGTTTGGAAACGGTGCCAGCGCCGAACTGTAATGGCCTCCTGTTTGCCTGTCACTAGGGGAGAGAGAGGAAGTTGAATGAGTGGAATTAGATTGCATTTCCCATCCCCTTCATTGTTATTTTTGGTCAAATAACACATTGCTCTTCCACTCACAAGCAGGAGCAAAAAGCAGTTGGTGTGTAATCAATCCTTTTGGAGGGGGAGTGTGGAGGGGTGGTGGGGGCTCGCTCTGTGCCTGCCGCTGTGCACAAAATGGAATAAATGTGACATTAGGGACGCGGGTATCATTACCTTGATGAATTACGGAAGGTATAACGATTATGGAAATTGTCATCGACTGATCATTCATCTCAATTTATTGCAGCTCAGTGCCACTGTGGCCCAGCAGACTGAAATGTTACAATGTCAATAGTTCTACGAGTTGTTATCAATGCTTGCTTTTCTCTCACAATGGCCGAGCACTGTAGGTCCGTTGTACGCCATCCATCGCAATCCAGACTTCAACAGCGAACCCCCTTGATAGTTTATGAGGTGAAAGGGGAAGCTAATTGAAAAATTGACCAGTCGCACTCGTAGAGTGGTCATAGACTGAGAAGAAAATGTAAGGCCATCAATGAAGGTGTCCCTTTTGATTTCCACTTGTGAAAGGAGTTCAATCTTAAAACCACTCTCTCAATCTCACCGCTGTCAATCCTGAATTAGAACTGCTCTAATAAGCCACACGGAAATTGTAACAACGTCTAAAAATAATTTGTGAAGTGAAAAAAACCTGTGGCATTAAAGCAGCTCGGTGCTTTTTACATCTCCCTGTTTAGCAGTTAAACTACTGAACCTACAGTGTATAGAAACATTAAAAACCAATCACCAAATTACAACATCAATACTACAAATTATGCACATATCATTAACGATATTGTTACGGTAATTATGTCTTTGAAGACCGAGCAATAGTAATATAGCGGCATGCCACGGCACGCTGGAGAGTGTCCCAAAGAGATCCCTTGAAAGATATTGCTCTGTGCTCGCCGTCAACAATATCAGGCCACCTCAGGGAGCTTGTTAGTGCTCTGCATGTTTGCAAGTATTATCATAACACACCTACAATAAAAAGAGAGACATTTAGGCCCTTTTACTCACGTGACACATCATATTCCCCTTGTTGAGAATACATATGAATATGATTAAACCCTTGACATTCATAATTTGCAGTGCAGTGGTGAAATTGGTAACCCTGTGAGACAATAAATCATAGTTATGTCAACTGCGCTCATTAGACTTCAATTTATGAAAATTGTGCAGGATATGAAGATTTGCAAAGGTCCAGACTCAATGAAAGCCTGTGATAGAGCCCCTCTGGAGAGTTTTCTAATCGCTGCAGCAGGAATATGGCCCCGTAATGGAGGACATATCTCTTCATTAGCCCTGTGTTGGAGTACAGTAGCGTTCATTCAGGCTTTGATAAACGCAGTGCTGTTTTCTTACCCCGGCACTTTTAGCACACAAAAGTTGCCTACGTTTAACCAAGTCCTCTTGGAGGGAATGTTATTGCTTATTGCACTAAGTGCAGTAACCAGCCAGGGACAGCATAATGATGTACTTAGCTAACATTAGATCAGAATCACTTTTACTACAGCACGAGGAATTTGGTGATGCAGCTGCTGTTTTGGTGAAGCGGGATTTTATTACAGGGTGGTTTAGTGTCTGTTTAAAGATGAACATGTCCTGTCTAAATCCCACCTTCATCTCTCCCCTGCAGTACAAACATTATCGAAGATTTTGTACTGTGTATGATTGTATTTGCTGATTAGTTCACACCAGTGCCACTTAGGGATTTGTTAGATGTTTAAATGTATAGTGCATAGCAAATTTTCCTTAATCACATCTGAAGTTCACAGGGAACAGCTGAGAAGCTGATAAACCTGCACCAGGCTGTAGCATGGTATAGTCACCTGTGTAGTCACAGTTACAGTGTAATCTCTCAGAAGCACATCTCTATTTTTAAAATCACTGAGGGACAGTATGGAAATTATCGGTCGGGGGCGAGGGGGCTCTGCATCTTTGCAGAAAGCAGAACAGCTGTAATGTGTCGTATAGAGTGATGGCTATTGTTTCAAAAATAGAGAATGGCTGCAATATTTAGTAAGCAAGATGCATCATTTAGTTAGTTAGTGAGTTTACCATTGTTCTGGCAATTACCAATTCCATTTATATCGTGCAATTTGTTAGCTAAATGAACAGTATTATTCCATTAACCTATTAATGTTTGAATTGGAGTACATAACTTTACATTTTTGTGCACTTTTGCTTATTAATGGTAAAATTAATTGTACCAATTTAAAAGTGAAAATATACCAGATAATACTTTAAAGTTATATGACTTTACTCCTGTGTATTAATCCCAAGATTTAGTCTGTTGGATACAGTAGATCAAACTTACTTACTTACTGCTGTAAACACAGTACTGACTTTTGAATTTCCATCCCATTTATTATTACAAAAACAAATCTAACAAAGAGAAGTTGTTTATACCCAGATGGAAAACAAACCAGAGGTGTCTTTTTTCGGGGGGAGCGTGTTCTAAAATTCAATGCCAATTAAAAAAAACAGCTTCTGGTTCCAACAGGCCTTGTTATCCAACATTTTGTGAAAAGAACATTTTGTGCACGCCTCTGCGAGTGTCAGACGGAGGTGTGGTTAATCTTGGGAGGGCGTGTCTGGGGCAAAAGAAAAAAAAAACAGTTAATCAAATAAAATGGCAATATTACAAGAAACTTTTAACTGTTATTTCTGGGAAAGTTTGAAAAACTTTGCTGGCATTTCATTTATACTGACCAGATAGTTATCTATTATATTCAGAGTCTGGAAATGAAGGAGGGGGCAGCACTGTTCCCTGATTGAAACTGGATGTTGGTACGCCCGGCATGGGGTCATTCCGATCCAATAAACCAATTTCATATCAGTTAGGAAGAGGTTGGTTTAATGGAAAACGAAGAAAACAGGCGGCCCATAGAGTTCCTTATTATCAGCCTGCAATACAAAAATAATACACTGCAGTGCCATTTCTAATATTATTTTAAGTTGAGGAACCACTTGATTTAATATATTTTCCCATATAAATAAATTGATTTGTTAACAGTCTGAAAATTAACTTAAGTTAACTTAAGTAATTTGTGACTCAAATGATTGAAAGAAAAAGAAAACTGTGTTACTGGTTTTATTTTTCATATATAGCTCCTAGTTACAGTTTATTTTTATTTTGTATACGTTTATGTTTAAGTTAAGTATTACGAAGTTATGTGTGAAGACATATGAAAAGGCTTGTCAGTTTTTGGCAAAGAAAATAGCTGCATCATGGAACATAGAAAATGTGATTTTTCATTACAGTAAGACTTGAAGTTGCAATCGAACAGACATGTGCACAGCTTATTGCCTATTTCAGCATTGAATAGAACTCTGGTATTGGTCTTTAGTCTTGAAATTGATTTGAACTCCACTAAGATGGGCTGAACACAGCCTTGGGTACAATGCAACAATGGGAGAGTGGAAGTAAACTAAGCACACAGTGCACACACAAAGAACATGAAGGATCTCACCTGCAGTGCAGGAGCACACAATGTCTGCTAAGACCGGAGAATGAGTGTTAGGAAGGCTGGTTTTATATTTAAATAAGAATAATAATATAATTCTGTCTTTTCTATAGTGACTGTTTACTCCACTGTCCCTCGTGTTCATTAAATATCCTTTATTTTCTATTGAATGTGCAACTAGATGTAAGCAAACTTGTAATTTTCAATAATCTATTTATTTGTGATTTCTTCATGCTGCTATGTATTATAGCTTGACCAATGGATATTTGAGGCTATTAATGATATTTAGAGATTGTGATAAATCAAATAGTAATTTTTAAAACATTAACACATAACATAAACAAACAATATCAGAGACTTCTCTTCTCATCATCATTCAAAGTACATGACATTCTTTGATTAAAGATAGCTGTTCTCCAGTGTTTAGGTATCACTTAACTCACAGATGCATTTTATCTCTTTTTCAAAATATATATTGCAACAGTAAACATGTTTTTTTTTTCCTTATAAAAATAAAAGATAATTAGATATTTAGACAGCCACACCAACAGAAAGTCAAACTCCAGTAGTAGTGATTATAGTAAGATGGTTAGAATAGCAATAACTTCCCTGACAGACAACAACAGATGTTCAGTGTCTACCACTCCACTTAAAAATGTCTGTGTTGCTTGCAACGTGACAGAAAGGTGTGTGTGTGTGTGTGTGTGTGTGCGTGTGTGTGTGTGTGTGTGTGTGTGTGTGTATGTGTGTGTGTATGTGTGTGTGGATGACTACCATCTTTATCCTTTTCGCCGTTCAACACAAGCCTGTGAACTTTACCCTTAGGAAGTTTGGCAAAGGTTACGGACGTTAGGCTGGACTCAAAAATGCAGGCAAACACAAACCGACAGACTGAATCAGTTTATTATAAACACCAAGGGGGAATGTGCAGGTAGGTGATCCAGAGAAGGGGGGGTGTCCGGGGTGCTGCAGAACTGGTAGTCCAAGGGTATAGAAGTGAACCAAATTCAGCTCAGGCGAGTGGGAGGGTGGCTGACAGGATTTTCCCAAGGCACAGGGAAGATCAGAGTTAGTCTCGAAGTCAAAAATACAAAAGAGCAAAGTTTCAAAGGAGCAGAGTCGTCCGTAGCACTCTTTTCAGATATGGTGATGGAACAATGTGGCAGCATCTGGGAGGAAGAAGTTTTTTTTTGTTTTTTTTTATACTGCAGTGGTTGCTTAGTGGATCAGGAACAGACGGTTAGGCAATCGGCAGGTGAGAGGGTAATTGAATGACACGCCCAGCGAAAGACAGACATAAAAGAAAGACTGACAAACACAGGACGATAGGAAAAGAACTGGAAAGGGAGGAGGCAAACAGCCTTTACATGACTACAGATTTCATTTTATACAACTATATACAGATATTCATATATATATATATATATATATATATATATATATATATAAAAGTAGTATGAAAGCTCTTTATCTGTATAAAGCAGCGAGCCAGTCCGCATCAGAATTTCTAAATAATGTTATTGTGTAATGTTGTGTACAGTTTGTCGTGGAAAAACAAATCTTTTTTTCATCTGTGAATTTATTTCTATAGAAGGAAATGCACTCACCCATGCTATCATATATATATATACTGATTTTTTTATTTTTATGATCACATATTTTAGAACTTATACATCAGAGTAATAACCAGTAATGCTAGTGTTACCCTGATGGCCATCGAAACCGTCTGCTCAAATAAAAATAACCTGAAAATGACAGAAATTAGGTGTTTATGCAGCGAAACGTTGCCTACTGAGGAGGAACTGGTGTTTTGATCATTCTCCTTCTACCTTTTATCTACACACAGACATGAAGATATATACTCTTGCCCAATTCATCAAAGTAGCTGCATGTAGTTCATGGGGTCTCCCACCACTAACTTTGATTTACCACATGTCTTTATCCTTTGAGGCTGCCCAATCATCTGAAAAATGTAGAATGATCAAGGCTGTTTGATATTTCAAAAACTAGTTAATTTTACTGTAAGTCCTTTTTAGCATACACATATTGAAACACTCTTTTGAGTTTGGACTAATTTTATTTTACCTTGCTGCAAAGATTTAAAAGTAAAAATATATTCTTTGCGACCCCAAACCACCAAGGTTGTGGTCATATGAAAAGAGCTTGTTATTTGAGGGTTTCTTTTGGGGGTTTATGAATATAAAATTTAGGTTTTGGTTGAAAATAATTAAAATAGCATTGGAATTTTTCACCTTTCATTAGCATGAAAATGATTGTCTATAGGTGTGGTTTCTCAGGTTTTCGAGTTCCCTCTTTCGACTCGGTGGTGCTATAGCAACCTGCTACAGTCAACAGCAATGTTGAGAGAATGGCCTCAGAAGAAAACCAAGGCCCTCCCACCTAGTTTCAAAGTGTCCTCTGAGATTTGAAAGCTTGGCAGAGAGGCATCCATCTCTGTCCTCCTTTACTGTAGGCGACTGTGAAAGATTTTTAGTCCTCTGAATAAATCTGAGACTGATTTGCAAAAGCTAACACTTTCTTTATTTTGTGTATTTTTTTTTTATTTTTACTTTTCCAAATTGTTGATATTGCCTCAACTAAACTTTCCTTTTGGGCATTAAATGTTTGCCTTTTCCCCTTTTGCCTTTCCGTCACACATGCAAAGGGAAAGGTGCTTTCCTAAAATCCTCACTGTATAACCAAGGGTGAAAGCTGTTTTGTCCTTTTTGGAAGGGATTCATTTCCACATGAAAAGAGAAGCACTGTCCAATCCCTTTATACATGTCCGTTTAGTTTGCCTAACACAATACTAGACTAACAAAAGGCAATGCCTTCACGGTGTGAATATAATGCACAGCACATATATCGGGCGCCCATGTATTGTTACTTTTGCTTTTTAACATACATCAAACAAGACAAGACACAGTTTTGAACACATCAGACTCGCTGTCTGACCCCTTGGGGACAAATTCCTGCATACACAGGAAGAGTAAGGGAGTGTATGCATAATTTGTCAATGTTGCTTTTTTATAATGTCCACAGGTCTCTTTGTCCCCGTGGTGTGGCCCATCTGTTTTCTCTGCTGATACCGAACATGTGTAAAACATACGGAGCCGAAGAGAGATATGGGCTTTTATTCTTTAATGTATGCTATACACTTGGGCTTTAATGGTGAAGTTTCTGGTTCATGTTTTGTGTATTCAGGCACGCTCGCTACAAACCGTAGGTAGCCTGAGAAGCAAATGCAGCAAATATGTCCCCGCATTTAATTTTAGTGACTCTTCCTGACTTTAATCTACGAGTCTAAAAAAGGCACTGCGCTACAGGATGCATGAATCAAGCGCTGCGTGTTCATGCTGATAAAACTGTATTCTGTTTAGAAACTCTATCATCAATCTCTAACACATCTGTGGGCCGTGTGTTTGTTTTTATCTTCTTCTTTTTTTGTCATCAAGTAAAACACATTTACTCCTACCACTGTGCTTCTGCCTTTGAATTTGGATGTTGAAAATGACTGGCCTCCAATAGAGGGCACAGTTGACTGCATGGACGCGCACAGTGGGGGTAACTTGCTGAAGGTCTGAAAAAAACAAAAAACAAAAGCGAATCTGTATCAGGGATGGAAATGAAAGATGAGTTGTAATAAGAGAACCTTTTTTTTGTGTGACACAGAATAAGATTTTATTTTTTTTTGGTTCAAGAAAGTGAAGGACTGTTAATCTATCATTAACCCTCTGGTGTTCCAAACTTAAAAGAGCCTTCATCTGAATAAAATGTGTGACTATGTTGCTTAGTAACTAACTTCCGCGTACAGTCTCTCTGTAAAGCCCCCAGGAATATTACAGAAGAGAGAAAAAAATAGTTTGACTTGAAGTAGAGGGGAAAGGGACGGGTGGAGGCAGGAGGGGTAGTGGCTTGAGCAGCCCTCACAAAAATTCCTCTCCTTTTTTTATGTCCTTTCTTTCTTTCCCCTCTTTTTTTTCACATGCCCTTGACTGAAGATTGAATGGCAGAGTTGGAGATAGATTGTTGGGCATTTGCCTTTCATGCAGATAATGCCATTTGATGGAGGCGAGTTTTTGATGTGCTCTGGGTATAATAGAAGAATCAAACATCGAAGGCCAGGGTTGATTTTGCTTGGAGAAAAGCTGTCCTCAGTGATAACTTCATCACTGCATGTGGTCGGACGTGGAGTAAATTCAGGAAGGGGATTTAAAAAAAAAAAAGAAATTGCCCAGTCAGAGCTGCAGTAGTTGCCCCCCTATTGAGCTATGGGGCCTGCAGTCCATAGCTTGAAGGTCTGTGATCTACCACTGGTATTGTTAGTCTTTCTCTCTGCTCTCTCTCTCAGAACCAAAACGACTTTGCCTCAAAATGCCTTTCTAGTGGGATTAGTGGGCTGTTGCTTTTGTAATTAATGAAACTCTGCTTTCCACAGTCTATCCTCTAAATGCTATCATTGGAAGATATGAGATAGGGTCTCACATGTTTTTATTTTTCTTCAATCACAAAGCTAATTCAAAGTAAATGTGGTTTTGGTTTAAGACCGGGACAGAAAATGGCCGGTAGGCAAGTGCACTTACCTCTGTAACTGGAGCTCATCAAGATGAAGTTTGCACACTTACAGAATGTTGAAGAACTTGACTTCTGTCTATGAAATCAGAAAACTAAAAGCCTGTCAGCCCCCTTCAAAGCCACTTCGTAATCCTCTTGATTGTTGATGTGAAAGATGTAGGGACAGAATCTTAAACTGATGCGCATCAGAGTAACATTTCTTAATGTTTATGCATTGATGGAAGTCAAAGTGTGCACGCTTGTGGCACATCCCTGCTGCGAATGATCAGTTCCACTATACAGAGGGTGGCTGGAGCAAAACAAAATGAATCAACCTTTCAGCAACGTTTTAATTTGAACACCAGGATTTGTTGTTTATCTAACAGTTTAATTAACAGCATGAATAATCCTTAGCTTCAGTGAGAAATAACAATAATAATATTTACATCACTCTGCCTTTTCTCATTCCTCATCCCCCTTTGTCTGGCTGAAGGTGAGAAATTTGAGTTGGCCAATTATGTGGCAGCTCGCCACAGGTAAAGTTAATGAACAGCTTCTCAATACAAAAGGGGGCAGAGGCAGACTGAGACTGAAGCTCAGAGAAAATCCACCTCTGCTGGCTCATATTTAATTAATGGAGATGTTTTTCTCTGCTGCAATTGACTGCAAACTTTGACTTATTTGGTTGGAGGGATCAAACTGGTGTAGTCTGAGTTAATGTGAGGTCATTTAATGTAAATATAGATTTATTTTTTCTTATCCGATAATGGAAATCATTTTGTTCACACATTCAGCTGCATGTTGCTCACCGGCTGGAGGTCACAGTTGAACCCACATTTTTTTTATTATTATTTTTTATTTATTTATGGCATACACCGGTGCTGATAGGCAGACCAGATGCGACGCTGAGCAAAGCGACGGGATGCGCAGTTTATCAGCTGACAAGTGCATATCGGACAAAAGAGCAGCTGAGCGACTGATGAGCCTCCGCATCCTCACCGAGTGAGTTTCCTTTTTTTTTTTTTCAAAAAAGGAAAAAAAAAGAAAAGAGAAAGAAAGAAAGAGACAAAACATCCTACGCTGCCACTGTGCGTCAGGAAACATAACTGTGTTGCTTCCTAAACTGCGTTGTTGGAAGT
Organism: Larimichthys crocea; assembly: GCF_000972845.2. NCBI lineage: Eukaryota > Metazoa > Chordata > Actinopteri > Sciaenidae > Larimichthys > Larimichthys crocea. The sequence continues at coordinate 1,377,680 of NC_040011.1, read as the reverse complement.
ATTGGCTGTGCTGAACCACGGGGAAGGACTGTGTGGAGATTTGTGGAGCCACGTTTTCACACGGAGCTGGCAGCTGAAGCTCTCTCATCTCCCTGACACCATAACGCAGCGCTACATTCTCCACTTCAACCGAGTCGTGCGCGGTCGGTCGGCATCGACGACCATAAATCCAAAAAGGTTCTTTCTTTCTTTCTTTCTTTCTTTCTTTCTCTCTTTCTTTTTTTTTCAGTGGAGGTGTCTTGTGAAGATTTTTTTTTAACTGTGCCAAAAATCGCGGCTGTTTGAGAGAAAGGCACCGGCGACGCGCCGTGCACACTGCAAGTTTGGACTAAAAGCGCACCGCTGGAAGTTTATGTGCTTCTGCGTCGGACAGGCTGGAAGCTGAACTGAAGCTTCATGCAGGTCAGTGAGATGTGAACGTTATTTTATCCTCTTCCTCGCCTCTAAATGAAACTCAGCCGCTTGATTGAAATAAATGGCACAATCCAGTGGTCCTTGTGCAATAATGGTGTTTAATTTGGTCTGTATGCTCTGTTGCAATATCACGAGTCCCTCGACGAGACGTGGAGCCGAAACCTGCCCGGATCCCACCCCCCTTTTCCCATCACTATCTTGATTAAATGAATTAGTTCATACTGTGGTCCATACCCTGTGGATTTTTAGCAGGATTATTGCTTTAATGAGTACAAGTGTTAAGTAGGATGTAAGCGTTTCCTAATGGGTCTAATTCTGAGAAATGCATCAATCATAACCTAAAGTTCAACGTTCAAATAGATGCAGTTTGTAAAAGTCACCTCATTTTGTGCTTTCAGGCGACTTTGTAGGTCTTGGACCTTTTTAACTGGCATGTTAAAAATGGCACAGAGAGAAAAAAAATAATGTGTTGCTGCTTTCTGCAGGTCACATTCAAGTCATCCACCCCCCCAGAGCAATGACAATAAGAACATAATCATCCTCCCAGTCTCCATCACCCCTCACCTTAGTGTCCTCAGGACTTCTGACCAAGAGCTGACACGGTGAGATGGCTTTGCTCCAATGAGTGAATTTATCTGCACATAAAATGCTTTATAAAAGCCTGAAAGCCTCACTGGGGTGTAAATCACCTGCAGAGATAACCCGTTCAATCCACTAATAATTCAAGTGTCGATGAGCCTGCACACACTCTTGCTAAACTCTACCAAATGTATGGTTTTTCTGCCTCAGGTGAAGCAGGTGGAGAAATTTAATTGGACCCTTTGAATGAATTGAAAGAAGCCTTTAGGACGGTTGTGTATGGATCAAGGATTCAAAGCCTCTTGGGTGAGACGCGCCTGCGGAAGGCTCAACTTTTGGGTTGGATGTTCTGCATTAGGAGAGAGGGCCGATTGTCTGACAACCATGAGATGGATGCAATGCAATGTTTAATTTGTGATTTCATTTAGTGTTTCAGTTGCAGTATCATTTGAAGGGCTTTAAAAAATGCTGTTAATTACCTACACCAGTTTAGACATCAGCTGGGTTCATTCCCTCCTTTGTATTGTGTCTCAGCTGTATAGCACCCTGACTTGCCTGTGAGTGAAATGTTGATCTGATTTCACTGTTGCATGGATCAGGCTTTACTGCAATCTGCAAACACACGCATCAGAGTGCACATGATAGCCCAGAAGGACAAGTATATCTGTCCAGCTAAATTGATTTATGGCTATTGTCCAGAGTGCTGTTGAAGAACTGCAGCGGTTGAGGCCATTTTCTGTTTCATATTCCTCCTCTGACAAGGACCGGAATAGTAAAGTAAAACAAATCTTTAGTACTTCAGGCCTTAGCAGTGACTTATGCCAGCTGAAGGGCTTGTTGCCCATCTTCAGCCCCCCCCACCACCACTGCCACCACCATCAGCCTTTGGCTGTGTCATAAGAACAAAAAAAAAATGACTTCAAAGAAGCAGTCTGTCTTCTTTGTGCCTGCCTGTAAAGGCATTATAGTGACACTTATTGGGTGATATTGAACATATGGTTTTGTAGTAGAGCAGCAGAACACAAGTACAGCTTATATTATCTTTTTTCAAGGCATTGATAATAATTTCATCTGACTTACCTGGATCAGACGTCACAATCTCCGGCACTAATGTATGTACGAACCCTGATAAAAGAAGTGTTTGCGTTTACACGCTTCAAAAGCATAGCTGAAGTGAGTACAGTGCTTGTGAACATTACACTTTCAGCTCATTTTGCACAGCTCACCAGTGAAAAGCAATAAGCCATTCTCTGGCATACACTGTGCCATACTGTAATAGACAAGTGTACCTGCAGTTCTGGGACATTTAAGCCTGCTGCCGTGACCCCTTATTGAGGCTTTAGCCTAATGCCTCTGCTTGAAACTTCATCGCCCTTTAATCCAACTAATCAAAGCAGGTGACTACAATTTCTGATGCAGCCGAGAGCAGGAAATTCTCGAGGTGTTTTTTTTTTTTTACTACGCTTGGAGCTTAAAATCATCTAATTAATTCAGAAATATTAGAAGAACTGTGTACACAACACTGCCACCGCATGTTCCTGTCCTTAAGTAATTTCCCCTTTCATTATTCCTGTGGAGAATTTAATATTCTGTGTGATGAGAACTGCCTCCTTTAGGGATAATGCCGGCTTGAATACTGGCCCTAAACAGTTTTATAGATTATTAACGGGCAATCAAGATGACTTCTCTCCCTCTGTAAAAATTACTCCTCCAAGATCTGAGAGATATGGCGGGAGAGTCGATAATCAGGCCTGCACTTATAATATCTCTTATTACTTCTTGTTGCTGATAGTGGCTCAGAAGATGACCTCATAAATTGAACATTGAACATGAGCATTTGATATGGCAAACAGCATGGCCAAGTCGCCTGTTTCAACACATCAGAGCAAATATGTGAAGGTTAATGCAGCCTGACAAACTACCCACAGTTCCCTAGGCTCGACGGATCGGTTCCATGTCATATTTACTTTACATAATTGCTGCCCTCTAATCTGTTACTATTAACACACAGCCTGCCTGGTTATTGTCTACTGCACTCTCTTTCACCTGTTTTCTCTCTCAGTACATTTTCCCCTTCCTCCCACGAGAATAGCCAGACATCATGATAAATAGTTGCCGTGAAAGTAAAGCGTGCCAAGATGTATGTTGTAGGATCTTGAAGTACTTTAGAAATTCAAAGAAACCAGGCCTCAGGATGGCCAAACCTCCGTCAGCGGACAGACTTGCATATTTGCCTTTTCAATGACCTCCAGTCAGAGGATTATTTGGTTTTGGCACAGCGATGTGACACTTGAGGCAAAGTTTATCCTGACAACAACAACAACAAAAAAAAAAAAAGTTTTTCCTGCAAGTTGCCAAATTATCGCTGAAAGTCACCCTAGGATTTGGTGAGGGGGGGGGTTGCATGCTCTTGAAATGTGCTTAGAGTAGGGATATTTAGTGACAGCACTTGATGCATTACCACTGTGGTCCTTAACTACATTGTATACTGCACGAGAGAGAAAAAACAAAAACGGTTTGGATGCGAGCACTTTTAAGACTGCATGTGCTTTATGCTGTCTCTGAAGTCACCATGGTGTGTTTTTGAAATCACTAACACATTTTATATTGTCTTCCCTATTTCATAAACATCTTTTAATTAGATTATATGGATGCCTCAACAAGCTTGAGTAAAAGCTAAGACTATAAAGAGAGTCTATTTTCCATCTCGAATATCTGCTCAGTATAAAAAATGTGATACCTGCCATAGCATTTTGACTGGAAAGGAGCAGAGCTTCCTTAAGGGTGCAACTACTCTAGTCGCCTTGTGGCTGTTGTAGACCCACTGAATGACCTTATGTGTTGCGCAATACATAAACTGATTCCTGCATCTCATTCTGAACGTACATTCATATGAGTTTGCAGTGATAGACTGTGTGTTTCTCTTCACGGACAAAACAGCGTGCCCGGTTATTGTTTTTGATGAAATCTGAGCCTTTCTTCAGCAGTGTATGAGTTGCTTAAATCAAGAAAGGCAAAGATTGGAAGCATGACCTCTCTTGGTTTTGTTTCGAACATTTACTGCTGCTCTTTGGCCAAAGCAGGCTGAGATGAAAGCCACCTGCGATTAGCCACACGACGCTGTCCTGCTGGTCCAGCTCTGGGAGCAGCGCCGCTTCACACTGTTGTAACCTACAGATTAACATTTATGGCTCAGCATGCTCTGGTGGACTTTCTGGGTCAAGACCAAGTGGCAAGATTGAGGAGTGGGCCTGACTTTGTAACAGTACAACTCTCCCTGTGTGCACCAGGCTGAGCCTCGCGGGGAGAGCCAAACCGAAATGTGCTTAGTTCTGTCATAGGGAGAACAAAATAGAAATGCATTGTGCTCTCTGCTTGTAAAAATTGCCCTGGGTGAATATCTGCACGCCATCTAGGTTTCAGCTTTTGTGAAATACAGACATTACATTCAAGGCCAGGAAACTTTCAATATTTAAAGGACATTACAAAGCAAAGACCTTCTGTCACTAACTGCTAAATACAAACAGTTTTGCCTTTGCCATAAGTCATGATTACGTATTGTTTAGCTCATAATAAAATACTGATGAGAAGTTGTTTTTATTTTTTACAAGTTAAAAATGTTTTCCTGCCCTTCATGGTGCAATAACTTGCTAGAATTCTTGGGAAGGATTCCTTCAATGCTATAATTGCACAAAGCAATATTGGCCCTGGAGGAGGTTTCTCAGAATAGCTTCAGCCTGCCAAGGGCCTCAGGTCTGGTCTTTTGTGGTCACTGGACAGCCCAGTGGGAAGTTGGGCTTCAGCTTTGCTCATCGATGGAGCTGCTTGACGGCCTCAATAATTCCGTTGAGGCGACCTCTGTGATGCTGAAAGCCGCAGGTCTGGCGGGTGATGAAGAGCAATGATGGGGACAAGGTGGGGGTGTGCGGTTCATGCGGGAAGCAATGCAGCAACACTTCCTCTTTCTGTTTTATTATCAGCAGGGTAAAGAAGAAGGAAAATATTGAATATCAGACCATTGAAGAGTGTAAAATTGGCGCCTTAGAGTCAGTGTAATGGTATACAGGTCAGTAGTCTTTGACTTCCAGTGGAGAACCATGTGCAGTCAGAAGTTGGTCTCAGCCCGTCGCCACAGGGCAGACTCTCCAAGTTTCACCCCTGGAAATAGAGAAACCAGTGCAATGTTGGTGAATTTTTAGATTGATGTTTCTTTAATAAGGCTTGCAGTCTCTCAGTATTCTGATAGTGTGCCATCATGACCTACATACTCCTTAAAATGCTGACAACTGGAGAATAAAACCCTCTAGTTTCTTTATAGATGTGTTTTTTTATGTAACACCATATGCCTAAAGAGAAAACACACTCAATATATTATTCTCTGTAAAGTGCAAAAATTATGTTCATTATCTACCTGCAGTTTGTATATCTTCTGATATCATCTTACTGAGGTGAGTAGTTTGATTCCCTTTGTAACAGTTGTGTAGATGTATAGCAGCAACAGCAGGTCAAAGTCTCTATCTGGTCAGATTTGATATTTTCCAGCAGTCGCAGCAGCACTGGAGCGTTGTATTCCCATTGCAGTATTGAAGCTTTCCCTCACACTCTTCAGTTGTCTGCCGCTATTATATGCTTGCTGTGTATACTCCCTCTCCCCCCTGCACATGCTGAAACGGGGAGGGTTAGTTTGTTGTACGATCATGGGATATGCATTTGAATGTCAGCAGTTTAGAATATCTCTCTGCGTTTGAATTTTTATTTGGTAGCCAGGTTTGTATGCTCCCAGCATTTCAAATGTAGTTTGAGTAATGATTTTGAGCCACTCCGAGTGCTCTTTTGAAGGCCTACAGTGGTGCTACAATAACGTCTCCAGATGTCCAGATAAAACCGTCAAGTAAGGCTGATATTTGATTGAGAATTTGTAATCAAACAAACACTGCTGTTGATCCTAATAAATTAGATACCTGAAAGAATTCTTTAGGATAATTCAGGAGCTTTTGCTTTTGTTTACTAGATACATTGTGGACAGATATGATGTAAATTTCATTTTTTTTCAATCACCAACCGTGATGTGATTGCTCTGTAGCTTCATTACAATGCAGCTGCGGTATCACCGCAATTTAATTTATTTCCATAACAATGGGTCGATCATGGATTTGTCTGTAAATTGCCACAGGTCTAACGGAGTTGATTTTATTTTTGCACGCCGTGGAGTCAATTCATTATGAGTGAGCATTAGACGACAATTGTTGACACCGTCTTGCAAGATTCTCAATTAAGCGAATGTACATGAACATCATTACTTCCTGAGATCCCCCCGTGTGAAATAACACTGCCGTGATACCAATTTGAGAAAATAGCAAACTGTGGCCCATTGAATTAAGACCGTCTGGTGTAATAGGGTGTGTGATATGGAAGGGAGCACCTATTTTGATAAGAGCTTGGTTCAATACTAGTAGCCTTGGATGCGGATAAACGCTTGAGCCTGTATGTATGAATGCACTGAATAACCTGCTATTACCATTTGAGATGGAGGAAGATACTGCAGAAGAAACATTATGAAACCCAGCTTTTTTATATTCTGATTGTCCACACCTAGCAATTACATTTTAAAAAATGAATTGGCTGTGCTTGCGGTTTTCCCCACTAAAGATTCAATGAATATATAACTCATACTGTCACTGGTGAAGGGTTATTTGGGGGATTTGTAAACATCCCTGCTCAGCTTATTATGTTGTATCCTGGCGCTGGCAGATGCTGTTTTTTTTATTATATAATTCACACAGACAAAAAGGGAAACAATGAAATGGTTAGGATCAGACACTGACCGCTGATTTACCAGTGGTAAACAAGAAAAGTGAAAAAAAAAAAAGACAACATGCTCCCTGTAGCTTTGTTTGTTCTTTGTTTTTAAATGTGCTGAAACTATGCGTGATGAAGCCTCAAGCTCCATGTGCGTGGAATAATCTGAAGTGGCTGTATCAGAGATTTGCATCACTTTATTCCACTTGTGAATATTCTGCATCATACCCCAAGACAAGAGAGTTAGGATGGAGCAGGATTTCATCAGCTTTCCTGAGAGTCTTACTCAATGTAGTAACCTCATCCGTCACCAAGTATGCTAAGGATATAGCTGCCACGGAAATTTAATTGCAGCTAAATGCCGTCATGATTTTGTTTGCTTTTTCTCCCGCCTCTTCTTCACTTTCTTTGTTTCTTTCTCTTTGCCCGACTTTGCGTCTTAAATGGTCAGCGACACCTTAAAAGAAGCATCAATATAGAAGTCGACGCACAAAATAAAAACATGCATCTGCCATAAAAGTCAAAAACACAACACAAAATCTGGAACAGTCAATCACCTAATCAAAAATTGATTGTCCTGTCTCTGATTGTCGTGTATTTTTAGGTAATAGTTCCACACTTCATGTTGCAGCAAGGGATTTAGGCATTGAGCCTCAATAAAGATGAACACAATCTGGTTCAGATGGCATCCAGAATTCACAGGGTCTGGGCAACGTGCTGCAGACAAACACTTCTGTGTCTCCAAAATCACTGGTGTCAGGGGGAAACAGGCAGCATCTGATGGAACACTGCCCTGGTTCTCCCTCTCCCCTTCTCCGTGCGCCGGGAGGCACGGGAAAAAAAAAAAGGAGAAGAACTGAAGAGAAACTGAAAGAGGAGAGGGAGAGAGGAGCGTCAAGGAGGAAAGGGAGAGAGACTCGACAAGATGAATTATGCAAAGCTGTCAGAGGCGGCTATTGTTGGAGGTGCTGGCTGTGTTAAAGGCAGCCAGTCCTGATCTTCACCAGCTCCATCTACCACTCAGCACTCCCAATGGCTGAGAGCCGTCTGATCTGTGCTCCGGCAAATGGCCAACAACAAGATGAGGACCGGGGGAGGTAGGGAGATGGGCCAGGCCACTTGGTGACAGGTGGATTGTCTTGGAGGGACACAACGGCAATGACAAGTACGCTCTTTATTACCGTTATTTGCAGAGGTCACCGACAGGGAGATCTGAGTTGACTTGTACAGCGGCCCCCATGGAAATATAATTACCAAACAAAGGCTTAGTGAAGAGTTGCCATATCAGCAGTCTGGTCAGCGGTGGCCACTCTGCTTTTCAAAATGCTTTGTGTGCTGAAGTCAGGAGCATGCAGCAGCTCAGTTTAAAACACTGTGTTTGTTTATTCAAGTACATTTCACAAAAAACTCTTCATCAGTTCCAAAATATCCAAGAAATAGCACTCGGAAAAGAAGATTAAAAGGTTAATTAAAGATTGTTTTAATTACTGATTGTTTTAAGTCAGATATTATAAAATAAATCAAAGCTTTCATAGTAATTCCCAGCACCCAAAGTGATGTCTCACAGTCACTTGGTTTGTCCAATCAACAGTTCCGAAAAATCAGGTGTTCAGTTTATGACGTAAAAAAAACAACTGGAAAAATGGTTTCTGTGTAAACGTTAGAACTGTGTTGTTTATCTAACATGAGACATTCCTGTGTTTATTATTTATTTATTTATTTATTTATTTGATTTTCTGGGCTCAGCTTACTGAATTGAAGTGGGCGGGGCTCAGTTACAAAAACAAACAAACAAAAAAAAAAGATGTACTTCCATTGCACCAATCAGGATTTAGCAATGTTTGAATCTCAGTCAGATGATGGGTTCTTTTTTTTTTTTTTTTTACTATCAATTAAATCTGATGTTATTACACCCACACTCTCCTAATTAAACAGATTAAATGAATTTTTTATGTATTTTTGATATATATGTAAACATAACTCTTTTTTAAATTGTTTTTATTTTTTAGTTTGATTTTAGTCATTTAGTCAAGTATTTTAAAAGTCCATGAACAATAATAGGACAACATCTAATTATTTGTTTTAATTAAGTCTATAACATGTCCGAAAATAGTCACAAAAAAAAACTTTCTTGTGTCTGAGGTGAGCTCATCAGACTGCTTGTTTTGTTCAACCATCAGTCAAACCCCCCCTAGATGTTCAGTTAAGGATCACAGTGGACAGTGAAGCAGGACCCGCACACACAGAATAAGCTAGAACTAAAGAATGAAGGAATTTGTCCTTTATGAATACATTTACTCAATCATTGAGGATTCATTTTCTTGTTAATTGACTAATCATTGGATTGATTTTGTTCAGCACTGATCAACTGACTAATTGACACAACCCTGCCTAGAAAGTCGCTCTTCTTATTGGTCATCCTGGAGTAAAGCATCAAAAATAGCCCTTCCTTTTTGCACTTTTGATAAATAACACACTGTATGTCATTTCCTGTTTTAATTCGTTGCTCTCCCCTTTGGTCATCCATTCCAAATCCCAAGTTAGAAGCATAAAACACATCTGCTCTCACCCTTGATGAATAAGTGTGTGTCAGACATGAAACAAGTAAATCTCACTTCAATCCTTGAAACCTCTCCAACTACCCTGAAGAGCCAATTGACTTGGACACATTTCTTCACACCATATTATACAGATGGTTTATGGTTTGTGCTTCAAAGAAGTGCAGAGGTGTAGGACAGTACCAGGTATCAGGGGGACTGTACTGAACTGGCATGGGAGTCATTGGGACGTGTGTGGAGCTACGCAGCGTAGATCATGAACTGTCTTTTTTTTCCGTGCCTCACTGGCTCGCCAGAGGATCTCTGTGTGACACTAATTTTGCAGTGTCGACTGTTCCACTGAGCGGTTATGGGTGACTGACTGCCCTCATTCAACTGCATGATCAAAGGTAAAAAAAGGAATCTAGAAGTGAGTGATACCGGAAAAGAAGGAAAAAAAAGACAGATTTACTAAAAAACTGATTTTACCTCAGAATTTCTCCTCAAACTCAATCAGACATATCTCTGCATTACTTTCCTGTGCTTCTGTCCCTTTTTTTACAGATTGCTTTGCATTAGTGTGTACTCTCCGTAGGGTAACTACAGGCAGATTTTGCATAATCAAGGCAAGACAGATTGTCTTTTATTCTTCGGTGCAGTAGTCTAGTTCATACTGCAGTTAAAACCTTTGAAACTTAAAGCCTGCAGAAACACAAAAGTCCCCCAAGAGCCTCTGTGACCTTTTTGTACATAATTTAAACTACCATGAATGTCTCTCTTGTATCCTGATAGTGTCCCAATGTGCGGTGCCAGTGTACAAGCAGGACGCTTTGATGAGCTGTGAAAAAGTAGCCATCTTCAGGTCCTCGGAGTAAAGCAGACAATGTTTATACGAGAACGTGCCTGGTCACTCAAGGGCTTATACTTGATTAGGACACAAATCTAATTCCTCCTGTAGGGGGTGGGGGCTTCTTGCTCGGTGGGCAGGACTTGTAGCATTAGCTGTTTTTCAGACAGTGAATCTCTTTACAAGTCCATAAAGAAGAGCGGGCATCGTAATCAGGGAGGCTTCTGGGCGTGTTCGTTTGCATTTATCCTGTACATTAATCTGCCAATCTGGACGGGTGTGCACAATTTGCTGAAAGTGATGAGATGTGAGTGAGATGTCCTGTGGCATCATAAAACAAGTGCGCGTGTGTGTAGGTGGTGGGGTGTTGAGAGTTGAGTGTCAGGGTTACAAGAGAGTGTGTCACTGATTGCATCTCAGCCCATCGGGGGGAACAGAATGATATCCAGCAATCCGGAGAGAAGGGGAGGAAAAAATAAGTTGAAGAGGCCTAGAACAGCTCACAATTTTCATTATCCCTGCATCCTGTACTCCCCGCCACCAGGTTCGGTTTTTGGGAAGTCTCCCCGGGGCCGGTGCTATCTTGCAGTGCGACAGTACGCTATCCTGGCTTCATTGGAAGGTTTTGATGCTTGATGTGAAACGAAGTGGATCTCATTTGGGGAAAAAAGAACTCTGATACTCTAGTCTTACAGCTCAGCCAAGAGAGAAATGAAAGTGTGTGTGTGTGCGCGCAAGTGTGTGTCAGGAGGCAGTGGAAAATGGCTGGTAATAAACACTTCTGACACACCGGGGCTCCCATCCACATTCCACTCAAGGTTTTTTGGGGGATTAGTCACATTCTCATCCCTCTTGTCCACATTTAAGAGCACTGTCTCCACCTGTGAGAGTGTCTTCTTTGAGATTTCAACAATTTTGAAGATTGTATCTAATGCTGCATACAAGCGTTGTAAACTCTATGCTGTTTTTGTGTCATGCGATAAACACACTCAGTCAGGGCAACCAGAGAGGTTGGGATACATACCTGGGTCATCGGCAGTGTGTAACACAGTGTGTAGTTTTAAGCTCTTGGTTAACTCTCTACTCACACACCGTGTAATCAGTCAAAGGTAACAAGTCAGTAAGTTTTTTTATTATAATTAAATGAAAAAAAAAAATAATCAAATTTTTCCAATACGCTGTTCAAACATTTTTCCAAGGACTATTTTGTTGTAAGTTGGTTTCATTGAAATGGAGAACACTGAGGTCTGTGAATATTACATCTGAAAAAAAAAAGTTTTAAAAGTCGTTTTTCAATGCATTCACAAATGTTTCATTCATCTCCATTGTATTGGGATGGAGGGAGAAATCTCAGACACACATTTCAAAATATGGTCAGGTCAAACCAAACTAGCTACTTAGCTACAGCAGAATATTATTATTTAATGATATCGGGAAACAGTCCCACATTTTTTTTTCTTTTAGCTATTATTACCACAAACATAATTAGTATGGATTTTTACTAGAAATGTGGCTTATCAGGTTTATTTTTGAGTATAACATTAGAAATCATTTGTGTTCTGCAAGAGGTACAAAGCATCCAAAGGGTGTAGCATGTGCAAAGGAAGATCCTATTTCATGTTGGAGTGGATCCAAATCACAGGGCGGATACACAAATAATTTTTCACTGTAGTTAACATTGCGAGATAGATCAGTTGAACACAGGCATGTGTAGTGGTTGCGCTTGAAGATCTGCATATCATACACGGTTGGACTACTGGCCTTGGTGAAGTGCCCTTCTACATGTTCAATGCTTTGAGCACAACAAATTAAGGTCCATTCTCTCCCATTATGGTGTAGTGGAATGAGAAATCTCAGAGTGCTATCTGAAAACCTTGACAAATAAAAGCCAGAACTACCTGCTTCTGGTGTTATCAGTGGAGGTGAGAGATGAATATTATTTTTTATTAATATAGGTTAACCATTCCTTTCACTATTACTATCCACTATATTACAGGCTGGTAATCTTAATAAAATATATACACTCAGTGCATTTCTCTTTGAAATATGTTCTCTCGCTACCATTGCTACTCTGAGTTTGAATCTGACACTTGTGTAACATGCGTATCATGGGTGAAAATTATAATTCTGTATGAGTTACAGTTTGAATTAAAAAAAATTAAAGCATGATATGATCCTGTCAAAAAGTCACTGGCCACCATGATGTGTGACTTATTGATTTATCTGTCATTTATCCAGCATCTGACACTTGGCAGATATTCATTTTTGGACCATCATAGGAGAAAAAACGACCACCCCTAGTTTTAGTAAAACTACTGTCTCTAAAGGAAAAAAAAAAAAAAAAAAAATCAGTGCACTCAAAATGAACTGGATTTTTTTTATGTGCTAAAGCAGGCGGAATAAGGAGGACGCCTTCTTTTGAAGAGGGGAAGTTGTATATGGCAAGAGTTCATAGGTGAGGTGAGGGTGGGGAAGTGGGGGGTGGGACAGTGAGAGAGGGGATAAGTGTGTGCTTTTGAAGATGAAGCAGATGGATTAGTGTTATCTGAGCCTTGTCTCTGTCTCTCTTTCTCCAGGTAGAATGGGCGGAAGACTGAATGGACTGAAGAAGTGACCGACAGTGGTTCAGAAGTGGGGAGGGGAGCTTGAGGGGAAATCGGTATAAAACGAGAATCACGACCAGAGGAGGAAGAGGAGGGGGAGAAAAAGAGTGCAATAATCCAGTAGCGAGCGTCTCAGGAGAGCGTCGGTGGTGAAGGGGAGGGAGTTGGATACCCAGCATGCAGGCAGCATGGAACGGGTGAGGGAGCAGCGGCCTTTCTGCTCGCTGTCCAAGAGCCAGAGAGACCGAGAGAGATACTGCGAAAGAGACAAGGATCGGGAACGTCGTTACACCGCCTCCTCGGCTGACCAGGAGGAGGGAGCCTGCCGTGTACCCACTCAGAAATCCTACAGCTCCAGCGAAACGCTCCAGGCCTTTGACCATGACCCTTCACGGATGCTGTTTGGAGGCAGAGTCAAGGAGATGGTCCACAAGGAGAGTGCAGAATACAGCAGGCCAGGTCAGTGAGAATAAATGTTTACCTATAGCCTTCAGCACTGTTTAATTTCTCAATAATTGCAGGTGGAGCTCCACAATATGAGCTAAGTGGGGTGGTTATTAAAGCTGCCATGGATAAGTAGACGACAGTTTTGCTTCACTTTAAAGCCTGCAGTATTAGTTTGATGAACTTGGCTACAAAAAGTATGATCTTTAGTTAAACTATCTGTATTCATTTAGGAACTTTCAGTTTTATAGCTCTAATTCTAAAGAAGGAAATGTAAAGATGAATCAGAGATTCCAGTTTATTGGACTTGTAAATAATGACAAACAACTAAATCTTTTTGTCCACGTGCATTTGCTGATGTTTAACAGTGTGAAACGTCATTAGCAAATTAACGTGGACGCCGGAGATTTTGTTGTTTGTTTCGCCATTTTGCAGTTTTATCTTCCACTTCTGTTTGACAGGAAAAAAACAGTGCCAGGATGCCAGACAGTAGTAAACAGAAATAAATAATATCAAACAAAGGCACAATTTATTTTTTCACACTTTGATTGAAAACTCACATTGCGTGTAATACAGTGGACCACGATGACCTTATAAAATATTCATGCCGTCATGTTCATAGTCCGGTTTTGCAGGACTGTGTTAAAATAATAAAGAAAAATGCTCAGTAAATAACTGTATGCTTTAATTGGCTGTTAGAAAACTGTTCTGATTTCTGTAATTCAAAAGTTTGAGCAGTTTATTCTATTTTATGGCACTCCTTTGGCTCATAAAATTGCAATTAGAAAATCTATCCATTACTCCCTTACATTTTCTTGGTGCTAATTGGTGCCCATTTTAGGATTAATGGGATTATGATGAAGTTGTGGGAAGGATGCTATTTTTCTTTATTTCTTTTTAAAAATCAGGCATTTAATGTTAACGACTGTTTCTTACATCATCACAGTAAATGTCAGATTTAATATTATTCATCTGGAAGTGGAAAGGAACATATTTTGTGTAGAAGAGTGTGTACTATATCTGCTCGTTGTTCTCTCTGTGTGTGTGTGTGTGTGTGTGTGTGTGTGTGTGTCTCTGATGGCATATGGAAATCTATTTATATAAAAAAACTAAACGTATGGATGTTAATGTCAAGAAATCTATATTTTGTAGCATTTCAACTTTGTCTGATTTACTTTGAAAGGTTTTCTGTCTGCATCATTTCCAACGACACATAATTAATAACAAAGTAAATTACAAAATCCACTTCACTCTCTGACATTAACATTATTTTTAATATCCACAGATCATCACAAACTTTTACATTGTTCACAATTTATTTTCTTGTTTTTAACCATGTTGACACATGTGACCTTGAAATCTTAAAAAAAATCAATAATTAATAACAGTAAAGTATCAGTGATTTCTCTTAAGATCAGCTTTATGGCATTCACATCTAACATATTCAAATAAAAAAAGTAAATGAAAGGAAGACTTGGGGCGATCACACAGATAATCAATTTCACATGGATATGCAGAGGCCAACATTAAGAATATTTTCTTCTTAGTTCTAGGTCTTCCTAATGAGGTTGACATTGAGTTATTTTTGTTTATTGGCAATGTTTCTGCATCTCTTTAAAAAAAAAAAATTATTTAATTTATTTATTTTATATGCCACAGTGTCTTTGAGGCCATGACTGGCTATTATTTTATTCCTAGTGAAGACCAGAGCCTCAAGTAATTCCAAATGAAAAGACAACAAATGAATGGTACTGATTTATTGTGAAGCAGGCTATGCCTGTGAAAACAATGAATCTTTTATTTGTGTAGATGAACACAAAGCTTGTTTTTTTTAAATGTGATTTCCTTTGAGTTTAAATGTCTAATCAACGTTGGTCATCATAAAAATCTCACTTTGTTGCAAAGCTCAGTTGGAGCTATGCTGTGATTTAAGTGAAAGCAAATGCTTTTGAGCATTTGATGAGTGTTAAGTAGCTTGGAAGGACGTCGCTGAAGCTTTAATTTAACAATTACTTCCTCCCCTTCCACCCTGCTCTTAGGTTAAGTGTTTTTTTTTTTTTAAGAGGCGCTGCTCTTGTCCATTAACCTGCGTTGTTTCTTGGTTTGTTAACTTTACAACTTCTGTCATTCACAGGGCAGACATTTTCGCTGAGGCAACTCGGGATCTGTGAGCCACCGCCTCGCAGAGGCTTGGCGCTTTGCCCTGAAACAGGCCTCTCCCACCCACTGAGCAGCTACTCCAGAGGACCGGTCGCTACGGAAAACCATGAACCTGTATCACCGGAACGTACCATGACTCTTTGGGGAACGGGGGCAAAGTCTGGGCAGAATTCATGCCTCTCCAGTCGCTCTAACTCAGCGCTCACGCTCACTGACACGGAAATGGACAATAAATCGGACAATGAGATGGGTGAGTAGGGCACACTTTTCATTCTTTTAATCTTAAAACGCTTATTTGTTTGCAGCTTATGCTTTCATCGCTTTTCAAAGGGGAGAAATCATTATGTGGGGAAAGCAGCAGTTGTAGCTTGGATTATGGTTGGCGCTGGAAACAAGGAGCTGATTGGTGTAAGGAAGTGGAGGCGTGATTGGTGGGGCCGCTATCTGGAGAGGCGTTTGCAGCTGCCTTTCTTTGGATCAAAGGCACGATTTCTTGCCGCATTCGAGAAAAAAAAAAAAAAAAAAGAATTGGCTTGACCGATTGAGTAGTTGCTAGTCACCTGGTCCTTCTCCACAGGAAGCAGAGGAGTTTGATAAAGTTTCCCCATGGGCCAGCGTATAATCAAAGATAGCTTTGTGTGCCTCAGTTTAAGATTTTCCTTAGAAATTCTGCAGTGGTTGACTGGGCATGCACAATGACTGATTAAATGGGTACAATGGTTTGAAGTGCAAATGTGTTCACGCTGGAAACTTTGGACAGAGTATTGAGGTTCTCTGTTTGAAGAGGGAAAATCTTCGTTGCGTCAAATGGAGGCAGTGCATATCAGTTATACGCATTGTTGTTAGATTTATACAGTTTCTAACATTTTTCCATCCTTAATAGTTTGATTTGTTGCCATTACCTTCTTGAAAGGTTAATTTGCAGTTTGGAAACTCCTTTATGTCTTTTGTAAAACACTTTAAATCGACATTCCCTGCTGCTTTTCAGTATCTCTTCCTCTTCCTTTTTTTTTCTTTGCTGCAATGCATCGTCTTTTCAGTTTATACTTTAAGTGAGTGATAAAGCCTCGACCCCCATCCCACTCAAACACTCAGACACACACACACACACACACACACACACACACAGACACACGTCATTGAATTTATCCTCTCTTCTTCACGTGTTTTAGTGTAAATCTTCAAAATGTCTTTTCTGATGTTGAGTGCCCTTGCTATTGCACATCATTCATCATCATCATAATGCGAGCCATCGCCATTACAACACATTCAATGTAAAGCTCTAATTATTTTAAGAAACCGATGATCTCAAAGAGTGGCAGGCAGTTAAAAATAATTAGGGTTGATTACACTTTCCTGGCAAGAACATTAAAAAGGGGGTAAAAAACGGAAAGTGTCTTGTGCTCATGTGCTATCAATTTTTATTCTAAAAACATTGGCTACAGCCTGACATTTGAGACAAGTCATTTTCTTAATGGCAGTATTCATCATAGTGAGCTTGTCTCCGGGGGGCACTGAGTAAGTCTTTTTACCTTTTCAAAATGCCATCAGAATTCAAGCTCATGTATTTGTTCCAATGTCTGGCCTTTACTTTGGCCCAATACACTGTATACATTTATGATCCACTAAAAGCTCAGCCTAACCACAGAGGTGCTGGTAAACATAACCTTCACCTCCTTAGCGCTCGTCTGCAGTCATATTTCTTGGTGTACATGCCAAGCACGAAACCGTACCACCAGTCATTCCACCGCTCTGCAAGACAATGCAAAGTCTAGCTTCAGTAGGTTTTCTGTTGAGCTTTGAATGCACCTGCCCTACACACACACACACACACACACACACACACACACACACACTATCCTGCAGACCCCCTCTAGAGTATCTTTTGGAAATGTCTCAAGACGCTGCTGAGTGGCTCTAGTTAGTACAATGCCCCACTGAGACTTTATCTAACTCACTATTGCCTCAATTAGTTTCATTATGGGGGATAATAAACAATACCTGCTATGTCTTCATCCCAGGTGCCATGCTTTTTTTTTTTTCTAATGTTACCAAAAAAACCTAAGATTGCATGCCAGCTTTCTTCTTTTTACTCTAATATGCTAAAACTTTTCTGTTAAAAGACCAATGTGAGTCGTAGTGTAATTTAAAATTCCAACTTTTTTTGTTTAAACTATTTTTGGACCTAAAGTGCTTTTTCATCATCTAGATTTTGTGCCGAAGCAAAGAAAATCCTCACCGCCTCTATAGATCTTGATATTTTTTCCTTTTCTTTTTTTTTTTTTTTTTTTTTGTCAGGAGGCATTGCACTTTTGACTTTCACTATTTAATGAAGCAGCTAAGAGAAATGACCCATCCAAAGGTTTCCATCAACTGAATATGCATGCAGAAGCTCCGACAAGGGGCCGTTCAGCCCCACTTATTCATAAATGAACTCAATATTTCATTCTAATTTGCTCTGTTCTACAGAGTGTTCGACACAGACAAGTACCAAAACCTCAGCACATTCACAGAGCACGGCATCTGCAAATGTTAACCTCCATGATCCAATAGAAAGAGGTCCACCTTTTAAATATGAGACCAGAGTGGTCATCTTGTCGATCTGCAGCTTTAAATGATCCACTGAGTGCTGAGACAGAACACGAGTGGTTGTTCTCTGAAGTGATACATCTGCATTTTAGCACCGATAACATTAACTGAAGTATATTTTTCAATTTCTCTGGAATAGACTGGATCCAGTGAGTAAAGGAGCAGTCGATTAAGTTCAGTGCAATGATTTTTAAGATCATGCATCTACTATTTTATTGGATGCATGATCTTAATTTTTTTTTACATTTTTACTTGTTTTGCATATAATAATGATGCTATTATTATTATTAAGCCATGCATTTCATTGCATCATAGCCTATAGCATAGCCATTTATATCAATCATGAAGGATCGCAACATGAAGTTGCTGTATTTTTTTAATGGAAAAAGTAAAAAGAAATCTGTTAAGCAGCTTTCATTGATTTTACACTTAACATAATCCCCTGCCACTAATAGAATCCCTTGAAACAAAACTGATCGATCTGAAGCATCCATTTTATTGGTTTTCTAGTTGTAAGAATGGCCATGTGATTCTAAGCAGCCCTTGAATATCTCAATAGATGCACAAAAGATAGCCTTCACTTCTCCACGCCTTCAAAATATATTTATGATCCTTCATATGAAAGCACATATAGCACATACAGCTCCTGAATTCACACGTGCAATCAATGCATGGTGTTTAAAAATTAATAATTAGAAATATTCTGCCTATCAGCTCATCATTTTACGTTTTAATAACTCCATGCCTACCGTGTCACATGTGTGTATATATATTAGGAAAGAGACTATATATGTTGTTTCTCCTCATGCAGTAATTATTTCATTTCATCACTTATATCTTACAGTGATAGCTTGTCATACACAATCACACCCACGCACTAAAGTATGCATATATACACAGCTGCATAGTGTAGTATAGCGTTAGAACTTCATATCTGTAGGGAGTGTAACCTCTTTATGTGGCACCCTGATGAAAGAAAGAAATGTTTGCACTCAGCAGGTGAGGTGAGACAAAATGAAGCTTTAAATAGTTTTTCTCAGTCATATTTTTTTATAGCACATTAACTGCTGAAAATTAGTAGAGAAGAAAAAAAAAAGTTATCTAACCTCCATTCCCACTGCAACACTATTAAATAGTAACTTCATGTAATTATTTAATTACATTTGGATTACGTGAAATTTATATATTAATTTATATGCTGTAATAAATCAGTGGTGCCCCAGTTAGTTTTCAGAAATTGTTATTTAAATCATTCCTAACCTTTTATAATTTAGTGAATTTAATGGAGAAAATGTCCTTAAAATGTTCCTGTATTGGAGAGAAATGCACACAACAGCAAGGAATACAACAGAGCTGCTTTCCAAACAGAAATTCTTAGACGTGGAATTGGTTAAGGTGACCTCAGTCTTTACTAAAGCATTATTTGCGCTGGAAATTATAGATTAAAAAAATTATACAAACATTGGATTTTCATTGGTTAGAATGTGGGTCACTTGACGTCCCTGGGTTTTTTTTTCAGTCCCACACACCAAATGGTTGTCAGTTTGCATGTGTGGTTGTCACTGGTTGTCAATTTGTTTAAATGTCGTGGAAAATTGAAAGTAGATAATGGGACTGACCATGCACTCTTGCCCTTCTTGTAAAATTGGAATTTTTACATACTCTATAATAGATGGAATGCAATTTTGTCAACCCATTATGATTTAAAATGCCATAAACTCAAGATTGAAAGTCTAAATTTAGATGTGGACCCATGTTTAGCTCTGCCAGTTCTGCTAACACTGAAGACATTTTTTAATGAGGACAGAGAATGTCTTCACTAAAAAAAACCTCAACATATCACTTTGTAAGCAAAGTCAGCTGTGTGAAGCTTCCAATAGTGGCTGCCATTTTGCATTTTCCACTATAGCACTACTGCAATGGTAAACCATTAACCTGCATGTTGTTGTGATACACATACACCCATATTTCTGCCTGTCAATGTATAGCTGCTGTGTATAAGTGAACACAGCTATTGAGAAAGGTGGATTTTTTTTTCTCCCCTAATGTTGACTGTGCCGGCTGTAGAATCAATATTATACCCCTCATAAAACATGAATGACTGCACGAAACAGAAACATAGCATGGCCCAGTTGAGTTGTATTCCTAATAGGGTGTGAAAAAGCTTGCGCTGACTTGTTAGGTACTGCAGCTATGGCACTGCAGTACCTCATGACAGCTCTCCGCGGCTGTATATACTGTCACACGGGTGGGTTTATCCTTCGGTTGAGGGGCTTGATGCCTACTGACCCCTGGTTAGGAGAAAGGGTCTTCCACTGCAATGCCTGTCATCTTTTGTTAAAGAAGCACCGCTTGCTCTGGCCTGCACCTTCTGTCCAAAGTAATTTCCAAAGAAGAAATCGTGTGCCTTTGATGTTTTCATGGAAGACGGTGTCCATGTAGCAGTCCCTTGTATCTCTTTACCGCAACGTTCATGTCCGGGACTGTTTACTGGAGGATGTGTCAGAACATAATTTCAATTTGTCCAAGTCACAGGCCTACATTGCAGTCGTACACATTTTCCAGTTGAGTACAGCTCACAGATTCATTGTGTGAACAGTGCCAGTAAAAGGTTAATTAAATCAGTAGAGGAGTCACAGCAAAGTGTGCTGTAGCACAGCAAGCACCAAAGCCTTTTTGGGTGGGAGTACGGAAGCATATCAGACCGTCCTCAAACATGCTTCTCTGCGTGCATGTATTCATGTACTCTCACTCTGCGCCTCTTCCTCTCTTCCGTCTCACGTCGCGCACACACTCGAGCGCCCAAGCACTCACGTATCTCACTTTGTTTCTCACACATTATCTCTCCAAGATTAGAAAAATCAGGCAAAATTGGAGACATCTACGCGCACGCACACACACGCACGGGACGTCACACAGACGAAGGTGACACGCCATCTGTCAAACTCCTGTCTCAGATCTGCGCCTTGTATTGTGACAGTGGAATCAGCCTATTGATCGTAGCAGGCAGAAATCCTCCCTCGCCACTTTCATAATTCAATATGGCACAAGCCGACCACAGAAAGAATAAATAACATCAGAGAGGTTTTTCTTTTTTTTCTGTTTTGGTCAAAAGGGCTGGCCATCTGTGATGTTTTTTGAAGATCACGCCAAAACTGACAGTTTCATCAGTTGTTACTCGGAGCTGGGAAGGTGTCTGAGCTTTATCTCATGCCTCTTCAAAAGAGGATGCACACTTTGATTGCCATCATTTATTGTCATCACTCCCCTGCTTGCTAGCACTGTCACCGGTTAAGTACTCATATTGTTAGTGCTCGGGGCGACGTCAGATACAGCGGTGACGCACACCAAGGTGTCATAGCAGGTGTTGTGCTCATCAGTGTTGTGAAAAAGATTTCTGCTTTCTATTTTGGAGAGGTTTCGAGCGCCTGGAGGAGGTCACTGCATGGCTGTTTCTGTGCAGAGCAAAGGTCTGTGACATTTGAACCTTCAGCAAAGCAAATGACAAGCTGACCGCCGATATCGGAATTTTGATATCTCCTTTCTGACGTCTCAACACAATGATGCATTGTATATGTGAGGAGCCCCTTTGTCTATTTGGTGGAGTATATATGTGTGTAAAGACATTCTTGTGAACACATTAACACAACATCAACACATGGTGAAAAACCTTCCACTCACACCACAGCTACTCCCTACTGAGTGGATGATCTGATTGTCTTGCTGTATAAATTTGCATATTAATAAGAGAAAACAGATTTTCTTCTTAACTGTTATATCTCTCTAATACTATAAAGCGGAGTTTATATTATAGTCATCCATAATTACTGCAATAATTGTGTTGAAAATTTGGCTTTCAACCTATCCTTAATATGTGATGATGACTGTGGTTTGATATGAAGCTGATTTCTAAAAAAATCTTTCTAATACACACACAGGTTTTCATGTTGTGTGCCAGCAGCATTACAAATATATCTATTACATTTACAGTCCCTCTATTTATGTCTTCAAATGTCACACCAATGGTCCGAAACCCAAAGATACTACACTTTTTTGGTCTTTTTGTATTATAAATGACCCCAGAGGTATGCTTTTGGTCATCTCTCAGGTGCTTTATTCCATCATTCTAATTTGTCATGACTTTGTCAATCACCGTGTTCCCTATGACTTTCTATCATTGTTTTCTGTTAATTAGTACTTTTTTAAAAATATCTATGTATTAGAATCCTGAGGGACGCCAGTCAAAAGCGCCCAATTCTGCCATCGCAGTTTTAATAGATAGAACTATTTGAGTTCATGAGGGGGGTGGGAGGGCGCTCTGTCAGTCATTTTGAAGGAGACAGACACAGATTTCCTCGTGTTCTCTGTCTATTTTTGTTTTATACGATATGCAAATTAACTAACTTTTCTGAAATGATTGTTTTTCTTTCTCAGATGGCATTAATTAGGTAACTATTAAGAAGGAATAAGTTAACATTTTGCTGTGATGGTTGTTTCGTATTGTAGTTTATTATCGAGGTCCCCAGGGACCCAGTCGGTAGTCCCTGTATATTAAATATGCTGGTGGGATGAGGGTAAAACGATTCATCCATTATCGAAATAGTAAGCGATTCATTTTCTGTACATCCGTTAATAATCTTTATTGTTTCGGCTTTAGTCCAAAGCTTGATACCCAATTTACCATGTTGAGTCTATGAATTGCCAATAAAAAGTCTAGCTTCAAGTGGAACACTTGTGCGTAAATTAGGTTTTGGTTTAATCTCTCAGGTCTGGTCGTATAAAGTCTAGAGAAACAGGTGCATCATGAAAAGCTATTAACTCCAAAGCCAAGCATCTACTTTCTATCGCCTAATCATTGAGTATCAGATTCCCAAACTAAGTTTCACCCAGTTTCACACGAGCATCATTGACAACACTGTCTTAGCCTGTACTCAGCTTGGTCTAATCACCCGCCAGTGCCAGACTGCAGGACATGTTATTACGATTAGGAATTATTCTGCAGTTGTCAATTATGAGGGCCACTATTTACCGTCCTCAAGAGAAAATGGCTCATTTCATTTCATCACACAGCCTAATTGAGTGATTGTATTACGATGCAATGCGGAAATTGTCAGAAAGCCATTTTATACTGTATGAATATCAATGGAAGAAACATGAATTTGCATGTTGGTCCTATTGTGTTGTTCATAATTACATGTATAACTGGTGTCTCATCGCAAACCAGCAATGGTTTACTTTAAGTCTCCTGAGCTGACGCATAAGGAAAGACATGTGTGATATCCAAGCGGATAATCAAGCAGTGATTTGAACCATACCAATGAATGTAAAGTAAATAAATCTTTAAGTTTGAAAACGACAGACTCTAAGTTCAAAAGTCAGGATACACTATTGTATTTTTTTTTTGTTTCATATTGGGTAAAATAGATTTCCTGTCTTTGCCTGGAGCGCCGCTGGGTGTTCAGACGTTGTCCCCAGAGTAGCACCAACCCACCAATCTATTTGGATTCATGTCTTCTTCCTTTTGCGATATCCTTTCTCTCACCTATCTTGGGACACAGGAATATTTGTTATATCTATTGTCATGGTGCTGTGGCTTTAACCTTTGTGCTCCTCAGTATTTGATGTTGGCAATCAAAAAGTGGGAAGTCAAGGTGATTCTGGGGTGGCAGCCTTGTTTGAATGTAGAAAATGTCTCTGTTTTGCTTGTTTCTGTACTTGCAGGATCATTTCATGTTACACTAACTTTCCTTAGAATTGTGGGATAGAAGAAAGGTCTTTTGTCCATAGGTTCTAACGTGTCCTTGACTCCAAAACTGCTTGACAGATAGCTATGTATCGACTTTTCAGCTGAGTTGACATACACCTAAATAATACATCCATTTAAACCACTCCATTATGAAGTTTTTAATGATATAATTTGCAGTGTGCTTCACAAGCAATCAAACCAAAGTAAAACGGCACTAATCTGAACTCAACGCTTTAAATAGTCCAATTAAGTGACCAAGCATAATGATGAGAATATGTTCATGTATTGTCTTAATTGTGTTGGGCTGCTCTAATTTCTCTTTTGACACACAATTAAAACAACATTTTAGCTGCAAATTATACCACTGGATCTTTTGTCTGTGGAAGTATGTTGGAGTCTTTTATGAATAAATGTTTCATTAAAAGACCTTGATTTTCTTGAATTCTGTCATGTGGATGTTTTATCTGGCTCGAACAATGCTCCAAATAAAAAGGTTTTAATCTCAATTTACTGTTATTTGACTTTATCAAATAGCATCTAATGTTTGCCTGTGTAACAAGGGTGAACCATGTCGATGGGACTCGTACACCCTGCAGTGAGCTGTTTCCCGTGAACAAAAGAGCTTTAAATATGAAGGCTATAATTTTCACTGGGGATGTGGGAGCATGTCCATGCGGTCGTCATTGTTTATGTGCTGATCTGAGTCACCTTAAATTATTAGCAAGCACTCGCACTAGCAGGCAGCAGGGAATGCTTTTAAAACCTTTTTTGCCCTAGGTCTCGCCTCTCAGGTTATACACAAGTGGCCCTATCTTATTGGTGGAGGCTGGTAGGGTTGAAACTGAAATAAAACTTTTATTTCTTAGGGGCATGTCCCAGTAACAAAGACAATGTATAATGTAACAAAATATATACACACGTGTATTCATGTATTTAATTCATTGCTTATTTTTTTCATTATTTATCGACTTATTAATGCTTTTAGTTTCCTCGTGCAATTTAAATTTGTAGAAAAATAATACCTTTTTTTTTTTTTAAATAATGCTGCTAATGAGATCCAAAGAAGTAGCAGCATCATTTTAAAAAAACATCAAATTTCCATTTAACTGTCTAAAATTTATAGGCATTTTCTTGACAATATGTCCATTTAAGTTGCTGTACTACGCCGTGCCAAGTGGAGCTGTGTATTGATCAGATTTTGATGTTATTTTAAAGGCATTGCAGCCGTGCAGATAAAACAACAATTAAGAGTGGCATAAAAATGGCTATAAAATTGTGTCTAGACTCCTTATTGCCAACAAGGGACATTTTGGGCTGAACATTGTAAGATTTATTTTTAATGTTATATTTAAGTAGTCATGGCAATATGCAGAATGGCCACAGAAAAATAGGCTGCTGATGAGATGTCCTGTTGGCTCATCAAGGAGACAAGGGCAGGGACGTAGGATCATTTCACGTTCACAGTTTTCTCCACATGTCATTCTTGTTTCTGTCACTCTTTAGTTAAGGCCTTGAACTATGAGAGAAACAGCCTGGAATAATCTCATTTATTGATATTTGCATGAAATCTTGGCAGTTCGTCCCACTGAAGTAGCAGCATCAAATCACCTTGTAAGCTTGTTCAGGTGTCGGGATTTTAAATATATAAGCCACCCCATCCCCCCCCAAATATTTCTAAGTGTGCTATCCAAGCTTAAAATAGTTTATACGACAGAATAAAATAGATCAGTATTCCCTAAGTTGGGCCTTTTTTTTTTTCAGGACATTTTGCTTTCCGGTGTTAAAAAAAAAAAAGACTCCGTGCTAAAGGACATTCTTACGGCTGTGTAGAGGGACTTCGAGGGCTGATTGGAAAGAGGGTGATGGTACAAGGGAATCTAAAGGAATATATATACACACACACACACTCCAACACCTACACACACTCCTGAAGGGAGAAAGGTCAGTATCCAGAGGAGGAAATGGTGAGCCATTGTTATGATTGATCACACGGCAAGGTCCAGGGAGGACGCAGTGTCACTTTCATTGTCAAACTCATTATACCACAGAAGAAGATTCCCCTCCCCTGCTCTCATGTCCTTTCTCCTCAGCAGTCATGTGAAGAAACCCTTTCGCTGCATGCGGAGATGAGTTGGGCACGTCGAAGTGGAAAGCTAAGTGAAATATGCTGAACACACACAATATTTTCAGTCGCTAGGCTATACGCTTATAGTGAGGGGGAAAAATGCATAATTCTGCAACAAGAGAAAAAGCAGCTGAAAATACAGAAAAAGAGAAAGCATTTTAAATGAGCGGTGCAGCAGTCCTCGCCCGGTATATTAGCAATTTAACAATCAACATATACAGTCGACAACGGGGAAAAGTGCCAAATCAATTAAAATATAAAACAAAATTGATGTCCTGTAGCCAATGGCTGCTTGCAAGAGGTTTGGAAGGATATTCTGGTCCTGATTAAAAATGAATGGTATCAGAATACATAAAGCTTTCTGGCCAAGTGCCCAGAGCAAAGCATCCTGAAACTGTGGTCACTTCAGAGGCAGGGAAAGGCATTAGGTATCCGGGCTATGAAGGGATGCTCAAGTAACAGACTGTTCTCAGTTCAATTCATCTAATCACCAATGCAAACCTAAGCACTTTGCAGATATAGATTTGAGGCCAACGATTGATATTGTATACCATGTAAACTGATTCATGCTCAAAGAAAGGAAACATATTCTCTTGTAAAAGGGTCTATTCTTCATATCCTGCCTCGACTTATCCGAGCCAGGCCTTTTATCTCGGTTGAACACAACCCAACACCAACAAACAGAACATGAAACAGAATCCTTAATTTAGTCGACAAAATCTTATTTTCCCTCAAAATGCACTTCTCAATATTACAACCCAGGCCTTGGAATAGCCATGATTGTGGTTTGCATAATAAAATTACTGATGAATCAGTATAGGGCTTACATATTTCTTTTTTACTCTGCTCATCTTGCTTTACATTAGCCTTCTGTGATTTCAGAATACCCGATTGAATTAGGGCTGATGTAGCAGCCCAACAGTAATGCAAATATTTTTAAGTAAAATAAAACTCACTTTATTCACAAATCAAATCAAATGTTTGTTTGTTTTTTTTGTTTTTTTTTTCAGGCATGGTTCCTCTTTAAGATATTAGAGAAAAGGATTGTTGGGTGTTTGTCCTCTTCAGAACAAAGACACAGCCTAATAAATATTAAAAGAAATTGAAATTCAAAATCGCTATCTTTGCCATGTAGTACATAATTCAGGGTCATCAAAGGTAATAAGTACTCGACTCGCAACTTCTTGACACTTTTTGTTTTTGGATTGTTTTGCCTCTGCGGTATTGATCTTGCCTAAAGGCTTGCAAGAGAGGTGAGGGCCGTCTCTGCCAAGAGTAGAGGTCACTCAGATAAATTGGCCAGGTTGGCTTTTAGCAGCTCCAGGGTCAAAGCCCATTCATCTTATTACGCCGATGTATCCTTTTAGAGGCCTCAGCAGTAGGATTAGACAATAGAGCAGCACCGGGGCATTAGATGACAGACCATTTGGCAAATAGGTTAGAGCAGTTTCCACCTATTGTCTTTTTCTGCATTACCCGATGGAGCTGTCTGCACAGTTTTGCATGGCAGCTCTAAAGGTTGGAGGGTTTAGAGAGAGGGATTCACTCTTGATGGGAACAGGCTGGGTGATTGTCTGAAGAATGCCTTTACAAAGTGAATATAGCAAAACAACACTGCAACATATATCCATCCTGACTGTTGTCAAAGACAATATGCCATTGTGTTTTCAGTCTTGAAGCTTTTCACCTTAAACAATAACCGTTTTAAAATAAGTTCACCACATTAGCCCAAATCTTTTTAGGGCTGGCGATGCTTTTCTCACCTTTTTAACTTTATTTTCTCCAAGGGGAAGTCTTTGTTGCAGGCGTGATTTTTACAGAAATGAGCATAAAACAAAGTAAATACAGTAAATTATAATAGAAAACAAATGCTAATACTCACAGAAGCTCACATAAAACATAAGCATTAGTAACAGCATGACATAAATAGATCCTGCGTCATTACTCACAAATATAAAAGACTGATCATTACCAAACAGCACTGTTTAATCAAAACTCACTGCTTTACTTTTTAATACTATGTTAATAAATCGAGATGGAAACTAATAATTATATGAATCCCAAAATAATCATATAATGATTAATTATATTATATAAACATGCCAGAACATATGAAATAAAAAGCCCAAGGTGACATTTTGATGTGTCGTATTTTGTCCAAACAAATCCAAAGATAATTACTCTCTATCTACTATCATATATCACATTCGAGAAGCTACAGACTTTTGCATTAAAAATGACTTAAATCCATAGTAGCAATTCATTTTCTGTAAAACCATAAAATACTTATGAGTATTGATCCAGAGAAGAGATGGACTCTGCTGTGATACCTCGCTCATCTCTTTGGTATCATGTGGTATGAAGTGATCAGGCTGACCAGCTGGGCAAACATGAGCTTCCTGCCTACAGTTTGCTCACGTCATGTCAGATTTCTGGGTGTTGAATCTCACATTTGCTGTTATTTGGCGCTGCTGAAGTGCAAAGCTGCAGAGTGCAGATTTAAGGCAATTTAAACGGTGACAGTAAGGCCATGTCACTTGTTGCTAATCTTCTTCAACTTTATCCAAGAAAGAAAACACAAGGCGAGCACCCTATGAGGGACGACTGGGATGAAGAGGAAGCGTCACTCTGCATTTGTGTGTTGTTTCTGCTTGATTTCAAACACAGAGATTAAATGCGTGATGACATGTTGTCAAAATAGACATGTTGACACTGCATTGGATTCTTTATGCAAAGCCGCTCATAGGTTCCCCCCCAATAACACCTACAACAGCAAGTCTGTCTTTCAATCATTGCAGCAGTGCAGCCTTTATGTCTGATATACTTAATACTTTGTTGAAGGAACCCAAATGTGGTGTCAAGATGACACACACAGTTCTCCAGTAATTGGATGCCCACCCTCCCCCCTCCACTCTCTGCTCCTCACTATTGTTGAGAGAAAAATGTGTTGGCTCTAATTTAAACTCTGCCTCTGATGCTCTTCGCTGCACTTACCAAAAACACTGAAATACATTGACATTTTTCACTATAATGGTGTTATTATAAAATCTATTTTTCTATTAGCCCTTTTGTAAAGATGCAGCGGTAAGGGGTAATTGCAAATTAATTATAATGGTGGTGATATTAAAGTAACTTTTGGCATAGGATAGCCAAAAAAATTATTATTTTACTTAACTAGTTTCTCAGACAGAAAGACATTCTGAGTCAATGCTAATCAGAGCTCATCGCCACCTTGACAATTTATCAAAGGTGTGCAATCATAAAAAAATGACTTTAATAGTCTAAAGCACCTGTTTACTACACACCTCTGACCCTCCTTTCTGCAGTATAGGTTTTTTATTTTTCTGTTTAGGCTGCCTTTCACTGAAGTAGCTTGTTTTCACATCATTTGAAGACGCACTGAGGGACAGTCAGGCTTCGAGTTTCTTGGAGTTCTTGGAGCTCTTGAAAGAAGTATGAGAATGACATTTGGGACTTCATTAAAATAGCTTGAGAGAGAATTTTTCTTCCACCCTCTGCTGCATGACACAATATATTTACCACAGCAAAAGAATATTACTCACAAGTAATCCACTGCCTCAGTCTGCCTCACGCAGAAACCATTTTGCATCTTAAATAAAGTGGTGGCTATGTGACTGATGAGTCGTTCTGTAATATATTAAATCATCTTGTCATTCTGTCCAGGTCCATCACATTTCCATAGAACACAACATTCTTTGTCATTTATGTCCTAAGCGATGTCGCATGGTTAGATTACATTGATGATTGCTTTGAGGAATCTGATAAGGGTGTCTGCGGTTGGGACTAAATATAAAACAATCAGTACACCAATTCATACAAGAGATAACTTGCTTGCTCTTTTAGTTCTTTACACGCCTGTTTATTTTGGATGGCCAGTCAGTTCCTGCTCTACTTCTTCTCTTTACTGCTTTTTTTCCGTTAAAAGATAAAAACTGTGTGCAGCATTTTGAAAGTGAGATGGTAAACCGGCCCTTTCTACAGTTCCTGATGGCAGCATTGCCAGAGTTCCTGCGCTTAGTTACCGCCATGCTTATAGTCTCAGAGGTAACACAGAGCCAAATGGAAGTACAATATTCACTAGAAAATGGAGCATTATGGTAATACGTCCTGGGCAACAACTTCAGTTATACTGGCTTAGATTACCTAGTAGAACTACTTTTACTCTTCATTATACTTCATTCATTTCACCACTGGCTGCCTACCAGGGTGGGCCATATTCTCTCCATCATTTAGTTTGTAGATGTTAGCGTTACATGCGCCAGGTGCTGGCTGACAACTAAATGAATAATGTGTCTGGTAGAGGGGAAACTCAGTCAGGGGAAGCCCATTCCCTGGACTCTCCATTAATATCACAGTCCACTCTTTCAGGGGATACTGCTGACATTTTGCTCTCTGTGTAATAGAGACCTAACCTTTAAGCACTGTAAGGAAGAAGTCATTTTTCATAATCCGCTGTCCATTTTGGAGAATTCCCCAACTACTGCCTTATGCATCTGCCCTCATTTCCCTCCTATTGTTTTATATTTTTTATTTCCTTTTAGGAATGTGCAGCAGTCATCATTTGTTTTCAGGCTACAAATGTGCAAAATAAAATTCCCTCAACTGAAACCATAACTCTATCACACTTTCCCAAAAAATACAATACCTATTTCCGAATTATGTGTAATTCATGAGACAGATTTCACAGTGCGGGCCAGCCTATAGTTGATGACTTGGATGGATGATCAGAGTGCACATTTTGTTGTGTCCAAGTCTGCCTTAATTCCTCAAATCCAGACTCAAGTGTTAAGCCACCATAAGAAAACCAGCAGATCCCTTGTGTCCTTCTTGAATCCGTGCAGGCTGAAGGAAAGTCATTGTTTCAGCAGCCGGTAATGATGATTAGCCACAATCTGGGGGATCGACTGCACATCGGTCAAATGCGTCGACATCCTCAAAGGGGGAGATGGCCCACTGTCCCAGCCATGCATACTGAACAGATTGATTGTGTTTCCTGGAGAGATTTAGGGGAAATCTTTGATGTGTGCATAGTAATAATGTGGACATTGCTATGAAATACAAAGCAGCTAAGTTCAAGAGCTTTTTAACATTCTGATACAAATCTTAACATAAAGGATCGTTTAACTTTGTTATACTGTGTACGGCTTTAAATAAACATACTGAGAGTGTATCATTTCATATCTGAAGCCTCACTTTATCTCTACATCACATTACTACTTTTCTCAATACAAGATGAGTGCTCATGTTCATGGTTTTCATGCTGATGTTACCAAAATGATAATGATAGCTCGTTGCCTGCCTTGTGAGGGTTCAGTCTGTGTCTCTTGGTCTCAACATAAAACAGAATAGATGATAGTATATACTATAAGTAGGCTCAGAGAAAGTTGCTGTCTTAAAGTAATAAACTATTTGTCAAAATGTTATGGTTTTAAACATTAGCGTGCAGTCACCATTAGATACTGGCGAGCTGCTGATGGGGAAAAATCTCTCATTGCATTTTTTTTTTCACAGTGGCTACATGTGATCATAATGTGGTAATCGGATAGCTCATTTATTTCACTTAGGTCTAGCTGGAGGTCTCCACGCTGAAATTCATTTTGCACAGAAATCTACCTTTGACATGATTGATGATTTGCACAAAGGTTTCTGGTTTTGCTGTGTATGTTAGGGTGAGCGCACACCTTCCACCATTACAAAGCTAAAAATCGTTCATTTTAGTAACACTGTTATACCGTGCATGATTTGTGTAATTAAAACCAATTCTAAAAGAATCCAGTGTAAGGAGCTCCCACTGGCACTATGCTTGGAAATATTCCACTCATTTGCTCTGACTTTACTGGAAATAGCCTTTATTATAGAAACAATGATAGAATCCAGTAAATCAGGGAAAAGTATAGGGTGTAGTGTTGCCATCAATAATAGATTGGAAACAAGTCGGCGCTGATGGAACCTGAGGCCTTTCTTTTGTGGAGGTCTTAGTGCCGTAGCGGTGCATGTGAATAATGCATGGTCCCAGATAGACTCCAGCTCCCTCTCTAGCCCTTCCACTCACTGGCTGCCTGGCTTGCAGGCTGGGGCGCCACTTTTTTTCCCAGCAGTGATTGGCTGTGCCTTGAGGGCAGTGGAGGAGATGGGAAATCACCTGCCCCATTTAGCCATGCTGTGCTAGCTGCCTCGGCGCCCCACTGTTCAGACCTTTGTGTCTGCTACTGGCACTCGACATTAGGACCTCTGGTTAACTTTAGTCGGGGATGCAGCGGCACAGAGCTGTCATTTGGATACTTATTATCGCCCTAGACTTTTTTGAAAGGTAAATCTGCTGCACAGCTGCACTCCCAAGGTTCTTTTTCTATTCCTTACCTCTTTCTTTTTTCCCCGACAGAGCAGGCATTGTGATTGTCAGTGATGCAGTGTCGCAGTTATGCCACAATCATGGTTGCTGCTTCTGCTTCTTCCTCGATGTTCCACACCCTGATTCCCTCCTGCTGATTCACCCTATCCCCCTTTTCACCGTATTTTAAAAAAAGAGAAAATAAGCATTTTCTTTCACACACTGACGTATGGTGCCGGTGTGGATAGCACCCGCTGCATTGTCAACGATTCAGCCTTGAGAACCAAGGCGGCTTTGGGCGTCCTCTCACCCAGGGGTCTCGGTGGGGAGTCCGCTGAAGCTGGGCACCCAGTGCAGCCCCCCATGGAGTGAGAGCCTGGCTGCGGCAACACATAATCCATATTCTAAAGGCCAGCTGGACTGAGACCATGGAGCACAAGGAGAGCAAAGAGACCTACCACCCCCGCCCACATCCCACTTCCCAGTAACGGAGTACTGCAGACAGCTTTGGCATGTCAAAATTGAAACAGGGTTGAATAGCCATCATTTAGCAACAGCTCTTTAGTGGAAATAAGAGTCCATTTTCACCCCTTCGCTGGAGAATTAAGCATATTATGTGAAGAAGACCCTGGCCAGTTTCCCATATTGTTTACTCGGGTGAAATTTACTGCTGCATCTTTGCCAGTGCGGATACCATTTTTCCCTCCTTCTCCCGCCCCCTTTGTTTGCACATGAGGCTGTAGTGAAAATGAGCTACTTGGCTGCAGTTGGTACGGTATCCAGAGGGGCTTTTGGGGTAATCCTGCTTTGACAGTGGATGGATAAATGTAGACGAGTGACTGTCAAAAGGCAGGTATTTCAACAGATCCATATTTATTCCCCAAACAAACCAAATCCGAGCCCACTACCTGTTCAGTTGTCATTGCTCTCCCAACCCCAATTACTGTTAACCAAGCACTCACTATCATGCTGTACACTATATCCCCATTGTACCTTGTTGTTCATTAAAAGCATCACAGTAAAACATGCACAGATACTGTAAATATTGTATTCCAGCTCTGCTGTTGGTTATCATTAAAAACACAGTGTTGAAATCAGATACATGGACATTTATCTTGCAATAGGATATTGTGAACGAGGCATTAATGTACCCACGTGACTGTGTCTAGTTTTAATTCTATCACCTCACTAAGGCACACCCTGTGGGAATTATAATGAGGCCGTTTGTTATTCCCAAAAGAACAGAAATCGACATCATCTCCAAGGTGTTCTGAAATGACTAATGTAGAAATGCTTCCATCTTAAAATAGCCTGTCCTATACCAGGTCTCAAATACCGTTTCTTCAGGATGGATGATGAATATAATAATTTGGGCCACTCAATATGAATTTCACTCAAGCTGTATGGAAGTGGGGCACTCCTGGATTACAAGGACCGTGGTCCAAACTCGTAACATATTTTCCCACTTGAGCCTACAGGCGTGACCAAGCTCCTTTGAGTCAATGTGTGGTTGCACTGAGGAAATGTCAAAGAAGAACTCTCTTGTTCTCGACCCCAGAGGCATCACTTTTGATGTCCACCTTCAAAGGAGTCTTATCGGTCCTCTGCTGTTTTCTCACTTGTTGGTCATTAATAAAAGCCGAGTATAACAGACTGCTGTGCCTATGTGATAATTTCTAAAAAACTTATTTGATTATGTAAGATATGATGCAGTGCCGCAGTTTAGTATTAAACTCTCTGACATAAGTTGGATGTCTTGTATTAAAGTATGTGTTTGAAACATTGATATCCTAGGAAGATGAAATGGCCACCTCTATGTCTACCATAGTTATATAATTAATGTTAGGCGATTCATACCACCTCGCTATTGAGCACCAGCTGACATTTATACTAAAATACATTAAATGAGAATGTCAAGAGACTGCACCAGATTTAAATTTAATGTTGAGTCACATGATGGATGCTGATGCTGTGACGTTGTGACTGATGCCACACTCTCTTAGTTATCACCATGACTGTCAGACAGTTTCTTCTATCTGTCCACCTTCACAATTAAAAGAATGCGAATCAGATATTGATTTTGCAATATATGGTCAATGCTCTTAATAGACTCTCAAATTGCAAACTTTGGCCATTCCACTGAGAGAACAGGGAGTTCATTATCATTATAGATGTTTAACAAATGATTTCTTGGAATTCACTGAAGTTAAAGATTTTAAAGTCAAAGTGCGGTTTACTCCTCACAAGGATTGCTAGTCTGACTATATTCCTGATGACATCAGGGTTACTATACAGGTGTTTTAACACAATGCCTGAGTGACATACTGATAGCAGTGAGCAATTAGATGTCCGGGAGGGTCTAATAAAAGATGCTATCCAGTTGCATTATGGGGAATGTAGGATCCAGTGTTTCTGAAGCTTGAGATTCAGGAAGTAAAGGATATCAGGATATCTGGGACCATGCTACTTCAAATTTACCTCATGTTTTATCTGTCTCTTGTGGGATCCTGTCTGTATGAAAATGCAATATTATATCAGTGGTACCCGTTTAAGCTAATGGTAACATGATGAAGCTCAGATAAGCAAAGTTCTTTTTTTATGGATCTCAAGTTCACTTTCTATTAAAATTTAAGTTTGGCTTCAAGTTTGTCAGTGTAAAAAGCTCCTTTCAGGACCTTCAGCTGCACAAAGTCTAGTCTTTTCTGAACTGGTAATAGAGGGCAGAGTTCGATGAAATGGTTTGAGCTGAAAGAGAGTTTACCGCTTTCACTAGGAAGCAAAGAAAACCCAAAAACCTCATTTTATTCGGGCAAATAAGAATGCCAATGGCTGATATTCTGCACTGATTGCAGCGTATACATTTATGGTATTTGGCAGAGATGATATAATGCAATCAAAATCAGGGAAGCGGCAAATGATGAGATGTGCAGTTGCACCATCTATGAGATGTAGTGATACTTTACTCTTAGGTTTTCCTAGTAATTATGCACCCCTATATTTAGACTGCTTAAAAAAAATCCAGCACTTCAATTGAGAAGCTAATGAGGACACAGCCATTTCCAGTTCACAGAGGACTATGCTAAATAAACGATTTACCTTTGATTAAGATTATCATAAAGTCAGATTGTCAAAAATAAACAACACTGAAATCGAGATCAAAACAAGGACCTGATAGCTTTAGCACGTTTCATGGCGCTGACAGAGTGCAAAACTGCAGCACTGATGAATTATTTTAGTGCTGCTATTGTACGGCTATACAAACTGAACAAATTATCAAAGCGTGTACGGCTGAGAATTTTGATTATGGTTCTGGCTATTGTTTCTATACTGCTTTTGTCTGCAACAGTGTGCATCACATATGTTCTAGTGTATTTTCTAATGGGATTAGGACGTCATGAAATAATGAGACAAAGGATATCTATTATGCATGTCAGAAACAGATAAATCATAGATTATATTTTATGTTATTAATCAGATGATGTCAAACTGAAGGAGAAGCGTTTATAAGTGTCACTTTACAATCAGCATGCAGTAACTCAACGCCTGTCACCTAGCTCTGTAATCTTTCTGGATACCATTCTTAATTTCCACCTCTCCGCTCCTCTCTCTCCTCTTCTCCCGCTACTTCTTTTTGAGGGGTAAACACACATGCAAAGCTCCTCAGCCTATCATCTGTGACCGCCGCTACAGCCAGACAGCGTAACACGATCCATGATAGAGTGGTGCAAATCGCCCAGCGCTTTCGTCTACCATCTCACACGAGGAGGGGGGAGAGAGAAGCCCACGAGATAGGTTGAGTGAAAAAAAAAAAAAAAAAGGAAAGAAGAAAGAGAAGGAGGAGGTGGAGAGCTGCTGGAGAGAGTGCGGCAGCGGTGGCTGGCAACTAGAACGATGCTGGTGTGACTTTCCAGTCCACTAGGTTTTAACCCTTTTGACATCGCTTGAGTGCCATCCATGTGTCAGCGCGATAGTGTTCTTGTGCTGTGTGAGGCTCGTGTAGCTATAGTGGCAAGAGGAGGAGATCTGGAGCGTTTGTAAATCCAATACAAAGCAGCATCGCAGCCTGAGAAGTGGACCTTGCTACAGGAAAGCCTCAGTGGGGAATTGCTACAGGCATTCTTTAAGGTAACACACCAACTTCTTTTTAATCCTTTTTGTTATAATGAGCTTATAATCAAATCTAGGTTACATTACCAGTCTGTGATTTCTTTTTTTTTCTTAGTGTCGTTCTTTTTTCCCCCTTTTTTTTCTTGCTGGACATCTCTGCTGACAAATCTGTTGAGTTGAGCATGAATTGCATCTGTCAACAACTTGGATGTGGCGAAATAATATTTAATGCATTACACCGGCTGTATACCAGCAGCTCCTCTGTTAGACTAGGCCTTATTGTTACTGCAGAAAGCCATAGTCTATTGTATTCCATTCAATCCCCCTGTGGATCTTCTTCTCCTTATGAGGGGGCGGCATGTTTAAAATGGTACCGCAGCCTAACACGTGTAAATTGATAATACAGTGTCATGCACTTGTCCAAAAACAATGTCCACAGGTTTTGAAATATTTACAGCAGGGTATGGGTGAAGGCACATTTTGGACTTCAGCAGGGTCAAGTGGCTTTACAGTCACCTGGAAACATTTCTACGTGAGTGAATTTGTGGTGAATTTCATCACTATTTTACATAAACACAGGAAGGTATAATGATTATGGTTTCTCCCACATTATCAGAAGCACTGCTTAGTTATGTGGAACAAATGGAAGAAATGGGTTTTAATATTGTATGAAATAAAATATTAGCCTACATAGCCTTAAGCTTTCCAAACTGCATCAGAGCGATAAGACATTAGACTTGCGTTATGGGTTTTTTGGGTTTTTTTTTTTTTTTTGGCTCATGCTCCACAAGAAACTGCTGCTCTTTTTAGAATCCTCACGCATTCGATATTTAACATGACATCTTTGAGGTATTATGGGTATTGCATGTAAACAGGGTACACTAGGTGTTGCTTTTGGGTGCTGACTTGCCTTTTGATTAATCATTTCGGGTTGACGTCATGGCCTTGGAGACAGAGATGGATTGAAGTGCTTAGCAGACCAATAGCTACAAAGACAAAGAGTAATTGGTGTGTTGCGAGTGGTGGCCAATGTAAGCAGAGCAGATGCATCAACAGAGAAATAAGTCTGAGTGCTGCAAAGGGTCATACAGTGGCAGTCCTACATACATTTACAGGTGACGGGTAAATACGAGCAGGTAAATGCAATGAGCATTTCTCTGCGGGCATTGCATCTTATGAGGCATCACAATGAATTATTCTGCAGGCCATAAGGTGAGTTGTGGAGCAAGGCAGTTATATTTTCAGCTGCCAGAATGAGTGTGAAATGATTAATTACACTGCACATTTACAGTATTTGTTCGTCTTAACATCCATCAGTTGTATAATTTTAAAGCTGCAGTCTCGCGGCGGTGGTGGTACTCTTGCTATAGCTGGGTTTTGGGTATGTTTGCCTGTGCAGAGCTAATTGAGTGGGTGGGCATGCTGCTGAGGAGGTGGGTATATTGTGATCCAGCCATCTTTATATGTGTCAGTGGCAATTACGTTGAAAAAGTAGGTTTGGGTCCCTGGAGAAAATGCACGTCGAGCGGTGTGTGTCAGAGGTAAAGTTTTAATGGTGACACTGGGCTCGTGCAATCAGAATCAGCAATAATAACTTCAATATAGTAAATTATAATAGGGCTGATGGTCTATCAGTGATTCGCACAGGCTTGCTGTTGTTTTCGTGGTTTTCTCGATGGACTAAAGCTGCCCGGCATTCACATTAACAGTGTGGTCTGAGCAATTTTTATTTTTATTTTCTTATCTCATGTTTCACCAGGCAGCTCTGTCAATCGTACTCTCTTCTTACTGGCAAAAAACATGCCAGGACTTTAGGGCCGACGAGAGCCCTAGACAACAAAGGCTTTTGTGCATTATGATGTGGTTTCAGGATGAACTGTTCCATAATTTATGTGATGAGAGGATGAACTGTTGTTTAATTTATGTAATGTCTGAATGACGACTATTTGGATCTGTTTATTGGACAGTGCTGCGTCTCTCCATGTGGACCTCTGACTTGATGTTCTGTTCTGCAGCTAATATCCGCTAATGAACCACATCAGCAACTTCAGCTCTCAAAACTAAACGTCAGCAAAAATGATTCAAAATACTTTTGTTTATTTTTAATCCCTGTAATCGCATTAGTTCACTAATCATTTCATTTTTCCACACTGAGATTGACACAAAGTGCCCTCAGGCAGAACACGATGATATAAAAATCACAAAATGTTTATTTTTTTATGTATACATGGCAAAAACTGCAAAACAGTTTGAGGATGACTTCATCATTTATTGTTTTCTTTGCATTCAAATTGTCTCCCAAAAACACACAGATAGATGGATGCATACATGCATACATACATATATGAATACACATTGTATATACATCTTTATCATACATGAATATATACAGTACATGCATACTGTGCATACTGTACATTCTGTACATACAATTCATTATTCAGTTAGATCATTGCATGATTGATTAAAAGGCAGAACAAGTGCTCATGTCTGCTTTCCCAAAAGACAGGGCAGACAATAATGTTCAAGGTTTTTTGGAAAGCCTGTGAGTGTGAAATTGTCCACAGAGTGATGTCATCTGGGAGACACTGAACCCTTATTTTTAATTAAAACTCCAATAATGTGGATGGGAAAGCAGTACACCTGAAAGGTTCAACTAGTATCTGTTGGGAGAAGTTAAATTAAAAAATGAAATATAATTGAGAATGGGAAAGAAAATGTGAAAATTAACAGATTATTTAGACAAAGTAAAGATATAGAATACATATTCCATGTTGTTAATTTCTTTAGTGTGACAGTCATTGAGTGAAGTTTTTGTTTGCTATTAACTTTATAATGGTATTGACATGGACTGATGGTCAGATATCTTTGCAGAAAAAAATAAATACATGAAAAAAAATACACTTTATTATTGGTGGTTGTTGTTCACCTTGTCAAACACTCAAGTAAATTCCACCAGAAGGCTGATTTTCCATCCCCACCTCCAAGGTTGGATTTTACAGAGTGCAGCTGCTCTCGAAACAAATTTGAAAACTGAAGAATGAACTCAAAAATAAACGTGTCTGCAGATGAAATTACAACCAGTGTAACGATCACATTGATTCAAAAAGTAACCTTGTAGCAATAGATGTTTATATGCCACAGTTAGGACAGCAACAGAAATATAAAACTGACTGGCATCAAACTTGGGTTTATTGTACAAAGTATTTTATTATTATTTTTTTTTATTTCCATTGTTATTGGTGGAGGAAACATTCAAATCCTTAAATAATAAATACTTCAAGTGTGGTGTTGTTTAGCTCAGTTGGTAGAGCAGCCGGCCCATGTACAAAGGCTCAGTCCTTGCCGTGGCAGCCCAGGGTTCAAATCCAACCTGTGGCTCTTTCTCGCATGTCATTCCCCATCTCTGTTCCCACACTTCCTGTCACTCTTCAGCTGTCTCTGTCAGAAATAAAAGCTTGAAAAGGCCAACAACAACAAAAAAAAAATCTTTAAGAAATACTTCAAGTAACTGTAAGTAACTTGAAGTCTGTAAGTATCAAAAGCAATAGTACTTAATGTATTTCCCAGTTCCCAATATGATTATTATAATAGATATTATTGTATTACTGCTCATTATTTTTGTAGATTACTGAGTATTAATGCAATAACGTAGAAGTTAAATTATCAGATTGGTTAAGCTAACCGTCATTATATAAGCTATGTGAAATCGAAATTCTTATAGTAACTAGTAACTAAAGCTGTCAGACAAATGTATTCGAGTAAACATTACTCTTTGTTGCGTATTAGAAGTATAAAGTGACATAAAATGTAAATATTCAAGTACTGACTGTAGAAGACATGAGTAAGTGATTAGTTATATTGCAATAATTGATCACATGTTCCACTTATAAAAATCAAACCTGTTTTCTCAGATCTTATTGGCCCTAACTTGTTTGATATACAGTTACTGAGGCTTTCCTGAATATGCTATGATATGCTATGGTGTGATGTGCCTCATATTTTGCAAACTACTGTGAAAATAGGTCATAATCACTAAACTTTCACTGCTAACTAGCTTTGAACTATGTAAACTTTTTTTAGAGCTTCAAATTCTGTTTTCAGTGTTTTTTGCAGTGATGCATTCTCAGCATGCTGCAACATTATCAAAACAGTCACAAAAACTTTTATTTAAAAAAATGATTATTGAAAGTTTTTTAAGACACGTCTGTGTGAGCCATGCCTGCGTTTCATTAGTAACACATAACTGTGCGTGCGGCTTGTCTTGTTATGGTGAACCAGCATGCACAAGGTAATGATCATCCCCACCTCATGTAATGGTGATGGGGAAGGCCCGGAGCCCCTGTTCCTCAGCTGTTTACTGCGGACATTTACGGGTATCATTATCCAAACAGTGATGCCAGTGGGTAGCTACCAGAGCTGGAGGTGAAATAAGCCATTTAGCTGCTTTATGATAGCAATCCCCAGCCCTCGCTGTTTCCACATTCAGGGTCAAAGCTTAGCAGCCATCTAATCTCCCTCAGTCTCGCAGCTTTCATTAGCGCAGCACTTGATCAATCAGCACTGCTGCAAGTGCCAAAGTTGGAAACATTTTTTAGATGAAAGTACATAACCATAATACCTGCTTAGATGATCATTGTGGATTGCAGGTTGCCCTTATGTCTAATTTAATTGATATTTGATGTGAATCTGGATAAGCATGCTGCACGGTTGACATCGCTGTGACATTCTAATAGTGGTTTGGCAGACACAAAGCCGAGAGATTTTCCACTCAGGAAAGTGAAAACTTTTTCATGCTGTCTGGCATCTTAATTCCCATGAGAGTGAAATATTTACTTAAACCTTCACTTCAATGCAAAAGTCTT
This sequence comes from Larimichthys crocea, assembly GCF_000972845.2. Lineage (NCBI taxonomy): Eukaryota > Metazoa > Chordata > Actinopteri > Sciaenidae > Larimichthys > Larimichthys crocea. Next base: position 1,336,513 of record NC_040011.1, on the reverse strand, counting down.
TTGTTTGTATCAATTTCTGAGAAACCTTCACGCTGGAAAAATTGCCTGAGATGTTACAAATGTGCTGTTTCATTCTTATGGAATATTCTAATATTGGTAAAGGATTTAGGCATCCTCCCTTTAGTTTATTTACCGTCATAATTGGCTGTGACTTCTTTACTTTCATCTACCAAATGCCAGGCCTGTCATCACATCTGCATACAATAGGACACGTCAGAAATCCTTGGCCCCTCCTTTCATCTGCCTTCACATCTTCCATAATCAGGGGCACTGGATGGGAACAGAGGCAAAGAGGAGCTTTTTATCCCTCAATAAAAGGCCACTTAGGCAGATAGTTCTCCCAAGACTCTTCAGCTTTGGTCTTTTTTCCTGGCACCACATGAAGGAATTTGTGGAAGAGGGCAAACATTCCATCTAATTAAGGATACCTTTCATATAAGCTCACCTCTCCCTCCCCTGTAATTTCTCTTTTCGCCCATCTCTCCTATCTCTCACCCCCGCATCCCTCTCCTTCACTGTCTTTCTCTTTCTTATCATCCATCATAGTAAGCCCAAAGGTGCCCTTCGCAGTTACTGTACCTTTTTGGTTAGCTCTTGATGCCTTTTGAAATCGTTACTCATGCTTTGATGTTGCCTTCAAATGGATACTAAGCAAAACTTTGAAGTCACGACCTAGATGTGGCCAAGAATGTGGAATCACCGTGATGAACCCGGCGGTTTGCGAAATGTTTGTTTGTAAATGTCAAGATAATGCGCATCATTAACATGCAGTGTGATTGGAGTGGCAGCAATTTGAATTGTTTTTTTTTTTCAGGAATCAGCATTATTTGTTTTGAAAAGTGAAGAGGAGGGAACGAGTGCTCTGTCTGACTTTGTTCTATTTCTGGGGATGGCTGCTGGAGGATTACTGCAAGTGGCAGAGTATTCATTATTTAGATGGCAGTAGCGGAGTTGGGGAACAGGGGGTTTCATAAACCACTTGACTATGACATGTGTGCTGCTATACTAGACGGAAAGAGTAAAAAAAAAAAAAAAAGAAAGTTATTCTCCCAAAATTTTTTCTCCTAGCGAGGGCACTTGTAGCAGCTCCCTGCCAGAGACTGCTGAGACAGTCAACACTAACTGGAACTGATGGAGCAAACTCAGATTGATGGAGTTAATGGATGAAATCTTTGCAAGCTCCCCGAGATTGCTCTCTATAAAGGCTTTGAAAGTCACGGAGCGTTCATGCAGCTGTTTCATGGTGCATGTCAGATGTGGTATTATAGTTTTAAATACAGCGTCCTCACTGCTTGTTATTACATTCAGAATGACTAAGTTAGAACCCACAGCAGAAAATCTTTGTTGAGCCTGGCTGATTATGAAATAATGACAGTTTTGTCTCCTTGCCTGGCTTCTGTATTTATAATAAAACATTTTAAAAAATGACTGAAGATCTCAGCAGAGGCATTTTAAAATGGCCTGAGAGGAAAAATGTGAATCTGAAATGAGAAAGCTGTGACAGCTATGTGTTGCAAGAAGAGAGCTGCCACTGTTTGCCAATGTGGTGGGACACCAGCAAGGCATTTTCTCCCGGCGTAACAGTAGCATCTCTATCGGCTGAAGTGTTTATCCTGACAGTTTTCAGCCTGGACACAGAGAGGGTCCCGCCACTGTGATTAATACACTGCCATGCCGCCATGGTGGAGGATGTCTCTCGGCGGTCTCCTTCCCCCTTCCAGTACTCCTCCCTGATATTTCACTAATGTGACTCGACAATGAAGAGATTGATAGTGATCATTATACCGCTCTCAAAGAGTAATGTCACTTCCCAGCATGATCCAGCCGGCTTCTAATTCAACTACTGCTGTGGGTAGCGTATAAGCCGTGGTGGTGCATATTGTTACTGTACATACAAGTGGCTACAACTGTGTTATGTTAAACCAGAACCAGTGACATTTTTAAATCACCTCCTCCTGCTGTTATCGCAAACTCCCGAAGCCCCGTTTGCATATTTAGCATTGAGTACAGTGCCTGAGGACGGCTCTTTCATCCGAGAAACTTGACACGGGAAGTATTATCACGCCAAACAAGGGAATCAGCCTCTCACCTTAACACTTTGCAAGCTATATCAGCATTTCCCCAGTACCCCCCTGTACAAATAAAGGTGTGAGGGTCATTCATTTGTTTTCTCTCGCTCCAAGTCCTTACAGCTAGGTTGATTTGTTTATCTGTATGTGTTTAGCCCCTGGCCCCAATCTTCTGAGAGAGAAAAAGGTTTAGCATTTAAATTGGTTGATCCACCGCACGTTTTCTAAACCTGTTTTTAAAGCATTACATTGATGAAAAGCAGACGCTAATCCCTGTGGGTGTGCGACCTTATCTGACTAAACACCTGACAATGAGATTCTATTGTCACTCTGGGAACACAAAGACTCTCAGTAAAACGTGTGTCTTGCTGTAGTTATTGACCTCTTTTGGCAAGCGCTACTGTAGCCACGGGTCAGTTCGCTACAGGTATGAATTGCAGCGTGAAGTCTTGAGATTGGAGACTTTTTGTTTTTGACCGCCAGGCACTAACGATACGGGATGCTTCAAAGACTTTCTAACTCCTTAGACCTCAGGAAGTTGTACGCTGCCTTTAGCATGCCTGCCAAACGCCTTCTACAGTAAGACCTCGGTGTCCAGACTGAACGAAGAGACAGCGTTAACGGACCAGCTTTGAGAGCTAATCCCAGAATCTCCTGTATGCATTTCTCTTCTGCTTATATTCCCACTAACTGATCCTCTAGTTTCACACTTCCCATTGTATACTTAGCCAGACAAGACGTTTTGTCAATACTGTTGCCTATGAATATGTAGGAGACAAAGTGGCCTTCACCTGAATGTGGCAGATGTGATTCCTAACCAAATCATAGGGATTACATTATTGACAGTGCCTTGAATAAACATCAGGATGAGGTCAAAATTTATTGTCTTTCGTTATTTGCAGAGCACGTTGAGGTGTCAAAGCAAACAGAGCACATCTCTCTCTAATTATTGTATGTGATGAAATTACCATAATTCAATGTTAAACATCAGATCTTGATATAATTCTAGCGCTGACGGCGAGAAAGGATACTGTTGTGCGATTAGCTGTGATATCAGGTTGTGTCTCGCATTACCCATCTGCTGCGAGGTGTATCTATTGACTGTCTGTGCTGCGTGTTAGTCCAGATTTGTTATCGTCTCTGCAGCTTCTCCGAACTGCAACACCGCGTCAGTTTCTTCTCATAATTCCAGCACAAACTGTGTTAAGGGTTGTTTCCCGTCATGATCTGGCTTCATGTACCGGGGGAGGGGAAAATCCACAGGCCAAGAAAAAAAAAAGTGTTACCAAGATACACAAGGAGAGCCTAATAGTGAAAGTATATTATGAGTTATGGCTGAAACAAGATACTGGGAACAAGTGTGACTGCAGACTGTGGGTGCCAACTGTGGCTTTTCTGCTGTATCAATACGCTTTGCGCCATTTAATCTGGTCAGGAGTGAAGAATATACAGTGCGGTCATACAATATTAATCCTAGTCAGGAAACTTAACCAGCTGCTGCCTTTTATAAACTGACAACTTATGGTTTCACTAGGCCATATGCTGCCCGCTGCTGCCTTTTCTCTCAGATTTCACTTCTCAGTGTCCATTGTCAGTCTCATCTTGCCTTTTTATGATCCTAATTCTGATGGATGGGATCCAGTGTGAAATGACTTAGCATGAGTGTGAATGTGCACATCCTTTGCCTCCTACTGCTGCCATTTGGTGAGCGGGAGGAAAAGCACAGGGACCATCAGAGCAGACACGAGAAAGCTTGTCTGTTGACGACGCACCTCCCTTATCTAATTGGGGCAAAGCAAACATGATTAGGCACAATCTGAAGGACGATCAGTGTCTTCCACCGCAGAGAGGTTTCACAGTCATGCACGTTCTGCTGCCTGCGCTGCCGAGAGGCGGACCAGCACAGTATGACGACAGTGTCAAGCTGTTTCAACAGGGAAAAAAAAAGAAAAAAGAAAAACATGTGACTGCAAAACCGTCACATCACAAGACAGATTCCTCACACCTAAACAAAAAAGTAGGCTGTTCGTCAGTGCATTCAAAAAAACAGTGTGTTCAGCCCTTATGATGAAGTAATGCTCCTGCTTTGACACTGTTTGTTTTAAACTGTGAACTCTCACTAATTTTCACCTGGTCATGTATAGACCTGTGTCCAGTTATTGGTTGATAGTTGATAACCCTATTAAATGTGAGTTTTCTCTTTAGCTGTAAGTTAGAAATAGCTAAACTAAAGTAAAAACGATGAACGGTAAAATATAATATGAGGTGAAATCTCAGCAGTGAAACGAGATGAGAAAGCTCACGTTTTTTTGTTCAGAATTGTCAGCAATTGTTCCCGGCTCAATCAGACGGTTTAAATCTTGACCTTTTGTTCCATTCTATCTGGGGCGTCTGTGATTTCAACAGATTTCATTATCCTTTGTGAATCTGTTGTGCAATTGTGCAACGGTGTGAACAGTTCAGGGGCAATTCATCAATTTTAATGCAGTGAAAACTGCAAATAAGCCTTTGCTTTACACAGGTGTTTTATAATTAAAAGGTCCAGGTGCATCCCGGACAAAGTATCTTTTGTTTCTTTCCATCATATATCTGTATTTTTTTTTCTTCACATAATCAAGCAACAGTGAATGAATATCATTTGAGTCTGTATTCATGAAGCACAATGTCTGATAATCATACTTGATTTAAAAGCCCAAGGTGAGAAATAAGCGAGCTCGCAGCGTTGAACATTTCCTTCCTTTCAGTCGAGTCATGACAAATTTGCATCATGTTCCGAGCAGCACAGAACCAAATTTGATGCAGTTCAGATGTAGAGGCGTGAGAGAGGTGCTAATTGATGCCTGCTGTGGCATGAAACGCAAATTGCATAGTTTACAAGTACAGCGACCAAGCTGCAGATAGGCACAGCCTCGTGGAGTCATATGAAGAGGCTAAATGGAGAATATGCGCAGCACAATGGGAACTGTCGACACACAACTACCTACCTGCTATTCTGTTGCTCTTACTGTGTTAACACCATTTGTCCACACAAACTATAATGTTACATGAGCAAACACACATTCCCTAAACTAATCTATCTCTGTATATGCATCTACATATTGTATGTATGCAGTAATTTGACACTGGATTCACATGCTGGAGCTGGAGTAGAGATAGATGCAGATTTAGATTAGCTATGGAGACAAAAGTTTCCTCATCAGGTTTATTAGTATACTATATGTACACTCATTAAAGCCATTAAATAGCAATCATTGCCTTTGCAACCATTAGCCTAAATGATATTTTTTTTCTACTTATGCTATTAGCTGCAGTAAAAAATAGATTTTGCATATCAAACATCGAGTCAAAGTTCTTAGAGAGAGAGTCACGATAAGAAGGGATGTTACAATCCGTTGTTTTGCACAGTAAAAAGATTTAGCTGTTGTAGAAACTGAACTTTTCACCTTTCTTTGGAGAGGAATTCTAATGTATAAGCCCTCATCTGTAGGAAACAGTTATCAGTCTGCTGTGCGTCCGCGTGATGAAGTTGTTCTCCCCAGTCTCTTTCATTTCCATAAATATTCAGGATATTTATCACACGCTTTTAAAAACACAGCAGGTTTATGATGCTTGCTCTTAGCGAGAAGTAAGCAGGCTGAGAGATGCACAGCCGTGCCTGTTCCTTTCCTTCTTTTTTCCTTCTAAGTAGCCCATTTGGGGGAAAAAAAGAGAGATGATGACACTGTGCCATCATTAGCGCTTATTTTTTCAAGTAAAATGTATTTTTATCGTCCTTTTCACTGAACTGGTGATTGCATAAAGACGTTCCCACGCAAAGTTCACATGTTAAACATTGGATGAGATAAAAATGCCATTTTTTGAGAAATGAGCAGAGCTTGATCCTGGAGAGAAAAGAGGGAAGGCTTTTTCAGAGTGTCAGATCACTGAAGCTCTAAAATATAGTAGATTTCGACATTTTCAAAAAATTCTATTTCTGCAGTCTTTTTACAGAATGTCACTGTCATTAACTTATCGACTATAGACTACACAGACAGACACACAGATGATACTTCTAAAAGCTTCTTGTCCGCCCTGCTGGTGCTATTAAATATATGATATGATATTGGACTATTGGACAAAAAAATGGTCCAGACTGAAATATCTCCCTGGATTGCCTTGAAATCTTGGGTGAAATTTGTTGAAAAATACTGAATGGCTGACACTGCCATCCGCCTCAGCTGCTACCAAATGTTAGTATGCTGATATAATGAACTATGGTGAACGTGGTCCATATTATACCTGTTTAACAGCATGGCAGCATTATCTTGTGACGCGAACACATGACCGTGTACTCTCAGTCTTGTTTAAAGGTCCAGTTTGCAGGATTTGATGACATCTAGAGGTGGAGTTACAGACTGCAACCAACTGAATAGCCTACCTCTTGCCTCACCCTTCCGTTTCAGGCATATACTGTATGAGAAATTACAGTAGCTGTGAAACATGGTGGACTCCATAGAGGAGGACCCACTTCCTCTGTAGATAAAAGGGCTCAATATAATGTAACAAAGTACAACGATTCAAATTTTTAGGTGTTTATACACTAATGAAAGCATACCTGTGAATATAACACTCCCATATTCTGCCAGGAAATCCCCTTAAGTCTTAGATTGGACTTAAAACTAGTTCTAATTTTCTGCTCTCAATATGTCATAGTAGAACTTTTAATAATTTTGCTATGACTCTTATTGGTTTGTGTGTTTTTTTTTTATTTTGGCCTATAACTTGTTGTAAAGTAAAATTAAAAGTTCAGAGCACATTAAAACTCTATTATAGTTAGTGTTGCTGTATATATTATTATCAAACTGTGGAGGGATGATACCTTCAATGTTACCTCAGATAATTTCTCTTTGGTGCCAAATAATTCCTAAATAAGATATACTGTTGCTCTTTTAAGGCAGCTATTTATTATAACATCTTGACACTTAATGAATATAAAGTGTTGCTCAACTGGCTTGCAAGTGTGTGTGTGTGTGTGTGTGTGTGTGTGTGTGTGTGTGTGTGTGTGTGTGTGTGTACAGAAGGCGTGGTAGAGGTTGCTGTAAGACAGTGGTTGATAAATGGTTGTTTTCTGACTTGCCGTGGAGGGAAACATTGGAACATTGATTCAAGGCACTTTAGTGACTATGTTTTTTAACATCTGGCGACATGCACAGCATCTGTAAAACCACAATAGGTCCTCAATTGTACATCTGGCATGTTTTGATACACACCAATCTTTGTCCAGTCAGGTTGCATCTCTGTGTCTATTTACCAAATCTATTTGAATCTGGATTACATGCAGCAAGGCTTATTACAGTACACGAACAAAACACCTTTAAATATGTGACAAAAATAAGCTCTGAAAAATACTGCTTTGATAAACCCAGCCTACTGTATCACCCACACATTTCAGCCCCAACACTGTCCTTATTCAACAAATTTGGCAATATTTTAGGCTACCTTCAAATGTAATTTCTCTGAGCTTCCATTTGTTTGTATGTGTGTTCCTGCGATTCCTTCTAAAGCAGCCTCTGGAGAACCAGCAGAGGAGGTATGTATGAGTTGGATGCCTCCTTGACAATACCTTGGAGGTAAAAATCAATGTCTGCCAAACAAAGTGAAATGTTAGGCTGCAGCTGATACATGACAGATGAGGCTTAAGGTGGTATTTTCTAAGGTGAATGAAGACTGGAACACAGGCAGCCCTGTCTGCTGTTGTCAACCAAAGCGGCAATACAGTAGAGTGATTTTGAAGGACAGTACATCAGACAGCTTTGACTTGATTTTTTTTGTTATTGATTAACATGCTGTACACATGTGTGAGAGCCACTTTGAAATGAAAGGGTGATGCGGTTCAAAATTTAGAATGCCTGCACGGCAGATTAAACTTTTAAAAGCCAGTTCCACTAATTAATTGTAGCACCAGGGCCACTCGAGACCTTGCCTCCAACCAGAGTTTTACAAAAGTAAAATCATCTTGATTAGAGTGGATTGGTTCTCACATTGGAACAGTGTCTCTACTTCTTTGAAGGACCACAATTCATGGATAAGTCAAATTATTGGCAGATGACCCGCATGTAATTTCAGCTGCCCTGCCTGAAGTCTTTCCATTTCAATGCACAGAGCACAGAGTTTGAGGTAGAGCCCAGTTTCCTCCGGGTGGAGAGCATTCTATGCAGCTGAATAGTAGCTGTAGAAGCAGCATGGCTAGCTCGGCACATTAGTTGGGAAACACTGTGTTGCTACCTCATGCATGATCAGTCTTCAAGACTCCAGCAGTGACCTCAGCACAGAGCCATGGGCCATATCATGTTGCTGATTGAGCATGCAGCAAGCCTCAGAGGGTACGCAGGTTGCATCTTAGTTCATCTTGCGGAGGGAAGCAGAGGGTGTTCTGACGGAAAATTTAAAAACATCAGTAGTGCTGGAAGGGTTTTCTTGGTGAGGGTGGGTGTATGTGTGTACATGTGCATGTGTACGGACTGAATATATATAAATGTGCTTGAAGTTTGTCATTTATGTCTATCGAAGATATTTACATCCTCAGCACAACCCTCCTCACTACTATAATACACTAGCGGGTGAGCAGTATAAGAATTACCAATAAATCATCTTATTATTATTCTCGTCCTGTGCTCTGCTCTGTGGCCAAGAGTAATGCAACAGTGGGATATCAATTCATAGCCCTGGCCTCAGGAAAAAGCTCTTTGGAAAGCTGAGGGATTTTCAGCTTGTGTGCTGTAGTCCAGCTCTGGAGGCAGGCATTGCAAAAAAGTTCTGGCTTAGAGGAACTATATGTGGGAATGTTTGTAGGAGTCACAAAGGAGAAGATACAAAGGCACCAACATGGATTTGTTTGATCATTTTATTTCATCAGATAAAAGCAACTTCTATGACAGTTCAATGATAAGTTTTGAATCTGGAACTAATGCGTACAGCACAAGGATGCAGCATGCGTTAATCAGCTGTACCATTCTGTATGTTTTGTTATATAATGTGTCCAGTAGTCAGTTTGTCTGTGTATCTTTTTATCTTTGGAGATAAATCCTACTGTGAGGTTTGTAACATCTTAGCCAATCGACAGCAAATTAATCAGAAACAATTTCCATGTCTGTGAATCGCTTGAGGCACTTTTGGAGTAGAAAATGTAAATATGAGGATCTTTTCTTTGCCTTAGAAAACTTTATATTTTGGAGGTTTTGGACAGAATGACGATGATTTGTCAGAACAAAAGAAAAAAAAAACATATGGCCAATATCAGTATACAGTGGTCCCTCGTTTATCGCAGGGGATACGTTCTAAAAATAACCCGCAATAAACGAAATCCGCAAAGTAAGTTTTACAATTATTATACGTTTTAAGGCTGTAAAACCCCTAACCACACACTTTTGTACACCTTTTTACACGCATTTTGTACAGTACTCCCTTAGTTAATCAGGACGCAGAACACATGTGCGGTTCTCCCTTAGCCAATTTAGGACGCAGAACACAATGCGCGTTCATACTGTACAGTACGCTGTAAAAAAAAAGCATGCAAAATTACACAAAAAAAATCCGCGAAACAGCGAGTCCGCGAAAAGTGAACCGCGATATAGCGAGAGACGACTGTACTACATCTACTAGATCTTCAGCTAGACTGGTAGTCTGGTGATTGCGTGCTGTAGTTGGTGATCATACTTTAATTTTGTTGAGATCTCCCTTGAAAGCATTTAGAGTTTTAATCTTAATAGGACCGTGTGGGTATATAATGGTTAAATAATGGAGAACTCTTTTATTTGCTTGTGGAAAAGCAGAACATGAAAACATCAACCTCTCTAGAATATTACATAGGTCTCATAGTGATATTTGTTTATTCAGTGTGGTGTGAAAGATATACCCAGTATAAATCTCAAGTTTTCTCACAATGGAGGTGAAAATTAGTCATCTGTGTGAGTGGAATGCATCCAGTTGAGAACAATATGCCAACAATTAATCAGGAAAAGATGGGCTTTCCCGTTTCTAGATGGATACTGCTTCCTTTGTCTGTTTTCTCCACAAACTGAGTGATTTTCACAGGAAATGCAATTACGGCAGCCATTGGAAAAGACTCCGCCACTACAACCATGAGTGGTTTGTTTTTTTCCTGCGCCCATTTTCTCAAGTGATTGGGGAAGCGAGCTGTAAATGAATGGGGAAGCATATGAATAGTTCTTCCGAGTACACATGTCGCATTTCTGTGACCCCAAAGATGGTGTAGGCAACATTTGTTTCCTGCAATTACTGTTTCAAATCTATATGGCTTTGGTCAGAGAAGTGACTCACAGTTCAGCAGAACCAGATAACAGTGTTTTGTTGTTAGTCTTGACACTGCAGTGGGAAATAAATAGCTGAAAATCCTTCAGCAAGCTTGTGAATATTCAGAAGCTTCTCTGAGGTGGCCGAGAACATCCTAACCAGGTTTTTTTTTTTTTGGATGTTGTCTCTATTAGCCAGTCACCATCACAACCACTGGCTGTTACCGTGAAGGCACACGCCATTCAAGCCACCACAGCAATTTAGATAAAGTGAATGACTACTCTCAAGGCCAGTCCAGTTCAAACAGGCACAGGAGAAAGATTGAAGCTGCCAGCTTCTTTTCAAAAGAATGCCAAAACAACCTTTCAAAACAGATTCACAACAAAGTGCTGAGCTGAGACACATTCGGCTGAAAGCATGTCTCTCCCATGTCTCTATTTCCTATGTCCTGTTGGCGATTTGTTTATATTATACAGTTTTAGACATTGTAGCCTACTGTGATTTTACAGGATCAAAAAAAAAGTATGACAAGAAGTTGCAGGTTGCTGCAGTTAGCGCGATTGTAACAGCACATCAAAGGTGCAAGCAAACCGGCAGGCAAAGAACTTGAAGCCAAGATGAGCGTTGAGGGACTGCAGGCTGGGATTTCAAATTCATGTCATGATTTTAAATGAATGCTTATGATGCTCGGTGTGTGCTGGAAATGTAAATAAGCAAGTGTTTCCAAGCACATTCGCTGCAACAACTTTATCAGGTCATAATATGTCAATGTTGTCTTTACATCTTGTTGTGCTGCCCCCGAGTCTTAAAAACAAATCAATAAATCAACGCTTAAAGTGTATTCATACAGCTTTTTTTTTTTTTTTTTTTTTTTACACAATTTGCTTTGGTTGATAACTTACTCATTAGTGCATATGTAGCCTTGGACAATTTAAAATGCATGTATTTTTTTTTCTGCGCAATGAAAATCAGTATGCCCTCATTGCATGTTTCAAGTCACTGCTTGCTGAACTCTCTAAAATGAACATATGCTCACTGGTTAGTGAAGTCTGTCTGAACACAAATCAAGTATAAATGTGTTTCAGAAAAGTAAAAATTGGCTCACTTCCCCGTGGACTGCCAGCTTTTCTAGCTCTGCGGGTTAAGAAAATACAGTGATACATATATTGTCAGTTCTTGACTGTGGAAACCGCACTGCTTGAGCCAAAGTTAATAAATGTAGCAATTTTTTCTTTTTACCTGGGTGTGAACACAATCTCTCTGGACAAACAAGGAAGCCAAAGCTGTCCACACATGAATAAATACAACTAAGTGTTTTGTCAGCAGGCTAATTGTCAAAGCAGCTTTTGAGAAGGAGTATAATTGCTGTGTAATCGGAGAGCTGTCAGAAAGAACTGCTAAGCAGTCATCATCTGTATGATGATCTGCCATCTGTAGCGATGTCTGGGGGAGAGAGAGGGAGAGAGATGGACAAATAGTGACGTGAAACTGCTCATATGCACAGTGTCTCTTCACTGAGTCCAACTTTGAAAGGGTATTTACAAATCATACATTTTAGATGAACGGCAGACTAGGATTTGCATCAAATGTGAGTTAGGGAATGCTTTTCTATACAGCTGTGCTGTATATTATGCATGGATAAACAGAATGATTTTCTATAATGCAATGATTATGTAATCCTTGAAATATTTGTTACATCCTGGTTCTCTGGCAGAGAAAAGGCTTTAAAAGAAATTTCTGTCTTTTGATCAGATAGAAAGGAGAAGAGTGGGCAAGGCTGTGAGAGCAGTGACGGTACTCTGGCAGGAAATACGATGGAAATCACACGGCTTCTTTTTTTTCTTCTTTTTTTTTCAAAACCCCAAGCCCCTGAAAATTGCCAAGTTTCTTTGCAGAGTAAATCCCCAAAACTCACCTAGGGCAAGGTTGTTCAAATGGTCCTGAATTCCACAAGGTATGCTCTTCTAAAACGCCTCCCTTCACGACCACCACCACCCTCATCGCTACCACCTCCCCACCGGCAGGTCTTCACAGGAGAAGCTGCTGTCTGTTTTCTCACTGAAGAATACTGCCACTGCCTCCAACCAGACACCAGAGCTGTGTGCTGAGGTGAATGGGGAGAAAAAAACATGCAGGCATTGATGAGTATGAATTTATTGATCTGACATATATAAACATCCCACCTGGTCTAAATGGCATGTTTTATCATGGAATCCATCCATTATTAATCTCCAATATAAAATCAAACAGGGATTTTGTTAGAGGTCTCTCTTATTTTATTGTGTTTTCAGAAATATGAACTTTGCAGAGCGGAGGTGTTGCATTTCCTAATGGAATTGTGGTTTTTCATAGGTAAAAACAAACACCATTGCTGTAATAGCAAAAGCTGTGGCTTCTCTGAGTCCTGTGATCTATTTTGATGAAATCCTGGATTCACACATTCTGCAATTTTCCTATTGGTGAAGGACAAGCCAGTCAAAGCAAATGCCCTTTCAATTCCATTAGCAGTTGAATCAGTCTCTTAATGGGGAGTAAAATGGCACAAGACCTTTTGCAGTACTTACACAATGAATATGAAAAGGCTTTCACCGGGCTTGCCAAGCTTAGTGAGTGCAAAACGGCTTTTAATTGTCTCCCAACTCAGCATTGAAACATTATAAGCAGTACTCATGGCTTGTCGATGCTTTCATCAAAAAAAGATATTTTCAAAGGAGTGAACATCATAGAATCCTAATAGGCCTAAATATCAAGAAGTGCCATCAAAAAGTTCAAGGAAAATTGTTTTGAAATATAAACTATAAGCTTGCAGACAGAGATAGCCTCTGACACAGTTAGCTAAATTTGACTAAATTCTATGAATGAACATGCCCAAAGCATTTTTGAATTTCAGTACTCCACTTACTTGTAAAGACTTTTATTAAGGTCTTAAGATTGACTTATTGCAGCATCGAGAGGAACTTAAAAAGCTCTTCTCCAGGAGGTGTTTACGGAAAAACACAACAGCATCATATAGCATCATTTGATAGATACTGCAAGCATCATTAAGAAGGGAATGAGTCTGTCATTTCTGCGCCAGCATGAAGTATTAATCACAAAGGTCCTTTTTAAAGCATGTTACTGATGGAGATGATGACAAGCTGACGTTGAGGAATTATGCAAAGGAGGCATCCGTCTTGATCTGATTTCAAAGCAAACCCCCATAAACCACACAGCTGTTTCATCTGCCTTCCCAGTCACTGAGCATACACTTTAAAGGCCAGCTTAATTCCCTGTGTGTCTTGATGGAAGACAATGCCAAGCTTTTCTTAAAAGCCTATTGTTCAGTGTGCTTAAAAAAAATCAAATAAAAAAAAAAAAACACAATCCAGCATTGGAAAATCTAATTCAAAGTGCTACAGTGCCAAAAGTCCATGTTTTAGCGCGGTTTTCCCCAAGTGACTTTCAAACCTCGAACTCTGCCAGTGAAACACACAGAGAATGCACGAAAAACTACTGCACTGCTGCTGCTACACTTTGTGTAACATGAGTTTTGAGTTACATGGAATCACATTTGTGTTCACACTTGCAGGTTTTCATCACAGAGCAATCTAATGAAAGCCCCTTTAACTCAAAAGCAAAATGTTTCCATAATTCATCGTTCAAAATCCACATGGAGCAGAGTTTCAGATCGCAACGGTTAAAAAGGGCATAACTTTTTGTCAGTCAAAAAATACTAAAGCAGGAGCTTTTCAAGTCTGACAATCAATGGGATTCTGCATCTTTTAGTTTTAGAAGACACATTTGTTTGGTTTCATGATTTGAAACTTTCACTTTTTTTAGACCAACTTTACATTCTGTCTCTTAAATTATTGCATACACTGACTTTTTATTGCAGCAGCTTTGACTTTTGTTTTGCTTCGCTCAAAACCAAAAACCGATTGACTGTTTTCACTTCATTGCTTTACAGCTAACGCAATCCCTGCGTTTCATGTGAGAGACCTTATTTACACCCGAATGCTCTGGGTGCTTTTTGCATAGCATGCATAAAGTAGGTTTAATTCAGTCCACGGGGTTTTATGTTCCTATAGTTCATTGTGGGATTATGTAGCTGGATATACTGCATGTCAAATCGTATGCCTTTGAAGGTTTTTGTGATTTTGTGTTTTGAGAATATGCTCAGCATGTGCTTTCACTTAAAAATGGGACTCATTTTGTTTTACAGTCTAGGCATGCCTTTTGAACACATGGACTTATCAGAAATTGATTCAAGATTGACCATAAAGTCATAACAGTGAGAGTGTTTATACTTGTTCAAACTCATCTCTGTGCTTGCTCTGCCGACACTATTGCCATCAGCCATTATGCACCTGTGCCACGTCTATGTTTTATGGGTTTTTCAAGTAACTGCACTGTATGCTGTGTTTCTCTCTGTACGAGCAGCAGCACAGCCTGCAAACCAAACAAGGGCACTCAAGATGTTGTTTTGCACCATATGCCAATAGATCAATATGTAGACATGAAGATAAACGGATGGCGATTGGTGCAATATCTGTCATGTATCTTTATTCGTAATATGTAATAGGAGGGCGGATTGTTTATGAGCTTTCACTATGTGAGTGTGATAAGAAGATGATTGTACGGAGAACAGGTATGGCAGTTTTTACAAAAGGGGCATGTTGTTTTTTTGTTTTTTGCTGTTTTTTAAAATAATTTTTCAGAAGCGATAATAAAACCTTTTTCCTCAAAACACACATGTAAAAAAAAAATAATCCTCTCTGGCTGCCAACATTCCACTTACCTCTATGTTGGATGGGTTCTGAAAAACAGAAAATTATCTGTTTGTCCCTTTTGTACCATTTCACTTTATCCCCTCATTGACATTGTACTGCTGCAGTAGTGCTGATTATATGAAAAATGCTTCTGCCTGAAAGTGAAGTGGAGCTGGTGGCTGCTGTGGGTTCATACAGCGGATTGAGGCCCAGAGGTGAAGTAAAACCATCCAGTGTTGGTAGATAATCCACATTTCTATTAGCCTACTTAGTTTTCTAAAAGGGCTCGCAGTGTAACCCGGCAGATGAGTTGTATTCATTATCACCAAGTCACTGCAGCCTTAGATTCAAATGCCAATACCGCTGTTGATCACAGGTAATTCATGTGTTGTGATTCAGTTGTGTTGGATGATGAGGATTGGGTATCTGATGTCTCTGATAACTCTGACCATGCATTAATTAATTTTTGATTGGTCTTCTGCATCAGCATTGCATTCTTGTCACTCCTGATTGCACTCTACACCTTTTTCAGCCCAAGGACCCCATGGACGAGAGACAAACAGAACAGGGATCCCCACATGTAATTAATATTTTCAAATGTGCCACATTTTAAGCCTGGCCTATAATAACTTTTATATTTGTATAATTTACTTTAATTTCACCTTGTTAACCTATTTATATGCTGTGTTTTTGGCCTATATGTGTTTATGATTAATAAAAACTTGCATGCATCTCTCTCCCACTCTCTCTGTCTGCCTGTACAAATGTTCTAATAATGTATTCTGTTATTAAACAACAAATCCAAGTAATCAGTCACAAAAATGTCCCCGCGAAATGTTGCCACAGCTTCCTCTGTCCCTGCAATAAACTCACAGAGAAGAGCTCTATTCTCTGTAATCATTCTTATTATAATATCTGTTGTTGTTTTTCCGCTTTTGAATATGAGATAAATAATTTCCAGGCATTTCAATAGCCTGCATTTACAGTGGCCTAGAGGTTTCTTACCTCAAAGCGGTGGTTATTATTCTCTAGCTCTGAATGGCAGCCATGTCTCCTCTTAGCGCTGTCTAACTAAATGTACGGCTAATTTGCCTGCATTGAACAGCTCATTTTAAGCGTTAAGGTCATGGTGATAAGCAAAAGCAAGGACAAGCATAGACAAGGACAAAAATTGCATGGTCATTAAAGCTCTTTTCAAAACAATGACCGGTATCCTTTCAATCAAGTTGTTCTGTCTAGCCAATAGCACAGAGGAGAGTCCGATGCCTGGTTTTAAACTCCACAAGGTCTTTATGCATGGTTGAGGAAGCAAAGGTTAAACCATGCACCGGAACCGACCTCCAGCGCTCATATGCTCTAAATGTAACTCTCTTTAGGCTTTATAAAAATTCATGCTGTCAATGCAAAAACAACAGCTCCTAAAAGACGCAACTCCAGCTTTCTCAATCTCCTCCAGGCTTCTGTAAAAGTAAGAAAGACGACACCCATTTGGAGCTCATTGGAGCAAATCAGAATTGTCAGCACTGTGGGTTTTTACCTTTTTAAACAGGGAAGATGGATAGATAATCACCACATGCCATTCTGGGGGCCAATTACACAGCTTTGTGTGAAATTGGAAAACCTGTTCTCACAGAGATCTAATGGATGTTCTGGTCATTAGTTATTTGAGAGTCTTCTCTGGCTGTAATCAAACGTGAAACATTGCGTTAAGCGGCCATAAAAGAACAGCTGCCTCTCTAAGTGACCTTCTGTTTAAGAGAACCCAACTGTCAGCCGTGTGGCGTTTTGCGACAATTATTATGTGTGTCGCCATAAAAGCAGCTCTTATTTTCTTTCTTTTTGCAGTGGTTGCATCTCATTTTAATGTCTTGCTTTTGGTTGTATTTACGTGTCATATCTTACATACAAGCCAGGTCCTAAAATAATGTCCATCTGCTCTTTCTCAGCGATCACGTCTCTTTTATTGAATTGGCAAAAAACTTGCGCTTTTGATTTTGGAACTATTTAGAATATGCAAATTCATATTCTGATGTCTTTCCCTTCAGGTGACCATCTATCCAGTCAGCAAGGCCCACCTCCTCTCCCACCAGCCCCGCCTCCACACAAGCAGCATCCGTCCATCACGTCCCTAAGCCGCAGCTCACTGGCCAATCAGAGGAGCCCGAGCCCGCCGCCCACAGCCGGCCTGGCGGCCGACTTGCAGAGTACGGCGGAATGCGTCCAGCTGCAGGACAGCTGGGTCCTGGGCAGCAATGTGGCCCTGGAGAGCAGGTGAGTGACCCACAATGACCTACACCAGAGGAAAATTGGGAAATTCAGGTCCAGCTGTTATTATAAAGTTATTTTCACTGACTCGAATGATGTGAAACAAATGAGCATGCACCAAGCTGCAGTTTAAATTCTATTAATTTTATTTTATGCCCAAATATAAGACATTTTAACATTTGGAAATGTGAAACGGGAGCTATAATTCTTAAGAATTTTATTTGACAGCTTGTTTGACTCTTTTTTGGTGACCTCATATGTACTGTCTGCTTAATCCACTGGCCTGTTTGATGTGCTTTTTTTTTGGAGACACCAGATATTGGCCCATATTCATAAAACTCAGTCAGGGTTAACGGTGACTCATTCAGTCGTGACTAAACCAGCAGTGTGTTTCTTGCTGACAAACACGAATTAACAGCTCTATATGAACACTTGTGCTTTTATGGCTCCATCACACCTTTACCCTGCAAAGCACACAATAAGTGTCACCAATCTAGGCGGGATGAAGTTCAGTATTGGGTGGCATGACCCACCCAGCACATAATAAACCTCAGCAGTGACATTTCTTGGTGTCTGCTGAAAAGAAGTGCTTGGAACAGGTAGTCTGTATCCTCCAGAAGACAACTGGCAATAACCAGATGGTTTGATAGTTTTAGAACTATTTTTGGGGACTACACTTCATCAGGATTAATTATGCACAAATTGCGCATGGCATAATATGTGTCCCGCTGAGTTTGATAAATATAATCATTGTTTCTCCATTGTTAAGAATAATTTGTCAAATTTGTTTGTTGTAAACATCCACAATTAAGGGCTTAGATTACTAAATTAGATAGACCTATGCACAGAAGGAGACTGCATGATGAGAGCGAACTATGTGAATATCAGAAGGCTTGCCAGTTCAAATAAAAAAGGCTATAACTTAACAAGGAACTTGCTAAGCGGATTGTGTGTTATATCAGAATTTGCTGTGCAAGATACTACTTTGTCATACTGTAAGCGCCTCTGCCAAGTTTTCCTCCTGAAACATCAGTTACATCTCTCTTAATCAGTGAGCTCAAAATATCCTGTCTAATGAAGTGTGGTACATTGCGCCCTGACTCAGAAACGGCCTCGAGTAGATGATTGCATTCCAGCCTGATATTTCCCTGGCACATAGAACCCTTTCTGAGGCTTGGATGAATGTAAACTTCAGATTTCGTCTGTGGAAGCATGAAGTAACAACCTCTTATGATCTGACTGAATCAATCGGGATATGTGGTGACAGTTTCACTTTCTGGGGAAGATGCAGTGATTGAATACTAACCGCGCAATGACCTTGAGCTGTCTTAGCTGTATCGACAAAACAATATGTGCACACCTATCATCAGATGAGGCATAAATCACTATCACCACAGTGGACTCTAAATCAAGTGCTTGTCAGTGGGTGGGAACAGAGGGCGGCTGCAAAAACCAACAGGGCCAAAAGGGAAGACCTGGTTCACTGCATAATTGCAGATGTCAAGAGAAAACACAAGGTTGGGAAATGTAAACAGAAGCTTGAGAAAGTATTTATTAGGCTGGCTTCAGGGGGTTTCCAGGCCAGGAAAGTACTGGCACAGCACATATGTATGTGGCTCCAGGTGCCGCAGGGATGTGACTTTCCTTTGAATCTTCAACATTGACATGGAATTTATTTCTTATGCAGCACAAGAGACATGGTCCAACGCACACACTATATTATTCTGTACAAGGCAGTCGATTTAAAGAGAAAAAAAAAGTCAAATATAAATCACAATGTTATGATCTTGTTTAAATTATTTGCTGTGGCATGACCCTCTTAAAAATAAAGCACTCATTTGACAGCGTTAGCTACTTTCACAGCAATTAGCAGTGATGAATTATGTTTGTGTAACCTCCCCATAAAAGTATTGGTCTTCAAAGAATTGAGTGTGCTAATTTCACTCAGTAGCAACTAGCTTTCATTGTGAATAGCTTTCAGTGTTCTTCTTAAATGTGTGAAATGCCGCGCTCGGTAACTACCACTGAAACTACTGCTCATTATTACATGGTGAGTGAACAAAGTCATTGATCTCACTGTGATCGTATTTTCAAAGTTTTGGCTCATTCACTCAGGATCAGATATGAACCATTCCTCTATATAAAAATGAAACATTAATCACTCATCAGTGAGGTAAACACAAATACAGTATGCAATAAAAACTCCATACATGTTAGTAAAATCTAAAGAAAATTACACAAGCATTTCTGAAGTTATCTCTAATCAGGGATCTAGTGGTGCCTGAAAAAATGGGTATACTCTTAATTTATGCATCCAATTTATTTTTAAGTGGCCCGTCCAGCAAAAGATAAATGCCCTGTGTTATAAACTGTGACATGTAAGACTGCTCTTGAATATTTAGCTTACCCCAAAAAACGCAAATTGTCACTTGACTTCTGCTGCTTGACTTCAGAGTGTACGGATCATTATGAAATTAACATTAGCCACAGAAGTAGTGCAGATTTTTCCAATAAATACTGGCCCACAGACTGTAGTGTAAGCCAACAGCATATTTATTCATTTTGAATGAAGTATTCCATATTCTTTACTGCTTCCAGTCATAAAAAATGTACAACTATGCCATCCCCTCACCATCCTAGGAAGGAAAAAAAAAAAATCCGCCTGCAGAACATTGCAGATGGGATTTGGAAGTGGGTATACCCAATGCTGAGTGAAAAATAAGCAGGTGTACCTGTGTATGCCCCGCAGTATGCTCTATGTCTCTAATGAACTGACACACAAACTTGAGTAACACGGTAAGAAGTTGTGATCCCATGACACAACAATGGAGTTCAGGAGTTATTCAGTTTTTTACATGATGAAAAATGCTGGTCGTACGCATCATATCATTCTAATGCATTATTCCGCTTCAGTTATTGTTCTGCTGATAACCGAGACTGCTTCATTTAACAGGCTCAATTAGTTGGCAAGAGCAGCGATACCATTCATTGTCATTCTCAAGTGCTGAGGAGACGTTCAGATCTTTGTGTGTGGAATGCTTTTAATAAATCCCTCAGGTTTCCCTTACCACTTCACTGAAATAATTTTTTTTTGTGATATTTTCTATTAGAAATATTCCATTGAAATTTATTATTAAATGAATTGCCATGTCCCTTCAGAGACCATTGCACATATACGGTAATTATTCCTGAGCAGTAGTTAATCCTTTGTTTAAAATAGAACATACGACTGTGTGTGAAAATTGTATTTTTGCCGTGTTCGTGGCTGCACTGTCTATAAGTGCTCCACCGTATAAGACACAGGTAGGCGTCTGCTCTTACATATGTATGTCCACTGTCCCACTTTAGCATTTTTTTCACTTAGATTCAATGAGATTCAGCTAGAACAGTCATTATGACACTTCAGAATGAGTCTTTTGAAGGCCTGCCCAGCCACACGTTGCAGTTATAAATGTACTGTCAATCCTCATTGGATTCATGTGTCAAGGGAGTCCTTTGGTGAAATGAAATTATGTCTCCGCTCCAAAATCATCATGTGGTACAGTGTCCCACAGACAATGCATTTTCCTGATGGAAGATGTGTTAGAATTGTTCTCGGGGGCGAAAAAAAAGAAGAATAGCAGAGGTAGTCCAAGCAGGATTTGGTGCGTGCATGTGTGTTTGTGCAGTCGTTTGTGTGATACACATGTAAATCATGAGTCAGACAGTCATGTTTCACATCAGAAGAGGAAAATTGAACTTCTTCTTTTTTTTTTTTTTTCACTAGCCTCAGTGTCAGAATCGCACCAGGACTGATTAGTCGTGTTTAAAATACCAGCCAACTAGCCTTTTGGAACAGTACGGAGCTTGCAGTGCTGGCTGGTTACCTGCCAAAGTGGATGGTGGTGTAGACAAAGTGGTAATCCTCAAGACGTATTTTTTTTTCTTCTTTTTGTGTGTTTTGCTTTTCATTTATTTTGCCAACATCTTTAGTGCCAAGCACACATTTCTGTGGTGATTCCAGAGTTCTTCGATATTTTCCTCTTATTTTAGGTTACTGTATAAACTGCTGCTGCTGCTGGCAGCATAAAGAGCATCTGTTTCAGATGATTTTTCCCAGCAAATATGAAAGCTTTCACGAACAGAGGATGGGTGGTGAAGAGTAATCTAAAATAGCTATTCATATAAAAAATCCATTACACAAGAATGTATCCTGCAAGAGCTAAAATCCATTGGCTTGTGGTGGAACATCCATCGTCACCACAATTGTCCCTCGAGATTAAGTTAAAGAGTAATTGTCTCAGTCCTGCCTTCAGAGTTAGACTGCAAAGACCATCTTCAATGTATATACATAAGAGCCGAGCTCCTCTCATGTCAAAACTGATCAGACTTGTTAAATATAGTAAATTCCCTGTGCAAACAGTCTGAGCGACTCAAGATGGCACCACGCTGATCTCCGTGGGCAGGATGGCACAAAAAGAAAAAAAAGGAAAAAAAAAGCTCGCCTGAAAATACCATCACACGGATGCGGAGCTAGCTGGACTAGAATAGCACTTGCTAGCAGGCCCCCCGACGAGAGGGCAGGTGGTGATCTCGTGGAGAGCGACGGCGACGGCGGGCGAGTGTGAAAACGAGTCACGTGGCGGCGCCTGCCACATCTGCAGTCTTTTTCATTTTTTTTCTTCTTTTAAAAAAAAAAAAAAAAAGCCATCTGATTATTCCAGCTCTCACCTTGAAATGCTAACAGCGAAACAGCGACTAATAGACCGATTACATATTCTGAGGGCTTTGATTTGCATTGTTTCTAGTGTGCTCTCTCGCCCTTCCAGCTGGAGCTTAGCCGTAGACAAATCCACCCACTCACTGTTTAGTCTTTTGTCCTCCATGAGGATGTTTTCAAATGTCATCCTGATGACAAGCAATGTTGTGAGAGCGGAGGAGACCAGGGTGGCTGCTTGCTTTTGTGTTACATGCTTCTCAATGGGACAGACAGGCGTGCACACAAACACACTGCGATCGCACTGACACACAGCCATTCATTTGCTCTCATTCCCTCTCCATCTCGCGCTCACTTGATTGTTTCTTTTCCTTCCCTCTCCTCTCTCTCTCTCTCTCTCACACACACACACACTCTCACAGCGCACCACATTGCTATCACTAAGACTGGCTGGATTAGCATAGTAATGTGCCTTGTTGCATCACACTGGCTGTAATCAATTACAGCCGGTCATCCAGTGTGTATAGCTGCAGACATTTACACTGGTCCGCTGTTTGTTAATCATGTCCAACAGCATTTCATCTTTAGACCCCTTCAATCTGCTCTTTTACGGGGGGGGAAAAAAAGAGGCCGGCATGAAAAACATCAGCACCAGAATTACTTTAAACGCTGAGCACAAATAAACATCCAGCACAGGAATTTGTCTCGGTAGCACGGCTACACTGAAACTGAAAGTTCTTGCAATGTCTTTACACTCTCTGTTGTACAAAGCAAAAGGGATATAAATGACTGAAATATAGCTGACTCTCGTTTTTTATCCACCCACGGCGCGCCATATGTTTCTGGTAATTATATGTGCATTCGGATTGTTAAACCAACTAAATTGAGCAAATAAACACGATCTTGTGATTTGTTTACACATGTTTTTATCCCAGATATTTATTGATCCAGTCTCTTACGCTCTTTATCCCTTTATGTTTAGTACAGTTTTCAGTGCTATAAAAGCCTCTGGATGATGTCTTTGAGCTGAAGGCCATGAGAATATGTGCACACATCCTTCGTGAAGGTAGAGTCTAGGTACTTTTGGGATCCTTATTTACAGTCTTCACATAATCACTTTCCTATCAGTAGTCAAAACACTTCTCCACAAACACACACATGCATGAACTCCCTTTCTGTCCGCCTCATCAAATTACATCCACTTACACTTAACTCCCCAGATAGCGGTGTCTGTTTGCCTATGTGTCTGACTACACGTCTGCCACAGTCGTTGTGCAAGTTTTGACCTCAATTCATACCCGACTGCGTATTACAGAGTCTGCCGCAGCCACGGTACAGATTGTTCTAGACTGAAGAAACTCAACTTCTCCAGGTTGCAGACGACCGGAGCATTGTCATTCCAGCAGTCACACACGGTAACCTTTAAATGGAATCCCTGTCTGTCCATGACCGACCGTGTCAATCGTGGCATCGAGGAGCCAGACGATCCAAATCTGACATTTGTTCTTTTAGTCAAGAATTGATCAGAGGAGGTTTTAGCCCTGGAGATATCCTCACTGGAGATAGGAAGTAGCTGGAATATCAGTGACAGAGCTGAAATATGAGCAACGCGTAATGGTGCAGCTTTGATGTGTCCTCTTGTAAAACAAATCTGTTATAAGTATTTCCCTGATTAACTTCCCTAAGCCTTACCTTGGACCATTACGTCAACCTAAAAAAAAAAAAAAAAGTCAGTTTCAGTTTATTTCACTCTCAGGTGCATTTACAGCTTCACTAAAGCACGTTGACCCAGCGCTCCTATCAGATAATCAGGAAACTCCGGTTAGTAAGTCTTTTCGCTCTTTAACTGCTCAGCTTCAGATTATACACCCAATTAGCCGTTCTCAAGCTCTTTTTAGTACCGATTCCCCGTCAGGATTAAAAAAAGCCTTTACAAAACTTACATGAAGACTTCACAGATGTCGCACAAATAATTAATGAGTAAACACCACTATAGCACTTTATTGGTGTATTTAAATTAGGGGGTTACCACGGCAACCTCTCTCCTCCTGGGGATCTATAGAAAGAAGAGAAATACTGTAAAATGTTGTGGGAGGATTTTTGCAGAAAGTATTTGTTAATTGCTGTATTGGTAGTTTGTGTTTTACTGCCAGATTATTCTCAGTGATAGTTTTAAACCTCAGATTTAATGCAGTGCTTTTAACTTTTATTTTGGTAACAGCAGATCACAGAGGGAGTGAATCTGGACGATGAGGTGAACTTTGTAGCACATGCCCCACTTTATTTACCCTATGTCGAGGTGCTCTTAAGCAAGGCACTTAACCTCTAACTGTTCCAGTTGAAAAGATTTTACTGCTGCGGTGCTGGCCAGGTACTCTCTGGTGTAATTTTGAGTGCAACAGCGAATGTCAAGGAGAATACTCCTTCACTGAATGATAAAGGTGTGTGTCCTGCAAATTGTTTTTATCTAAAAAAAATTTATTAGTATTATTAATTAGCGCAAGTTGTTTTTACACTTGAGTATTTGCCCAACTCCTTAAAGACTTTAAGACTTTAATTCATCTATTATCTGAAAACAAGAGAGGCATTTTGTTTTAAATCTTATTTTTTCATTTGTCACCAAAAATAGACACAAAAATTCAACAGTTCTCAACAGAAGGAGCATTTGCAATGCATGGTCAATCTGTCCAATTTCCCTGGCCCTTCCCCATAAGCCTGGAGGCATTTGGGTATTAATCTCTAAGAAGTGGCAAGAGTGGCAACAAGGCTTAATTCATTTACTTAAGAGCTTTTCACGTGGGGTTTAAAAGTTAATAGGACGATCACTCCGTAGTGCATTTGATTAAACCCTCTTAATTACCCCAGGTATAATGGGCTATTAGCAAAGGCCCAGTTGTAAAAGGGCAAGTGGGAGATGATTGTTTTTATGAGGTACTTTTTGTTCACCTCTTCCAATGTCAGGATTATACTGAATATTAGAATATAACCCAGTTCGTCTTGCACTGTGATACACATGGGAGCTACGGCTATTATAGGGTATACTGTATTTGGGTGATTCTTTTGGCATTTCATCTGTACTTTCTTTGAGACTTTTGGGATGCTGTTTTGTACCATCATTCATTTTACAGTTATTTGTAGACTACCTTTTTCTCCTGTTTCTTTTCCCTTCTTCTCTCCAGGCACTTCCTCTTTAAAACGGGCACAGGAACGACACCTTTCTTCGGCGCAGCAGCCCCTGGTTACACCATGGCGACAGGGACGGTTTACTCCACACCGGCGCGCCCTTTGCCCAGAAACAGCCTGTCCAGAGGGGCTTTCAAGTTCAAGAAGTCACCCAAACATTGCTCCTGGAAGTGCACCGCCCTGATCGCCGTGGGGATAGCTGTGGTTCTGTCCATCATTCTCTGCTACTGCATAGGTAAGGCTGTGTGTGAGCGTTTCCAGATTTTGAAATCATTCATGACTCAAGTTTTGATTTGAGAGTTCAACAAACTCTGTAACAATAAAAAATGAACAAGACGGCAACAGTCAGTCCTCGCATATTTAATTATTAGACCTGTTGGAACACAATTAAAAGAGCTTTGAAAAGAAAATGTCAAAACCATAAACCATGCCATTTTAATGACCAGCATTCAGACCGGAAAGGCTTTTCATCTTGACTTGTAATTAGTTTATAAGACTTATGAGTTGATGACTTGGACTTGCTGTCAAGGAGTCAAAGCTGGATTTGCACCCCAAAAGACTTTACGACTGCTTGTGGGTCTCTCTTTGTCTTTATCAGTCATACTCTTACTGTCTGGCCTTTACCCACACAGTCTACCCAGCTCTTAATCTGAACGTTTGACAACCTGTTAGCCTCATCAGTTCAAGGCCACAGCCTTTTATCTACAGCTGTCCTTCAAACTTGCAGAATAGGCCAGTTCCATGGTACCAATTAAAAAAAAAAGATCCTCTCTTTTCCTCCTCACGATGGTCCACTTAGAAGGCTCTGTCCCTGGTCGTGTCTGGAGGCAGTTCAGGAGGTGAAAATCTTATCTGCTCTAAACTGCTCACATTACCAGATATACTACGCTGAACATTTGTACCAGCCAGGCTTCCAGCTTAGACCAGGTTTTCCTTTTGATTCTCCGGAGGCGCAATTCAGGGGAATAAACAGCCTAAATAC